>NC_143192.1:26464642-26787857 GCF_051530095.1 Phoenix dactylifera | reverse complement strand
TGTAAATGAATTGACAAATTAATAAAGCATTATTTGGCATTATTCATCATTTCATCTTCAAATGAACTCTTATATGATGAAGTTCTTAGGACTTATGTTATGATAAAGGAGGATTTATTTTTGAGTCCTTAAACCAGTTCGCGACCAAATGATATGTTGTTACAAGGACGACAACATTATCGAGATTAGGTCATTGTGTGACATATACGTTGGTTGTCCTCTTAACCAAGGAATGTGGAGACACTGGTATGCCACACAGGTGAAGTGTAGGAGTACATTTCACTGAACGTGACCAATTCCGGAACGCTCTACTGTCGAGAGATGTTCCGAGTGGATATGGGTATAAGTTTGGCCCTCTGACTTGAGACCGCAACCTGTGACTAGCAAGCAACTCACTGTACTTTGGTACCGGACTATCTGAATTTCTAATTCAGTGACGGAAGGTCACTGGGTGTAGTCAAGTAGTTGCATAGTCAGTTGTGAGTCAAGATGGAATTGACCCCTCCTGAAAATAGGAGATAATGTCTTGTGATTAATTTAGCAAAACCTTGGCCAGGGTAGTCCCAGTGAAGAGTCACAGGATATCTAATGTTAATCACATAATGGATGTACTAATTATAGGGTTGACAGTAAGCTCTAAGTCATCCTGGCATTAGGAGTCAAAGGGATGAATTATACAGTAATCATAGTCCAGGGTTCCAGAATATTTGCTTCGCATATATTCAGCCTATCCAGACGTTGGGTACGATTGCTAGATGGTTACATCGATTAGTGTAGGAAGTCGTTCCTATACTACCGGCTTAGGTTCAAACTGTGGAGTGATCGATTAAAACCCCGTTTGATTTTGATGAGCTCAAAGCATTTGAGTATATCTTGTGATTACTAATGAATTCAATTGAGTGTTTCAGTGAAAATCCTGTCCAAGTGTCTCTAGACTTGGTTCATAGCATTTTGGATAAGTTAAGAAGTCTGCATGAACCAATGTCTGAGATACGAGTCGACTCCCGAGTTTCACGAGTCGACTCCAAGCGTATCAAGGTCACTGGCACGAGCTCGAGTCGACTCCTGATCAGTACGAGTCGACTCCGACTGAAAACAGACAGAAGGACAGAAGAGCAGTTTTTCAGGTCTGAGATTCGAGTCGACTCCAGTGGAATGCGAGTCGACTCCCAGCGGTACACACAGAAAAAGTCAGAGAGCGTTTTATGGACTCTGAGATTCGAGTCGACTCCAGTGGAACGCGAGTCGACTTCCAGCGGTACACAAAGAAAAAGTCAGAGAGCGTTTTATGGACTCTGAGATTCGAGTCGACTCCCGCAGTACGCGAGTCGACTCCGAGACTGTGCGACCATCGACAGACAGAAGACCATGTTACTGCCTCTGAGATTCGAGTCGACTCCCAGACAGCTCGAGTCGACTCCAAGACAAGCTTCACGTCAAAAGGCAGAAGACCAACTTTCGGAAACTGAGAGCCGAGTCGACTCCAAGGAAGTTCGAGTCGACTCCAAGACTGGATGAGCCAAAAGACAGAGAATCGGGAGTTCGGGCTCTGAGATTCGAGTCGACTCCCAGGACAGTCGAGTCGACTCGAGTGGACAAAATTCAAATTTGGATCCACGGACTACAGAGGATGAGCCGACTCCAAAATTGCCAGGTCAGCGCCAGAAGTTGGCGAGTCGACTCCGGGTCAAGACGAGTCGACTCCCAGTCAAGACGGCAACTTTAATTCAAACTGGGAACAGTTGCCGAGTCGACTCCGGAAAAGCTCGAGTCGACTCCTGCTACAGCCGAGTCGACTCCTGATCGCGCGAGTCGACTCCAACCCACCAACGGTCACATTGTCAGGCTGCGCAGAGTGTGCAGAACGGCCAGAAAAAACAGAGTAACGGCTAGTTTCCGTGGGGGTTGACTTAAATAGCCACAGAAGACTGTAGCAAGAGAGACAACACATATTCCACTCCTAGCATTCAAGTCGTGAAGCTCTCTAAGTGCTCTTCAACGAGAAAAAGGGAAGATCTGCATTTACTGCTCCACCAACAT
This sequence comes from Phoenix dactylifera, assembly GCF_051530095.1. Lineage (NCBI taxonomy): Eukaryota > Viridiplantae > Streptophyta > Magnoliopsida > Arecales > Arecaceae > Phoenix > Phoenix dactylifera. The sequence continues at coordinate 26,785,817 of NC_143192.1, read as the reverse complement.
CTTCCCAGCATTCAAAGCTTTCTCCTCCTGCTTTCAAGTCGATCACTCTTTCAAGAGGAGACCGGAGTTCCAGAAGCCACACCTCTTCACCATCTTAAAAGCGTTTGAGGGCTTCTAACTCCTTTACGATTATATTGTTTTAAATCTGCTTTTTGAGAAGCTATTTTCTGTTTTCTTCTATCTCGTGTATTTACTTGATTCAATCGGGGGATTGAATCAAGGGGATTAAGGTTGGTTGGTGAGCCGGTTTAAAACCAACGAGTGTAAGGGTTTGATTGCGAGCCCGGAAAAACAATCGGGGTTGGTTCTAGTCGGTGAGCCTGGGAAAACCGACCGAGTTCGTTGTGAGCTCGTAAAACAACAAGTTCGGTTGTGAGCTTGCAAAACAACCGGCTGTAATCCAAGGGAGTTATAGTGAAATTTCCAAGTGAGACTTGGGGAGTGGACGTAGGAGCAAGGGTTAGCTCCGAACCACTATAAAACTTTGTGTTTGTTGTGCATTGTCTCTCATCTTCTTCCCCACACATTACTCACAGCACTTAGCTTTAATTAAATAACTGGCTATAGTATTTCGTTAATCATCCACAAAGTTTTAATTAGCTAAGTTAATTTAAAAACCCAATTCACCCCCCCCCTCTTGGGTTGTCTATCTGGGCAACAAGTGGTATCAGAGTCAAAAACTCTTCCACTCAAGAGTTAAAAGATCAAAATGACAACCCCATTTGGATCTTCTCACATTGAGGGTCAGTCCACCCAAAGACCTCCTTTCTTCAATGGATCCGACTACTCATACTGGAAGGCTAGGATGAGAATATTCATCCAAGCCCAAGACTATGAGATGTGGACCATTGTAGTGAATGGCCCATACATCCCATCCACATATGTAGAGGGTGTTAAGGTACCCAAACTAGAAACGGATTGGGATGAACATGACATGAGGAAGGCACAACTAAACTCTAAAGCAATGAATGTGTTTTATTGTGCCTTAGACCGTAATGAATTCAATAGAGTTTCAACTTGTAATTCTGCAAAAGAAATTTGGGACAGACTTGAAGTGACCCATGAGGGCACGAATCAAGTCAAGGAATCCAAAATAAACATCTTGGTTCATAAATATGAACTATTTAAAATGGATTCAAATGAAACAATCACAAGCATGTTCACTAGGTTTACTGATATTGTCAATGGCCTAAAAAGCCTTGGCAAGAACTATACTAACAGTGAACTTGTCAGGAAAATCCTTCGGTGTCTACCAAGGTTGTGGGAAGCCAAGGTGATGGCGATCCAAGAAGCTAAAGACTTGAACAAGCTTCAACTTGAAGAGCTCCTTGGATCCCTGATGACGCATGAGCTTACCATGAAACAACACAACGAGGAAGAGTCCTCCCATAAGAAAAAGGTAATAGCTTTAAAATCTACTTCTTCTAACAAGGACCTGTCTTGCAGCAGCAGCAGTGAAGAGGAAGAAGATGAGGAAGATGGTGGTGAGGCACTTCTTGTGCGCAAGTTCAAGAAGTTTATCAACCACAAGAAGACGTATCATCAAAGGAGAGGTCCCTCAAATTCCTACCGCAGAGACAAAGGTAAGGAAAGGGAAAATGAGGGGATTGGGTGTTACGAGTGCAAGAAGCCGGGACACATAAGAGCAGAGTGCCCCTTATTGAAGAAGGGGAGTAAGTACAAGAAGAAGAAGGCACTTGTCACCACCCTATCGGACTCCGACGCATCATCTTCATCATCGGATGAAGAACAAGAAGAGAAGGCCAATTTCTGTTTCATGGCCAACGAAAATGAGGTAATTTCCGATACGCATTTTGATTTTACACTTGATGAACTTTATGATGCGTTCAATGAATTAATGATTGAGTATAAGAATATAAATGTTAAAAACAGAGAACTAAAAGTAACTAACCAAAGTTATATTCATAAGCATGATTCATTAATTAAGGATAAAGATAATCTCACCAAAGAAAATCTAGAACTTAAGACAAGCAACCAACTCCTAATTAAGAAGACTAACACCTTAACGAAAGATATTGAGAAACTAACAAAGGAATTTTCAGATCTCAAAAACCATAAACAAGTCTTAAACAAGGATCTAACTAAAGAGCTAAATGATCTAAAAACCGAAAATCAGACATTAACTAAAGAACTAAACAAATACAAACCCTTAGTTGAAAAATTCACATATAGTTCTGAAAAGTTAAACATGATACTTAATAATCAACGAGCCGTATTTAATAAAGCGGGTTTAGGGTATAAACCAAGGAATAAGCAAAAACTTCTTAGTAACTTCTTTGTTAAAGCTGGGGAAACTAAAATTAAGAAAATAACTTGCTTTTGTTGTGGAATAGTAGGACATAAAGCAAATGCATGTAATTTTAGGAAAAGTAAAACTAAAAGAAAAAAATAAAAGGGTATGGGTTCCAAAAGGAACCAACTTGACTAACCATGAAGGACCCAAGAAAACTTGGGTACCTAAGATGACATGATTTGCTTGTGTAGGAGTGTCTTGCAGCCAAGGTCAACAAAAACTGCTGGTATTTGGATAGTGGCTGTTCAAGGCACATGACGGGTGATAAAGATCAATTTTTCACCCTTGAAGCTAAGAAGGGAGGTGCTGTGACTTTTGGAGACAACAACCAAGGTCACATCATTGGTATTGGTAAAGTTCAAATCACCCCTTCTACCTTTATAGATAATGTTAGATATGTTGATGGTCTTAAGCATAATTTGTTAAGCATTAGTCAATTATGTGATAAAGGATATGATGTTATGTTTAAACCATCACTATGTATTATAACAAATCCTAATGATAATAGTTTAGTTTTTAAAGGGATGAGACGTGGAAATGTATATGTGGTAGATCTAGAAGACCTTACAAAACATAACCAATGTTTAGTTGTTAATGAAACTAAAGAAAATGATGCTAGTTGGTTATGGCACCGTAAGTTAGGTCATGCAAGCATGGACACAATAACTAAACTAGTTAAAAGAGACTCCGTGATAGGTTTGCCAAAATTAAAATTTGAAAAGAACAAAATATGTGAAGCATGTCAATTTGGCAAACAATCTAGAAACTCTTTTAAATCCATAAAATGTGTCTCTACTTCTAGGCCTCTAGAATTACTACACATGGACCTATTTGGTCCAACTAGAACAACAAGCCTAGGTGGAAATAAATATGGTCTAGTTATAGTAGATGATTACTCTAGGTACACATGGGTCATGTTTCTAGCGCATAAGGATCAAGCATTTTCTATGTTTAAGAAGTTCCATAAGGAAGTAACAAATGCTAGAGAGTCCTCAGTTATAGCTATTAGAAGTGACCATGGTACCGAATTCGAAAATCAATTATTTGATGAATTTTGTAGTAAAAAGGGGATAACCCATAATTTCTCAGCACCAAGGACACCACAACAAAATGGAGTTGTGGAAAGGAAAAATAGAACCCTAGAGGAAATGGCTAGAACGATGTTATGTGAAAGTAACCTCCCTAAGTACTTTTGGGGAGAAGCCATTAATACTTCTTGCCATGTATTAAATAGAGTTCTATTAAGACCCATCATAAAGAAAACACCATATGAACTGTGGAAAAACAGAAAACCAAAGGTTAACTATTTTCATGTTTTCGGATGTAGGTGTTTTGTACATAATAATGGGAAAGATAATCTAGGGAAATTTGATCCAAAATCTGATGAAGGAATATTCCTAGGTTATTCTACAACTAGTAAAGCCTATAGAATCTTTAATAAAAGAACCCTAGTTATAGAAGAATCTATACATGTTGTTTTTGATGACTCTAGTGACATCTCATCTAGTAAGAAGGTTAATTTTGATGATGATATTGAAATACTTGAAGAAAAGATAGATGAGATGGGATTACAAGATGATAATCAAAAGTTGATTGAAGGAGAATCATCAAACCAAGAGCCTATAGTGGATCATGGGCTAACTAAAGCTTGGAGGTATGCTCATGGGCATCCTAAGGAACTAATTCTAGATGATCCATCCCAACCCGTTAGGACTAGAGCATCCCTTAGAAATTTGAATAACCATCTAGCTTTTGTTTCACACTTTGAGCCCAAACATATAGAAGAAGCCGAAAATGATGTAAATTGGATAAATGCAATGCAAGAAGAACTAAACCAATTTACTAGAAACAAAGTGTGGGATCTAGTAGAGAGACCTTCTGAATATCCAATTATAGGTACAAAATGGATATATAAAAATAAGCTAGATGAAAATGGAATTGTTATAAGGAATAAGGCTAGACTAGTAGCAAAGGGTTATAATCAAGAAGAAGGTATAGACTTTGATGAAACCTTTGCTCCCGTAGCTAGACTTGAGGCTATTAGACTATTATTAGCATATGCATGCTCTAAGGACTTCAAGCTATATCAAATGGATGTAAAAAGTGCTTTTCTAAATGGGTTTATTAATGAGGAGGTATATGTGGAACAACCTCCTGGTTTTGAAAATCATCAATACCCCAATCATGTGTATAAACTGAACAAAGCACTTTATGGTCTAAAACAAGCACCTAGAGCATGGTATGAGAGACTTAGTAAATTCCTATTAGAACATGAATTCTCTAGGGGAAATGTAGATACAACATTATTTCTGAAAAAGAAAAATAAGGATATGTTATTAGTACAGATTTATGTTGATGATATCATTTTCGGTGCTACTAACAATCGCCTCTGCGAGGAATTTGCTGATTTGATGCAGAGTGAGTTTGAGATGAGCATGATGGGAGAGCTGAACTACTTCCTCGGACTTCAAATCAAACAATCTGAAGGAGGCATCTTCATCAATCAAGCCAAATATATCAAGGAGATGCTCAAGAAGTTCGATATGGAGGGAAACAAGTCAATCAGCACCCCCATGAGCTCATCATGTAAGTTAGACCAAGATGAATCAGGTAAATCTGTAGATCAAAAACTTTATAGAGGTATGATAGGTTCTTTACTGTATCTTACTGCAAGTAGGCCTGATATTATGTTTAGTGTGTGCATGTGTGCTAGATATCAGGCTAATCCTAAAGAATCACACCTAGCTGCAGTTAAGAGAATCTTTAAATACTTAATAGGAACTAAGAACATAGGGCTATGGTACTCTAAAGAATCTAGCCTAAACTTAATAGGGTACACAGATTCAGACTTCGCTGGATGTAAGCTTGATAGAAAAAGTACCAGCGGGTCTTGTCAATTTCTAGGAGAAAACCTAATCTCATGGTTTAGCAAGAAACAAAACTCGGTTGCATTATCCACTGCAGAAGCTGAATATGTTGCAGCCGGGAGTTGTTGTGCTCAAATCTTGTGGATTAAACAACAATTAGAAGATTATGGCATTAAACAAGATAAAATCCCCATTAATTGTGATAATACAAGTGCCATAAACCTAACTAAAAATCCAATTCAACACTCAAGAACTAAACACATTGAGATAAGACATCACTTCATAAGAGATCATGTATTGAATGGTGATGTGACTCTCCAATTTGTTTGTACTGATAATCAATTAGCAGATATTTTCACAAAACCCCTAAGTGAAGAGAGGTTCAGTGTACTTAGGAGGGGATTAGGAGTGATTGACCCATCCTAGTGGGAGTTTCCACTAGATTAATTGATTTTGATGGTTAAAATGAGGTTAAAATAGAGTTTCTATTCAATGATCATCAAATCAGATCCCAACTAGGTGATTTTCCCTCATTTGGCACGGTTATAGCATGATTTTTAAGTGCGTGCCAAGGTTAGAGACGACTCGAGTAAGTTTCAGAGCCGGCTCCTAAGGGGGAGTCGACTCGCGCATTTGGGGGAGTCGACTCGCAAAGTTGGCAGCTGAGGGGGAGTCGACTCGAAGTCTACAGGCGCATAAGGAGAGTCGACTCGCGCATTTTCTGGAGTCGACTCGAGGTCGAGTCGACTCGCGACTCAAGGGAGTCGACTCGCAGTCGGGATCCGACTTTTTAACCCTAGGTTTGTCGTTTCGCAAACACTTTTTCTCAAGCCGCCACTGTTCACAAAGCCCTAGAGCCGACTCCTAGGTCATCCTCGATCGTCTCCAAGCCCTTTTCCCGTCGATTCTTCGCCGGACATTGAGTTTCCGTCCGTTCCTAGGTCTTTTCAGGTCAGTCCCGAGCTTCCTCTATCAATCCTTCTTCATTCTCTAGGTTTTCATCTCGTTTAGGTCAAGATGCCTCGCAAGGGAGTTGTTAGAAAGAGGTCCCGTCCCGTGGCCGGTCCCGAGCGGCGCTCCAAGGCGCGGCACGATCCCGCGAGGCAACCTCCTCCGGATCGTTCCCCGCCTAGGGTGGTTCATGTTAGGCCGTTGGCCGGGAAGGCCGTCACCTCCGGGAGGTATGTCACTTTCGACTATCTCTCCCGAGAAGGATTCACCATAGGCGATAGGCTTAGAGCCCAGGGTCTAGAGTACTTCCTCACCTTGGACCTTCCCACCTATCCTGGCCTAGTTCAAGAGTTCTACAGTACCGTCCATCGGGGAGATGGAGGTATTGAGGGCACGGTATTAGGTGTCCCATTGTGTGTCACAGAGGACCTCATTGCCCATATCCTCCACCTTCCATTAGTAGGGGTGGCTCCTGCACATCCTGAGGATAGATTTGAGGCCCTTACGATCGTCTTAGGGCATCCACCTCAGTCTCCCCTAGATGAGGTATCTGCTAGCTCACTTCCTATTGAAGTGAGAATCCTTTTGAGCATTTTGTCCAGGTCCATCTTCCCTAAGACAGGGAGATTTGATTTTGTGAATGAGAGGGACCTAGCTATTATGTCTTACATTCTTCAGGACACCCCGGTCAACTTCTCCAAGCTCATTTATAGGTATATGTGTGAGCCCCTGGATAGACCTAGGCTCTCCCTCCCATACGGAATGTTATTCACTCTTCTCTTTAGGCAGTACGAAATTTCCATTCCTGAGAAGGAACCCTCTCGTGCCTTGCGATGGACTGATCGCTTGGGTACGGGGACCATGCACAGGATGGGATTTCGGAAGAGAGAAGGGATCTGGGTTAGGAAGTCCACTCTCACCGCTCAGACCACCAGACCATCACCCAGTCCTGAGCCAGATTCTGACTACCCAGAGTCCCCAGACCATCCAGACCTTCCATCCACTCCTCCTGCTCCTACCACCTCTGCCGGACCTTCCTCCTCAGCTCCACCATCTATGGAGGTCCGTATTGATCCAGAGCAGCTCCGGGAGCTGCGGCAGGAGATCGTCCGAGATTTGAGGGACGAGCTGCTCCGGGAGCTCCGAGGTTCCGTGCCAGCTCCCACTCCTGCACCCACTCCATCCTCAGCACTGGTCCCATCCTTGACAGCCGTGACAGACATGACGGCTGAGGTGCGGCAGGAGATCTACAACATTAGGACCCTGGTGCAGGCCCAGTTCCACAGCATGAGCGAGGTCACGAGCACCACGAGGAGGATGCGGGATGACATCCGCCGTGACATGCACACCACCACCGAGGGGGCCGAGCGCTTGTCGAATGTGCTCATCGACAAGCTGGACGCACTTCAGACCTCGGTGACTGGGCTTCAGACGTCGGTGACTGAGCTCTCCACTACACATAGCAGAGCCACCACGTCTATTATCACGCAGCTGGGCCATGTTACAGAGGCAGTCGCCCTCCTCATGGAGCAGAGCCGATCGAGAGGAGGAGCTACATCCTCCAGAGGAGGAGATGTATCCTCGAGAGGGGGAGCTACATCCTCCAGAGGAGGAGATGTATCCTCGAGAGAGGGAGGCACATCCTCGAGGAGGTCATAGATGATTTTGAGTTGTGTTTTGTCCTCTTTTGTATTGTTCTTGCTTTACCTATTGTATGCTCAAATGTATTCACCTTCATATCAATACAATGAGTAGACATCTTATCTTCATTTCTGTGCCATTTGATGATTGACTGTGCCATTTGTGCCATTGATTGTGCGTGATTACCTCCTTTTTGGTATGATGACAAAAAGGGGGAGAAATGTGTAAAATATGTAAAAGGGGAGAAATATTAAAAAATATGTAAAAGAAATCAATGGAAATAAATAAAATGATAAACTCTTAAAAACACACATAAATTTGTTCTAAGTGGATTCGGTACCTTGAGGCTCATTATCTCTCTTTTGGGGCTCCTAATGGAGTAATCTCCAGAATCTATTCAAGGGATATTCGGAGATTAGCTGAATCCTACTCAAGAACAAATTGACAGATTTTCCCTCTAAAAACAAAAATTTTAGTTCAAAAATTTCAAAGCATTAAAAGGAAATTCAGAAAATCAAAACATAGTTGAATGCATATGTTGAGGGGGAGAATCTGAATTTTAATCAAGCTAAATCATTAATGTCATATAAGCCAAACAATTGATTGCAGAATATGAAGGCTTATATAATTCCAAATGAAAGGGGGAACTTTAACTCCGAAATTTGATGTTTCACTCCTTTCAAACTTGGATAAATTAAATTATCAAGACATTTGAATTCATTTATGGAGTTTATTTCATTATTTACTGAGCAACTCATTTTACATATACTCAAAGTTTTGTCATCATCAAAAAGGGGGAGATTGTGGAGTGATCGATTAAAACCCCGTTTGATTTTGATGAGCTCAAAGCATTTGAGTATATTTTGTGATTACTAATGAATTCAATTGAGTGTTTCAGTGAAAATCCTGTCCAAGTGTCTCTAGACTTGGTTCATAGCATTTTGGATAAGTTAAGAAGTCTGCATGAACCAATGTCTGAGATACGAGTCGACTCCCGAGTTTCACGAGTCGACTCCAAGCGTATCAAGGTCACTGGCACGAGCTCGAGTCGACTCCTGATCAGTACGAGTCGACTCCGACTGAAAACAGACAGAAGGACAGAAGAGCAGTTTTTCAGGTCTGAGATTCGAGTCGACTCCAGTGGAATGCGAGTCGACTCCCAGCGGTACACACAGAAAAAGTCAGAGAGCGTTTTATGGACTCTGAGATTCGAGTCGACTCCAGTGGAACGCGAGTCGACTTCCAGCGGTACACAAAGAAAAAGTCAGAGAGCATTTTATGGACTCTGAGATTCGAGTCGACTCCCGCAGTACGCGAGTCGACTCCGAGACTGTGCGACCATCGACAGACAGAAGACCATGTTACTGCCTCTGAGATTCGAGTCGACTCCCAGACAGCTCGAGTCGACTCCAAGACAAGCTTCACGTCAAAAGGCAGAAGACCAACTTTCGAAAACTGAGAGCCGAGTCGACTCCAAGGAAGTTCGAGTCGACTCCAAGACTGGATGAGCCAAAAGACAGAGAATCGGGAGTTCGGGCTCTGAGATTCGAGTCGACTCCCAGGACAGTCGAGTCGACTCGAGTGGACAAAATTCAAATTTGGATCCACGGACTACAGAGGATGAGCCGACTCCAAAATTGCCAGGTCAGCGCCAGAAGTTGGCGAGTCGACTCCGGGTCAAGACGAGTCGACTCCCAGTCAAGACGGCAACTTTAATTCAAACTGGGAACAGTTGCCGAGTCGACTCCGGAAAAGCTCGAGTCGACTCCTGCTACAGCCGAGTCGACTCCTGATCGCGCGAGTCGACTCCAACCCACCAACGGTCACATTGTCAGGCTGCGCAGAGTGTGCAGAACGGCCAGAAAAAGCAGAGTAACGGCTAGTTTCCGTGGGGGTTGACTTAAATAGCCACAGAAGACTGTAGCAAGAGAGACAACACATATTCCACTCCTAGCATTCAAGTCGTGAAGCTCTCTAAGTGCTCTTCAACGAGAAAAAGGGAAGATCTGCATTTACTGCTCCACCAACATCTTCCCAGCATTCAAAGCTTCCTCCTCCTGCTTTCAAGTCGATCACTCTTTCAAGAGGAGACCGGAGTTCCAGAAGCCACACCTCTTCACCATCTTAAAAGCGTTTGAGGGCTTCTAACTCCTTTACGATTATATTGTTTTAAATCTGCTTTTTGAGAAGCTATTTTCTGTTTTCTTCTATCTCGTGTATTTACTTGATTCAATCGGGGGATTGAATCAAGGGGATTAAGGTTGGTTGGTGAGCCGGTTTAAAACCAACGAGTGTAAGGGTTTGATTGTGAGCCCGGGAAAACAATCGGGGTTGGTTCTAGTCGATGAGCCTGGGAAAACCGACCGAGTTCGTTGTGAGCTCGTAAAACAACAAGTTCGGTTGTGAGCTTGCAAAACAACCGGCTGTAATCCAAGGGGGTTATAGTGAAATTTCCAAGTGAGACTTGGGGAGTAGACGTAGGAGCAAGGGTTAGCTCCGATCCACTATAAAACTTTGTGTTTGTAGTGCATTGTCTCTCATCTTCTTCCCCACACATTACTCACAGCACTTAGCTTTAATTAAATAACTGGCTATAGTATTTCGTTAATCATCCACAAAGTTTTAATTAGCTAAGTTAATTTAAAAACCCAATTCACCCCCCCTCTTGGGTTGTCTATCTGGGCAACACAAACCTATAAGGTCACACGCATAGAAGTTTCCTGAATGATCAAGAAGGCTGATGAATGATTAAGAATCATTTGGCGATAATTTGGTCAATTTGATTAGCAAATTATCTTATAAAATAATTAAAGTAATTATTGAAGGATTAATTAGTAATTAAATTACTAATAAACTTAATTTGATTGAGTAATTGTGCTAAGGATGAGCCAAATTGAATTGGATTCAACTTTGGGCTCAATCAGGGTTTTGACCTGATTGGATTAGGTCGGAACCAAAAAGGACTTAAGCTGATCAAATTAATTTTAAATTAATTTGCGCTTAATTGGGGATTGACCTAATTGGATTAGGTCCAACATAAAATAATTAATTCAATTTGATTGAGTTTGGATGAGCCAAAAATTGAATTGGGTTCAATTTGAGCTCAATCAGGGTCTGACCTGATTAGATTGGGTTCAACCAAATTGCTTTGTTTTAATCCGGGTTTGACCAAATTTGATTAGGTGCAACCCAAGGGGATTAGGCTCCGATGATGTGGCAATTAGTGGTGACATGGAATTGGATTTCATGAATTTTAAATAAACCAAAATTATTGCATGGCGCATGGACCCATTGCTTGACACATGGCGACATTGTTTGTTGTTTGAATTTGAATTCAAACATTAAGCAATATATTAAGTGATTTCATACATCAAATAACTTTTCAAGCTGGCGTGTGAACCTCTGAATCATTTAAATTTGAATTTCAAATTAAATATATGCGACAAGAGGAAGGAAAATTCTGCCGCATGGATTTCAAATTCCTCCCCTTTTGCATATGTGTTTAAAATTTGAATTTAAATCAGATTTGATTGAGATCTGATTTAGGTTGTTTCTATTCCATTGCATGCGCCAACTAAAGGAGGTTTTCTAAAGATAATTTTTGAATTTTGAATGAAAATTCGGAGGCCATTAAAAGGGGTTAAACATGGGCACCGGCAACACATCCATTGCAGCCTTCTTCCTCACACGCCTCCTCCTCCTCTTCTCCATTTTAGATAGGGTTTTCAGGGTGAATATCTAGAAGATTCAAGATCAGATCTGAGTCCTCTACTTTCCTTACAAAACTCATCTCCATCTGCTTCAAGATGATTGATCAAGAGTTGATTGAATCTCGGCGAGCAGATTTCAGCTTTCAAGTATTCTGCAGCTGCTAGCACTATTGCGGAAGAAGATCCTTCAGGGCTTCGCATGTACTTCTCGTAGAGGCCATTCGTGTGCGTGGATGCGAAGTCAAGAATCAGATCCACAACTTTCATCCATCATAAAAGGTATTAATCTAGCATTAATCATTTATTATGGTGTCAAAGTCTAGGTCCGATTCCCCGAGGTTTTACCCTCTTTTGGGGCTCCTCACGGAGATATCTCCAAAATCCATTCGATGGATATTCGGAGATTAATTGGAATAGAGTTCTTAAGTTTCAGATCTGATAGTTAATCATGCATAAAAGTTTTAGCATAATTGTTTAAACAATTCCGGCATAATCCTATGTGTTCTTAATGTGCTGATTTCTAGATTTGATCTTGTAAGCATGCATGAATTAAATTGTTTGATTCATTTTTCCGCTGCGTTTTTGAAATTTAAAAAGAACTATGTGTGGCTTGATCCTCCTTGTGAAGGGGTACGTAGGCAACCCGATCAAGTTCAGCCATGGTTTTAAAAAAAAAAAATTCATCATGCTAAACACCGAAGAACCTAGGATACACTTTCAGGTTTTGTGCAGGTCCCCAGGAGCGCAGGAGGCGGCTCCCCTTCTTCATCTCGGACGGCGGCTTCTCGTCTTCCTCCAGCGTGGTCACCCTTTGGCCAAGTTTCAACCACAACAAGCACCATCTTATTAAAATATTGTGACCACACTTGCCAGAAAAGCGCCATGGGAGTCCCGTTTAAATTGTGCTGCGCATGATGAGGACGAGGCACATGTGGAATTTGGATATTAATATGTCGTGGACCCACGATATCCATTTATGGATGGTGTTACGGGGGAATTTAGCCACCATGCCCCACGTGACCGGCACGCGCGCCCAGGAAGACTACGGCAGTCCCTTGATCCAGCAATCCGACCCCGAGTCGGATATCTTCGGCTCCGCAGCCCGACCCCGAGTCGGCTGCCCCTTGATCCAGTAATCCGACCCCGAGTCGGATATCTTCGGCTCCGCAGCCCGATCCCGAGTCGGCTGCCCCCTGATCCAGCCATCCGACCCCGAGTCGGCAATCTCCCGACAACGACAGGCTGTTCCCCTGAGGCACGCCACGGCCCCCTGCTCCACTACTCCCTGCAACGGTCGCATCCGGCGCTGCTCCACGATCCCCTGTAACAGCCGTACAAAGCGGAGCCCCACTACGCCCTGTCATGGCCGTACCCAGCGCTGCCCCACGACGCCCTGTAACGGCCATGCCAGTGGCAACTCCATCATGCCACACGATGACCAACCCCCCAGAAAGACCCCCCAGCCTGGTATATATGCGGCTGGGGGGGAGAAGGGGGAGGGTAAGCAAAGGTTTTCCAGAGTATTCTCTTATCCGCTACTACTATCTCTCCTTCTCCTTCAATCTCCTCTGACTTGATCGTCGGAGGGCCCCCACTACCCCAGTGGTGGTGCGAGGCTTGCCTGCAGGTTTCCCGGTGGAAGGTGGAGCGCAATCAACCCAACTCCAAGGGAACCCCGTTCACACCGCTGTGCCAATCGTTCTCGGTTTGGACCACCAGCAACAGTTGGCGCTAGAAGGAGGGCACGGATCTTAGAGCGATCGTAATGGCACGGCGAGGTGGTCGTGGAGCTTCCAATGCTTCCGGTCGCGGGGCCTCTCGCGCCTCTGGCCGGGAAGCCGCTGCATCCCCAACACGCTCTCAGCAACACTCCACCGCCCCACCGCCCATTCAGATGGTCGAGGCCGCCCAATTCGACCAGCTAACCCAGCAGGTACGCACCCTCGCGGAGGCGGTGCAGAATCTGCAGGGTGCGATGTCCCGGGCGCCGCAGCAGGCTCAGGAGCCGCCGCTGCCTGAGCGTTCGCCTGTCCTCCTCAACCCGCGTTCCTTCCTCTCCCATGGGGAGGAGCGCCGACGCGAGGAGGATTCTCGAGCACGCTCCATTCTGCCGGGACCTTCCCACCGGAGCTGCGCGGGGTACGAGAGGCGGGCCCGGGCGCGTTCCCAGACCCGCCAGTCCTCGAGGAACCCGTGCTCCAGTCGGTCCCCCTCTCGCCGCTCCTTGTCTCCCACCCACCGGTCGCGCTCCCTGGATCGGCGGGTGGACGATCTCCACCGACAACTCCAGGTCCTGAAGGGCCATTCCAAAGATCCCTTCGCCGACTTGGAGATCTCCTCCCAGCCGGCGCTTGCCTCGAGGATCCTGCGGACCCCGAATCCGCCGGGTTTCAAAATGCCGGCGATCGAGCCCTATGACGGGGCGGCGGACCCTCGGGATCACGTCGAGAGTTTCAGGACCCTCATGCTCCTCCACGGAGCATCAGATCCCCTTCTCTGCAAAGCTTTCCCGGCAACCCTCCGTGGCCCGGCGAGGGCGTGGTTCGCCGGGCTGGAGGCTGACTCGATCCGGTCCTTCGACCAGTTCACTCGCCTCTTCATCACTCACTTCGCCGTCAGTAGCCGGCGGCGACTGGTCTCCGACTCCCTCTTTGATGTCCGGCAAAACGAGGGAGAGAGCCTGCGGGATTATCTTACCCGCTTCAACAAGGCTACGCTGGAGGTCCGGAACCTGAGTCAGGAGGTGGCCCTTTCAGCCCTGAAGCGTGGCTTCCGGAAGGGCAGACTCACCTTCTCCCTGGATAAACGCCTGCCACGGAGCTTCCCGGAGCTGTTGTCCCGGGCGAACCAGTATGCGGACGCCGAGGAGGCGGCCGCCCACCGGAGCAAGGAGGCCGCCGAGATCCCTCCAAAGCTTGGGAAGAAAAGGCGAAAAGAGGCACGCCAGAGGAGGAGCCCGACGCCCCAGCGTCGGCGCAGAAGCCCGTCGCCGGCGAGGAACCACGGCGCCCCACGCCCTCGTTCTCCGCCTCGACGTTTCAACCGGTACACCCCTCTCCTGACTCCCCGGGCCCAGATCCTTATGGAGATCAAGGGGCGGGAGGATCTCCCGGCTCCGAGACAGATGCGGAAGATCCCAGGGAAGAGGCCCTCTCGGGCGTACTGTGAGTACCACCGAGACCACGGCCACGACACGGAGGACTGCTTCCAGCTTCGGGACGAGATCGAGGCTCTCATCCGTCGGGGGCGTCTCGGTCGATATGTGAGCGACCGACGTCCCCCCGTGGACCCGCGTCCGGCCGACCCGGCTCCTCCGGAGCCTCGGGAGCAGAACCGACCCGTTGCGGGCGTGATCCATACTATCACTGGGGGCTGCTCTCGGCCTGTGAGGAACGCAGGGGGCTCGGCGGAAGCATCAGGGATGGCCGTCGTAAAGAGGCAGAGGGTCGGCAATGTAATCACCTTTTCTGATGAGGATGTAAAGGGGGTTCAGACTCCCCACGATGACGCCATGGTGATCTCCCTCACTATGGCAAACTATGATGTAAGGCGTGTTCTTGTTGATAGTGGAAGCTCAGCCGATATTTTGTTTTACGAGGCCTTCCAAAAGATGAGCTTGTCCAGACAATTGTTGCACAAAACATCCACCCCCCTCATCGGATTCACTGGTGACGCTGTTCCGGCCGAAGGAGTCGTCGAGCTGCCTGTGACTGCGGGCGTTGCACCCGCAGAAGCCACGGTGCGACTCGGGTTCTTGGTCGTCCGTGTTCCCTTGGCCTACAACGCTATCCTCGGACGACCCGGACTGAACGCCCTTCGTGCGGTGGTCTCTACGTACCACTTGCTCATGCGGTTCCCCACGGCGGCTGGGATCGGAGAGGTCCGAGGTGACCAACCGACCGCACGGCAATGTTTCCTAGCGACTCTCAAAGGGAAGAAGCCCGTGGAAGCCCTAAGCGTCGAGTCCCTTGACGCCAGAGACGAGGTGGCCTTGCGGCAGGGGGAGCCAGCCGAGGGTGTGGTCGAAGTTTCCCTCGAGGAAGGCCGCCCGGACCGGACGGTCCGGGTCGGCGCCAATCTCGACTCGGGAGCTCGGGCCCGGTTGGTGGAATTCCTCCGAGCCAATGCCGATGTATTTGCCTGGTCGGCGGCCGATGTACCTGGGATCGACCCGGAGGTCATTTCTCACGCCCTCAATGTCGACCCGACCCACCGACCAATAAAGCAGAAGAAGAGACACTGTGACCCGGATCGGATCCAGGTGGTCGACCAGGAGGTAGACAAGCTCTTGGAGGCAGGATTCATAAGGGAGGTAAGCTACCCCGAGTGGCTGGCAAATATTGTACTTGTCCGGAAGGCGAGCGGGAAGTGGAGGATGTGCATCGACTATACCGACCTGAACAAGGCGTGCCCTAAGGATAGCTTTCCGCTTCCGCGAATAGACCAACTGGTCGACGCGACTTCCGGATATCAGCTGCTGTCTTTCATGGACGCCTTCTCCGGTTACAACCAGATAATGATGGCCCCACAGGACGAGGAGAAAACTGCCTTTATAACAGACCGGGGGCTGTACTGCTACAAGGTAATGCCCTTCGGTCTGAAGAATGCTGGCGCCACTTACCAGCGCCTCGTCAACAAAATCTTCAAAGAGCAAATCGGCCGGAACATGGAGGTGTACGTGGACGATATGCTGGTGAAGAGCCGCCATGCAGACCAGCACATCGCGGATTTGGAGGAGACTTTCACCACCTTGCGGAAGTTTCGCATGAAGCTGAACCCAGCGAAGTGCGCCTTCGGCGCTTCGGCCGGGAGGTTCCTCGGTTTCATTGTCAACCAGCGGGGTATCGAAGCCAACCCAGACAAAATCCGGAGCCGTTCCGGCTCTCGAGGCGTATCCTCCCACGATCTCCTAAGAGTCGTTCTCCTTAATTGCATTCTTCATGCAGGACACTCCGGGCAGCGTGTATCCCGCGGCCCACGTATCTCCGCTCGCGCCCAGGCCGCATCCGCCTCGAAGAGCGCGCGTATCGCGGCCGCTTAACTGACACTCCTTGCAAGCAGCAACTGGCGATCCGATTTCCCAAGTAACGCTTCAATTAGCATTTAATGCCCTTCCAGTGTTCCTCAGGCGACGCTTGGAGAGGAGGAGAAACACGATCGTAGCTGGCCACGGAGAAATTCCGTCGAGCGGCAAGCGACAGGCGCGTGGCCAACGAGCGGAATTTCCCGAGGCTCGGCCCTCGGATGCCAGGCTAACCCGATGATCATCCCGGGAGCAGACTAGCCTGAAGCCCCGACCGGTCGCCTCGGCTTGCGCCAGCCTTGGCCGACTAACGAGCGGAATTTCCCGAGGCCTAACCCTCGGATGCCTGGCCTAGCGCCGGAAGAATTTCCTGAGGCCTAACCCTCGGATGCCTGGCCTAGCGCCGGAAGAATTTCCTGAGGCCTAACCCTCGGATGCCTGGCCTAGTGCCGGAAGAATTTCCTGAGGCCTAACCCTCGGATGCCTGGCCTAGCGCCGGAAGAATTTCCTGAGGCCTAACCCTCGGATGCCTGGCCTAGCGCCGGAAGAATTTCCTGAGGCCTAACCCTCGGATGCCTGGCCTAGCGCCGGAAGAATTTCCTGAGGCCTAACCCTCGGATGCCTGGCCTAGCGCCGGAAGAATTTCCTGAGGCCTAACCCTCGGATGCCTGGCCTAGCGCCGGAAGAATTTCTTGAGGCCTAACCCTCGGATGCCTGGCCTAGCGCCGGAAGAATTTCCTGAGGCCTAACCCTCGGATGCCTGGCCTAGCACCGGAAGAATTTCCTGAGGCCTAACCCTCGGATGCCTGGCCTAGCGCCGGAAGAATTTCCTGAGGCCTAACCCTCGGATGTCTGGCCTAGTGCCGGAAGAATTTCCTGAGGCCTAACCCTCGGATGCCTGGCCTAGCGCCGGAAGAACTTCAAGAGTTAGGAGTCGGCGAGACGCTACCAAGAGTTAAAAAGAGGAAGGACGAAAGTGAAATGAAGAAACACTCTATTTGCATTAACTTTCATTGTTTCAGGGCCGAGACCCATACAACTTGGCAAAACGCCAACATACAAAGAAAAGGACAAAGAAAGGTACAGAGGGTCAGCTTGGAGGAACCCCTGGGTCGGGAACGCCGGGCACGTCCGCAAGGGGTAGGGAGGCAGTTGGAGAATCAGCAGGCAATGGCGCCGGAGGGGAGTCGAGGAGGGAGACCCCACTCAGGTCAATCCCGGGGTATTTGGCCGACACCCTTGCCAAGCCTTCATCGAAGCCTAAGACAAAGGAGTCGGACCCCGCGTCCGACATGTCACGGATGAACTCGGCGGACTGACGATAGGCCTGTACTGCCAGACGCCCGATTTCCGCGCTCTTCTCGGCCAGCGCCGCCTCTGCTCGCTCCGTAATCTGAGCTTTTGCCTCCATGACCTTCGCCACAATCCGGTCGTCCGCCTCGGAGGAGACCCTCAGCAGATCAGCCCGAGCCTCCTTGTGCTTCGCCTCGGCAGCAATGCGAGCAGCCTCGGCCTCCTCCAGGCGCGAATGAAGCTCCTGGTCGCTCGCGCGGGACTCCTCCAAGATCGACTCCAATTCGCCCAGCTTGGCTTCAAGAGACCGGGTTCGGTTGCGGGCGTTGTCGGCTGACTGCCGGGCCTTCTCCCACCTCTCCCGGAAGTCGGCAGCCTTCCGGGACTGCTTTTCGGCCCGCTCCTCCGCCTTCCTGATCTCGCTTTCGAGACCCGAGGCAACCTTGAGTTGCTCCTGAGCCTCCAACAGTTGCCTCTCGAGGGCGGCGAAGCCGAGTGCCCACTCTTCGGCCACCTGGAGCCTCGTCTCGAGGTCCCTGGTCGTCCTCCCCGCCGCAGCCTGGCCTCCCTCCTCTACTGCTTTCAGTTGGCTCTCGGCCCTCGCCAGGAGCCTCGCCTGTTCCTCGTGGCTCTTGATGACCCAAAGATTGATTCATAAATTGATTTTGATGATCACAAAACCTTGAAGTATAGATACTAATGCTTATGTTGCAAGGAGAAAGATATTTATTTTGCAAGGAACATAGCAAGTTGGGAGAACACAAGAAGGCCTCCAAAGCTCTCAAGTTGGAAGAAAGCTACAATTTATTGGCCCAAAGTTTAAAGTTCAAAGGATTCAAATTGGAGGAGTAAAATCAAAAGAAAAATTCAAAAGAACAGTCTTCGAGTCGACTCCAGTGGAATTCGAGTCGACTCCGGAGAAGTATGAGTCGACTCCGGAGAAGTATGAGTCGACTCCTAGGAGTCACAGGCAGAAAAGTCAGAGAGCAGTTTTCGGGTCTGAGATTCGAGTCGACTCCAGTGGAACGCGAGTCGACTCCGATGGTTGGTAGGTCGACTCCAAAGAAAGCAAGAGTCGACTCTCAGCGGAACACAAGGAAAAAGTCAGAGAGCATTTTTGGGACTCTGAGATTCGAGTCGACTCCCGCATTGCACGAGTCGACTCCGAGACTCCGCGACCATCAACAGACAGAAAACCAAGTTACTGCCTCTGAGATTCGAGTCGACTCCCAGACAGTTCGAGTCGACTCCAAGGCAGCGCGACCCCAAAAATGCAGAGGATCAGTTTTCGGGCTCTGAGAGCCGAGTCGACTCCAAGAGAATCCGAGTCGACTCGAGGAAGAAAATCAGAAAGTATGTCCTCTGGATTCATGGGATGAGCCGACTCCGAAGATGCCAAGTCAGCTCCAGATGTTGGCGAGTCGACTCCGGGTTAAGTCGAGTCGACTCCCAGTCAAGGCATGCACTTTAATTCAAATTTGGAACAGTAGCCGAGTCGTCTCCAGTAAAGCACGAGCCGACTCCTGCAACAGGCGAGTCGACTCCTGATCGCGCGAGTCGACTCCGATCCCAACGGTAACATTGTCAGGAAATGCAGACTGTGTCCAACGGCTCTTTTTCTTGTCTCTAACGGCTATATTCTTGTTTCCACGCCATCTAAAGCTATAAAATCAAGAGAAGAGCTAGGGGAGAAGGTATGGAAGTGGGAGAGAACTTTTAGGGAAGAGATTCCAAACAGATTACAAGGGAAATCTCCCAAAAGCACAAAAGGGCCATTCAAAGTGAAATAGAGGGAAGAAGAGCATCCAAGTGAATCCCAAAGCTTCCTCTCCATCCGTGTGCTGCCTCAGTGATCCTCCACTTCGTGCCAAATCAGAAGAGGGTCAAGTAAAGAAGAAGTCGAGCTCCTTCATCTTCCAAACTCGTTTGAGGACTTCACTTTACTCTATTTGCTTATAGTGTTATATTTGCTTGTTTAAGAAGCTTTGATTTATCTTAAACTTTGTTTTAATATCTTGTAACTTGATTCAATCAAGGGATTGAATCAAGGGGTTAAAGGTTTGTTGGTGAGCCAAAGGGAAAACCAACGGTGTAAGGTTTGTTGGTGAGCCAAAGGGAAAACCAACGGAGATAGGTTTGTTGGTGAGCCAAAGGGGAAAACCAACGGAGATAGGTTTGTTGGTGAGCCGAGGGTAAAACCAACGTGTAAGGGTTTGATTGTGAGCCCGGAAAAACAATCGGGGTTGGTTCTAGTCGGTGAGCCTGTGAAAACCGACCGAGTTCGTTGTGATCTCGCAAAACAACAAGTTGGGTTGTGAGCTTGTAAAACAACCGACTGTAATCTAAGGGATTATAGTGAAATTCCCAAGAGGTCTTGGGGAGTGGATGTAGGTGCTGGGGTGCACCGAACCACTATACATCTTTGTGTTTGTGATGCCTTATCTCTTGTATTTCATGCCTTCCATTCATGCTTGATTGTGTAATATCTCTAGCTTTGTTTTCTATAGAGTTATAAGTGATTTGCTTAGCTTCCACTCCATTCTTACCATACACATAGATTAAAATTGATCATACAACTATAAGTTAGTTTTAGATCAATTGCACCCTAAAGCCATAGTATAATTGCTCTAGCTTAATCTTCCACTGCTTTACTTGTAATTGCCTAGAGCTTAAGTAATTAACATCTTATTATTCCGCTGCATTCTATTCAAAGTAAAAATTAGGGAACATAATTTTTAGAAAACCCAATTCACCCCCCCTCTTGGGTTGTCACCTTGGGCAACAAGTGGTATCAGAGCAGGTGCTCAAGATTAATTGTTGATCTCACGATCAAGAGCCAAAGATCATGACAACTCAAATAGATAGTTTTCTAGGAGAGGGACAGTTAATTGATAGGCCTCCACTGTTTAATGGCATAGACTACACATATTGGAAAGCTCGCATGCGCATTTTTATTCAATCACAAAACTATTATTTATGGAAAATCATAATAAATGACCTTCACACACTCTCTCAAACTATTAATGAAAAGGACTTAGCACAATTGAATGCTAATGCTATGAACATATTATATTGTGCTATTCATGAAACGAAGTTTAATGAAATTTCTGCATGCTTATCTGCTAAGGAGATCTGGGATACTTTAGAAAATATTTATGATAAATCTCAGATTAGCTCACATGTGCTTCAATTGCGTACTAACAATGAGATTGCAGAATCCTCCACAGTAGCCGAGTCGACTCCCAGTTTGTCCGAGTCGACTCCTAGAGAAGAACAGTCTGAAAGGCAGAGACACAGTCTTGAAGACCCTGTGAACGAGTCGACTCCAAGTAGTTCCGAGTCGACTCCCAAGTTAGCCGAGTCGACTCCGACAAGGCCCGAGTCGACTCCGAGGCAGAACAATTCAAAAGACAGAGAATCATCTTTTAGGCCTCTGAGAACGAGACGTCTCCCGAAGATCTCGAGTCGACTCTCAAGTCAGTCGA
Organism: Phoenix dactylifera; assembly: GCF_051530095.1. Lineage (NCBI taxonomy): Eukaryota > Viridiplantae > Streptophyta > Magnoliopsida > Arecales > Arecaceae > Phoenix > Phoenix dactylifera. The sequence goes on along the minus strand of NC_143192.1, from coordinate 26,764,533 downwards.
GTCGACTCCAAGTAAACTCGAGTCGACTCGAGGAAGAAATAACAGCAAAAAAATTCAAAAGCTTCCTAAAAACAAAGAAGAAGAGGAAGCAAGAAGAAAGAAAGAAAGAGATAAAAAGGAAGAAAGTTTTGACCAAGGAAGAGTCAAGCAAGGAAATAAAAGCTAGGAGCAACAATGATGATATTAGCTCCAAGGAACTACATGAGGTAACTAACTTTTGCTTTATGGCACAAGAAGATAAGGTAAAATCTGAATCTAATTTTAGACCAAATGAATTTCATAAAGAATTTTCTTATGATGAACTTTTAAATGCTTTTCATGAGTTGTATGGTGAATGTAGAAAATTAGCTATGAAAAATAAAAATCTTAAAAAGCTAAATTTGGAAATTTCAAAAGAAAGAAATTCTATTGCTGAAATACAAGACAAACTAAATTCTGAAAATAAAAGCTTAAGATCATTTTCAGAAGAATTGATTCAGAAAAATCATAGCTTAATTAAAGAAAATCAAAATTTAAGTAAAGAAATTAATCAATTAAAATCTTTTATTAACAAATTCACCGTAAGTTCAGAACGATTAAAAATGATGTTTGAAAGCCAATATGTTGCTTATGATAAATCAAAATTTGGCTTGACTCCTTTACTTAATAATAAATCTCTAGAGAAAAAGGTTATCAATTCACCAAGCAAACCATTAAATAAGATAACTTATTTCAAACATCAAAAGAATGGACATAACAACCTTACCTATAGTTCTAGTACAATTAAATCAAATGGAAAAGTTATTACTATTAAACAGATTTGGGTTCCAAAAGGAACCATATGTCCTAACTCTCAAGGACCCAAGCAAGCTTGGGTACCCAAAATGAAATTATGAGGATGTAGATATAGGTGTGCCAAGATACCCATGGAACAAATAGAACTTTCATACAAATGGGTGTTCTAGACACACGTCAAAAATGAAACTTAAAACATACTTATGAAAAGTAATTTTAAATAATAATAATAATGAAATCAGTAATCCTTGCATCTCATCATTATTTTTGCTTTAGTATGAATTGCTAGTATTGATCAATTTTGTGATATAGAAACTACTTTTGGAAATATAATCAAATCACTTCATTTTATAGGATACTTTACTCACCCTTGGATAAAGTTGCTAAATGATTAATCATTATTAAGATTAATTCTATGAATTCTCTATATGCTTGATTGAGAGTTTTTATCCATGGCATTATTGTTTATTGATCATAGATATGATAATGTGTACTTGGTATGCTTTTGAATATATGCACTATGAATACCAAGATTAAAGAAACCATCCTTGGCACATAGAATCAACTCATGCTAGTATGTACTTAATCTCAAAAGACCTTGCCATAGGCTTACTTAGATTATCTACTTAAAGGTCAAAGTTTTGCTATGCATGCTAACTAAGGAAACAAACAAAAATCATTTCTAAATCTAAAGATGTTGTTTCCATCACTAAGTTTTCAAAAGCTTACATTGGATTTGTTCTTGGAAAATAAAACTGAAGTATTTTTCTGTATTTACTGAATCTTGTAAAAGCGTTTCAAATGAAAAAGGTTTCCAAACTGTGAAGATCATGGCACAGTGTTGAAAACCAAAATCCTGATTAAGGTTATACAGAAAATAATATTAAATTCAATTATTTCAGCTCCAAGGACATCATAAGTAAAATAGGGTTAATAGAATTCTTGAAGAAATGAAAAAGACAATTATGTATGATAGTCATCTACTCAAATAATTTTTTAAAAGACTATCATCACTGCTTGTCATACATATGATTTCTATTAGATCTATTTTTGATGAAAATTTTGATCTTCTGAAAAATGGAAAATGAACCATTGCATATCTTTCATATTTTTCAGTCGTACATGTTATGCTTGATATGCTCTTATGAAAATAATGCCAAATCTGATAAAGATACTTCTATCCTTGGATATCATTCATCAAGCAATGCATATAGAACATTCATGAAAAATTCTAGTTGTAGAGGTATCAATTCATTTTATTCTTTATGAGACTAATGATTTATTATCAAAATACTAAAAACAAATTATATATGTATATGGTTAATCTTTTATATATAACAATCTGAAAAACTTGTTAATAATTAGAACCAAAATTGGATTTTTCAGATATGCACTTAATGAAGAAAAATTGATAACTACTAAAAGACTAAATCAAGAAAAGATAGATCTTGATAAGATTTTTGCATGATTAGAAGTAAAGATCACCATTATTATTTGTTTGCTTCATGAGCTTTATAATCTGTCAAATGAATGTGTAGAATTCACTCCTATGTGGTTATTTCATTAAAAAAAAAGGAGATCTATGTAAAATAACCACCATATTTAAAGATTACACATTACATATATGATAAAGCAATATGTGATTTGGAACAAGCATCAAAAGCATGATAGAATAATTATTTTATCATATACCTAATAGACCAGATTGTGTGATCATTATGTGCCCTTGTGCAAGACTTCAATCTAACTCTAATGAATCATAATTTATTGATAACAAATGAATCATAATCTGAATTGTGATAGAAACAACTGTTTAAGATAAGTTGATTAAAACTTAGCTAGCGTGCCTTATTGAATAAAATCTAAACTAAATTGATTTTGAAAATAAGAAATTGATTTGACCTTGATAAATCTACCTATTGCCTCACATGCTTGTCCTTGAACCATCTGATTTAATGAAACTATCTCTTTAGTTCAAGTGATATGTGCTTGCTTATATTTAGGGAATCTCTTGAGTAAAGTGACTCAACATGCAACTATTGTCATATCTTATATTGAGTCATCTAGTTAAAAAAAATATATATATGTTGGATGAATGCTTTGTATCTTAAAGAAACTAATGACCTTCCTTCAAGAAAGAAAAATGAGAAATTTCAACTTGAAGGATATCTTCATGTAAGATACACTAAAGATTCACATGCAAACAAGAGAGAGGATCTTCTTCAGCCAAAAGTTCACACATAAGAAATCTAGTTTGGCTTGAAGAACATATAATGAATAGGTAATTTAGATACCTTTCTCACAAATTAGTTGAGCAAAGTCAGTAACTTAAACCTTATTATGGCATGATTAAATTCTTTAATTATTAATTTTTGATATCATGTCTATATGTGTAGTGACTGACTTATACTTTTAGAAATTATTTCATGGTTTGCCCAAACTAAAATATATCTTTGCCTATATCATAACCATGAAATACACAAGTATATGCTTAAAATTTTGATGTAAAATAACTTGTGAGAAGTTATGAATCCTTGAGCACAATGAAAATGTTGTTTGCATAATATACATCTATATGATACATAAGATTATCTCTTTATTCTACTCTTTCATGTAAATTACTTGAGAATGACAAAAAGAGAGAGAGATAAAGAAAAGAAAATGGACATTGTTCAAGAGATGAAAAATCTGAGTAAAGGCAAGTACTTCAATCTTAAGGAAAAGCAAAACAAGCATAATATATTCGGCACATTTGGAAGGGATAAAATCTATAATTAATTACACTCAAACAGGGAGAGTTTGGAGTGAATATTTTAACCTTTCTATATTGCTCATCATAGGGATGGTGCCAATGGGGAGGCTAGTGGTAGTACCCGGCACTATTTGACCCAACTATTCGGTGTAGGGCATATTAGGGACGGCACAAGAGGGAGGCTAGTGGTAGTACCTCGTGCCCCTTCCCAACTCCACCGGATAGGGAGCAAATAGAGTATAGAGCATAAGAAAGTAAAAATGAAAGACAAAGTTAATAAAAGTATATAAGAAGAATCAAGTCAATTTTTTAAACACTTGAAAACATACTTTAAGGATGAACTCAGTGCAAGATTATATATAAATAGGGGGAGTTTATTTGAAAAGAATTGATTTTGATCCTTGACATTCTTGTACTTAGTATTTTAATGCATGACTTAACACATGGTATATTTTGCATATGGTATGATGTCTTGATTTATTGATTCTCAATGTTTTGTAATGCTTCATCCTTGGACAATTTGTTTGAATGTTTGAATTGCTACATAACATCTTTTGTTTGGTTCTATTGAAAAGAAATTTCAGATTTGTCATTCATAATCATCTCTAAAATCTGAAAGTCGAATAAAATTGTAGAAAGGAGAAGAGAAGAGTATCTCTATTTAGGAAAAATAAATTGATTTTGATCTATCTTTCTAATTGCCTAACTTTGATACATAATGTTCTAATACTTGTTAAAATATCCTTATTTTGTAATAATTTAAGATGAGCCACAATGTGAAAGATACATATCTCAAACTATGACTTAAAAAGCCTCTATTGAAAATCTTTATGAAATTCAGAATATGATTTTGTATAAAAGTTTAAACTCCATATGATTACTAAATAAAATGTTAATGTAAGAAAAACAGAATTTATTTTGATCGCTCCGATACACTTCCGAAACATATCATTTCTTATCTTCAAAGTGTACTCATATTGGTCTAAATGGTGTGTCTTTCAATGATCTTGATTACAAGCAAATATTTTTAAATATATGACTTTATTTTAATATTTAAAATTTTATTGAGCTTCATGTGTACATAGCTGAAAAACTGTGATTAAGAAATTGAAGTTTATAAAATATATACCTCAATGATCATCTATATGTTTTTCCCTCCTACATTATAAAAGACTTCCATTAATATAGTGAATGATCTTAAAGCCTAGAAATATTTCACCTCACTCAAATGAGTCTAAAAGAAAGAAAATGTAAATGGTTTTGAAAGAAACTGAGCTTCAAATGAATCATTTTTGATTAATATTTCAGTACATTTTCTCAAAGTTGAAGAGGAAGCATACCTTGTTCTTAAAGGATTAGAAAGAGTAATTGCTACAAATTTTGAATAATACTAGATTACTCTACATTCTCGATGTCATAGAATTTCAGTGTTATTCACGTTTATCACTATAATCTGAAATTCAACAATTTAAAATGATTAAAGAAGAATGCATCTTTTGAGGGGGAGCTTTAGATATTCAGTATCCTATCCCAAAGACACTTTATTTTGATGCATGCTTTGAACTTTATGGATTGATTTTGATGAACCTCCTTATATTGCAAGACATGCTTTAATTACCTTGAGATGAGTTCTATAAAGGTTGTCTTATCTCAAACCTTGAGTCTTATGAAAATAAGCTGAAACTTATAGAAAATATATTTTTGAGATTGACAATTTTGTTGAACATTATCTTAGGATTCTAAACTCTTAAATGGAATGATCAATTGAGGGGGAGAAAGAAAATTTCAGAAGGAGAGGTCTTATGGAACTTAATTACATGAATCTATAGGAGAGGGAAAGAATACTAAATGAAAAGTGATCCTAATACTCTCCAATATGTATCATCTGAAATTTAAATCTGAAAATCTTTATGATACACCTTGAGGCGTGTTATTTGGTTAGTATATCTTATGCATCACTCATGAACCAAATTACAAATCTTAAGAGCCTCTAATTTAATAAAACAGGGGGAGAACAATGTATTAAATTTTCTTGAGTATCTCTTAGAAAATCTATTTTGAACCTCACTAATGAGTTTTAATTGGCTTGCTCTTTAGAACTTCTATTTTGTGCCAATTCATTATTTTATGTATCAAATTGTGCTTATTTTCTAAAGGAATAAAAGAAAGTCTTTAAAAGAGCTCAAAGATGTATCAAAAATTGCATAAACTCATATTTTAGTATTTGTGCCCCCAATGCTCTTATTATCATAAAAGAACTTTGAAGTCATTAAGAATTAATGATCCAACATGATGATATGTTTTTCCAAATATATAAGTTTTGATCTTTTACTCTGAAAATTAATTAAATTGCTCTCATGTTGATAAAATACTTAATAGATTGGGCAAAAGGTCTTAAATGAACAAGCTTTCATACTTAGTGAAGAGAGGTTAGATTTCCACTCATATTTTTCCTTGACTATCATTTGTGGTACTTCTTGAATTAACCTAAGGAAGATTCCACCTACACTTGATTAGAAAACTATCTGTGGTATCAAATTAAAAAACCTCTTGAATTCACACTCGATGTGTTCTGCTCTGATCTGTGTACTTAATGTTTCACTATCTTTTTGATGTTGTCAAAAAGGGGGAGAAATATCTAAGTATATGCTTTATTACTCAGAATGCTTTATTACTTTGAATTGAATACAAATCAGCTTAAAATTTAAATATGTTGATTGTGTTAAGCTGATTAAATCTAAAGCATTATCATGAAGTATGTTTTTAAATATATATGTTTTCTACTTCATGCAACTTAGCTATGTATTACTTCTAGAAATCAATATCTTTTATATTGCATATACTCCAAGTTTTGTCATCATCAAAAAGGGGGAGATTGATGACCCAAAGATTGATTCATAAATTGATTTTGATGATCACAAAACCTTGAAGTATAGATACTAATGCTTATGTTGCAAGGAGAAAGATATTTATTTTGCAAGGAACATAGCAAGTTGGGAGAACACAAGAAGGCCTCCAAAGCTCTCAAGTTGGAAGAAAGCTACAATTTATTGGCCCAAAGTTTAAAGTTCAAAGGATTCAAATTGGAGGAGTAAAATCAAAAGAAAAATTCAAAAGAACAGTCTTCGAGTCGACTCCAGTGGAATTCGAGTCGACTCCGGAGAAGTATGAGTCGACTCCGGAGAAGTATGAGTCGACTCCTAGGAGTCACAGGCAGAAAAGTCAGAGAGCAGTTTTCGGGTCTGAGATTCGAGTCGACTCCAGTGGAACGCGAGTCGACTCCGATGGTTGGTAGGTCGACTCCAAAGAAAGCAAGAGTCGACTCTCAGCGGAACACAAGGAAAAAGTCAGAGAGCATTTTTGGGACTCTGAGATTCGAGTCGACTCCCGCATTGCACGAGTCGACTCCGAGACTCCGCGACCATCAACAGACAGAAAACCAAGTTACTGCCTCTGAGATTCGAGTCGACTCCCAGACAGTTCGAGTCGACTCCAAGGCAGCGCGACCCCAAAAATGCAGAGGATCAGTTTTCGGGCTCTGAGAGCCGAGTCGACTCCAAGAGAATCCGAGTCGACTCGAGGAAGAAAATCAGAAAGTATGTCCTCTGGATTCATGGGATGAGCCGACTCCGAAGATGCCAAGTCAGCTCCAGATGTTGGCGAGTCGACTCCGGGTTAAGTCGAGTCGACTCCCAGTCAAGGCATGCACTTTAATTCAAATTTGGAACAGTAGCCGAGTCGTCTCCAGTAAAGCACGAGCCGACTCCTGCAACAGGCGAGTCGACTCCTGATCGCGCGAGTCGACTCCGATCCCAACGGTAACATTGTCAGGAAATGCAGACTGTGTCCAACGGCTCTTTTTCTTGTCTCTAACGGCTATATTCTTGTTTCCACGCCATCTAAAGCTATAAAATCAAGAGAAGAGCTAGGGGAGAAGGTATGGAAGTGGGAGAGAACTTTTAGGGAAGAGATTCCAAACAGATTACAAGGGAAATCTCCCAAAAGCACAAAAGGGCCATTCAAAGTGAAATAGAGGGAAGAAGAGCATCCAAGTGAATCCCAAAGCTTCCTCTCCATCCGTGTGCTGCCTCAGTGATCCTCCACTTCGTGCCAAATCAGAAGAGGGTCAAGTAAAGAAGAAGTCGAGCTCCTTCATCTTCCAAACTCGTTTGAGGACTTCACTTTACTCTATTTGCTTATAGTGTTATATTTGCTTGTTTAAGAAGCTTTGATTTATCTTAAACTTTGTTTTAATATCTTGTAACTTGATTCAATCAAGGGATTGAATCAAGGGGTTAAAGGTTTGTTGGTGAGCCAAAGGGAAAACCAACGGTGTAAGGTTTGTTGGTGAGCCAAAGGGAAAACCAACGGAGATAGGTTTGTTGGTGAGCCAAAGGGGAAAACCAACGGAGATAGGTTTGTTGGTGAGCCGAGGGTAAAACCAACGTGTAAGGGTTTGATTGTGAGCCCGGAAAAACAATCGGGGTTGGTTCTAGTCGGTGAGCCTGTGAAAACCGACCGAGTTCGTTGTGATCTCGCAAAACAACAAGTTGGGTTGTGAGCTTGTAAAACAACCGACTGTAATCTAAGGGATTATAGTGAAATTCCCAAGAGGTCTTGGGGAGTGGATGTAGGTGCTGGGGTGCACCGAACCACTATACATCTTTGTGTTTGTGATGCCTTATCTCTTGTATTTCATGCCTTCCATTCATGCTTGATTGTGTAATATCTCTAGCTTTGTTTTCTATAGAGTTATAAGTGATTTGCTTAGCTTCCACTCCATTCTTACCATACACATAGATTAAAATTGATCATACAACTATAAGTTAGTTTTAGATCAATTGCACCCTAAAGCCATAGTATAATTGCTCTAGCTTAATCTTCCACTGCTTTACTTGTAATTGCCTAGAGCTTAAGTAATTAACATCTTATTATTCCGCTGCATTCTATTCAAAGTAAAAATTAGGGAACATAATTTTTAGAAAACCCAATTCACCCCCCCTCTTGGGTTGTCACCTTGGGCAACAGCTCTCCTCCAGACGAATCATGTACTGGGCGAGCTAAAAGATAGGAAAAATGAGAGCGTCAGACGGGGATTAATAGAACTTATAAGTGGCGGAAGCGACCAAAAGAACACTCACCGACATAAGACAGACGCAGCTGGCAGCCCCGACGTCAGGGATCCTTATCTGCCGGACCTGCCTACGGTCCTTCTCCAGCAGCACCGTCTCGATGAGGTTTCGGGCGCCGGCGAAAGTGAAGGCCGACCCCGACTTCGCCCCGGAGCCGGACGGTGGTTCTACAGCCTTACCCTTACCCATCGCTTGGGGAAGAGTCGTGCTGACCGTGCTCGGGGCGGGGGCCGCTCCAGGAATCGACAGGGTCCCGCTTGGCCGGGGCCTCGGCGCGCCCCTCCTTCTCGTGTCATCCGAAGCCGACCGAGTCGAAGGCCGGGTTGGGGACCGATCGCGTCCAACCCGGCCGTCTCGGGTGCGCTCGGATGACACCTCCGGAATAACGGTAGTCTCATCACCGGAGGGCTGATACAGCGCCAACTGTCGGTCCGAGCCCGCGGCGTCCCCGGTTAAATAGGCGGAAAGGCGGATGACGCCTCGGTGACGCCAGAGGACGCCTGGCTGCCGAAGGATCGCTCGCGCCCCAAAGGCGAATCGACGCCATTAAAGAAGGATGTCCGCCGAAATCCGCAGACTGCCAGTTCGGCGACAACCGCTATACGCCATAAAGGAGGCGGGGAGCTCGAAGCGCGCGCGCCTTTCCGAGGGATGGCGGCAATCTCGAAGCATCACTCCCTTCACCCGTTCCCCTCCTGGTTCTAGGCTCGGAAGTGGGGGGCTACTGTTACGGGGGAATTTAGCCACCATGCCCCACGTGACCGGCACGCGCGCCCAGGAAGACTACGGCAGTCCCTTGATCCAGCAATCCGACCCCGAGTCGGATATCTTCGGCTCCGCAGCCCGACCCCGAGTCGGCTGCCCCTTGATCCAGCAATCCGACCCCGAGTCGGATATCTTCGGCTCCACAGCCCGACCCCGAGTCGGCTGCCCCCTGATCCAGCCATCCGACCCCGAGTCGGCAATCTCCCGACAACGACAGGCTGTTCCCCTGAGGCACGCCGCGGCCCCCTGCTCCACTACTCCCTGCAACGGTCGCATCCGGCGCTGCTCCACGATCCCCTGTAACAGCCGTACAAAGTGGAGCCCCACTACGCCCTGTCATGGCCGTACCCAGCGCTGCCCCACGACGCCCTGTAACGGCCATGCCAGTGGCAACTCCATCGTGCCACACGATGACCAACCCCCCAGAAAGACCCCCCAGCCTGGTATATATGCGGCTGGGGGGGAGAAGGGGGAGGGTAAGCAAAGGTTTTCCAGAGTATTCTCTTATCCGCTACTACTATCTCTCCTTCTCCTTCAATCTCCTCTGACTTGATCGTCGGAGGGCCCCCACTACCCCAGTGGTGGTGCGAGGCTTGCCTGCAGGTTTCCCGGTGGAAGGTGGAGCGCAATCAACCCAACTCCAAGGGAACCCCGTTCACACCGCTGTGCCAATCGTTCTCGGTTTGGACCACCAGCAACAGATGGATTCAGTGGTTGCGGTCTCCGCTCCTTCTTACCCATATCCGTCTCTTCCTCGTTGTGGTGCAGCGCCTTGGACAAGTCTTCATTTCTAGGAATTTTGGGAGAAAAAAAATCACGGCCAAGTGACAACCGCACAACTCGAATGAGCCAAAAGAGATAAAATTATGAAGTCAAGAGCCAACGGCAGCACATGCACCACTAAAAGAAGCTTCTTTCTGTGGATGCTCTTATTCCACTTTAGTTATCACATTGCCCGTGTGCTATAAGTAGGAGATGGGTGGAAGGATCATCGCATCTCGGAAGAACAAGGAAGTGGGGATTACCAAAAACTAGAAAAAAAATATGATGCCATTTAAGGCGTTTTTCATCCTTTTGGCTCTCCTCTGCAGTTTAATCATCCAACCAAGTATGGCTACCAGGGATCATGCCCATGATACACAAACAAGTGAGCGTCATCTTATGTCGGCTTTCCTCAAGCCTTATTTATCTGTGTTTCTTATGTCTTTCTTTTCCTCCATTTTTCTGCCCAACCAATTTATTTTGTTTCATTTTTAGAGGCTCACTAGTTTAACACTAACATGTGAAAACAAATTCATCGCAGCAGACATGGTATGGTTTTTCTAACCGGCATATGACAAGCTATGACCCCAAAAAATGATACTTCACATACCAGAAGGGACAAAAATATAACTTTGAGCGGTGTTGGCATAGTAATAAAGACTTACACAATAACTGTTGCATAGATGAAGTTGAAATTTTCTATTGATTTATTGTGGGAGATGTACGGTTATTGATTGCAGCATGTGGCCTTGCTCAGTGTAATCAGAACCCCCTCTTAATCTTAAAAGTTTCTTTTCTTCAATTGCAATAGCCTCACTGATTTCGACATGCGGCCTTGCTTAAAGAAATCAGAACACCTTTAATATCTCCCAATTTACTTCTTTTATTAAAAATATATTGCTTTCTTTTAATTAATATCGCATAAGTTGTAGCTAGAATATGGAGTAAAACATAAGTTACAGCCAAGCCATTCTTTTTTGTTCTCTTTTTTTTTCCAGATTTCCCACTTTATTACAAGAAATTTATCTCATATTTGAAGCAAAAAAGATAGGGACATCTGTAGGCACATAATGTTCTCTGGCTACATGATATGAAGGGACAAGTTTGCTCTTTGAAAATTAATGTGATAGGTAGGGGTGGTTTAATATTGAGTTACCACAAGTGGTATTATCATGCACGTATTAGAACTTCTTACGCACAAAATAGATGTCTTCTATCTGAAAGTGGAAGAGGCCTGACATGAATTAGACTGGTTGCCCACGTGCTGCCATCAAGGCCTAGGGGTCTAAGAGAGCTAAGCTTGATCAAGCTTGGACCTGATTAAGCTTAATTTGAAACTAATTTTAAGCTGGAAACTCAAAGATCAAGTTCGATTTTTCTTATCAATACTTCAAGCTTAATTTCGAACCAACTCGAAGACGAGTGCACTTGATCAGCTCAATAATCTTAAATTGAGTTGAAATCAATTCAAGCTTGATCAAGCCTGGTTCAAGTTTGAATTTTATAGCTTGATTTTAAGCTTGACTCAAGTGTGAATTAATATTTAATTGATTAAAAGAATTATATTAATCAAAGTCCTAATTCAAAAATCCATTATCTATCTACCTGTGTACCTCTCTATACAAACGTACTCACGTACACAGTAAAAGCTTGTTTTATTGATTTAGATTTAATTTATTTATCTGCAATTTGCGCTTTCCTCAATCTAAAGCTTGATCTGAGTTTGACACAATTGGTTTGACATCCCTATCTGCAACACATCATACTGCTAGGTTAAAATAGTTGAATGTGAATTTAACTTCCTCTTGTCCTTCATAACCTAGTATAATCTACTACAACTAGTTTAGAATGGAGGTAAGAAACTTCCTTCAAATATTTTTCTTTTTAAAAAATGAATGGCAAAGGTAGGTCTTGGTGAATGCCGTTGGAATGTTATAAATTTTGAGCTTTTATCTTAAAAAGAAAATTAAATACATCTTTCCCTCTAAGATAATACAAATAATAATTTACAATTGGTTGCGCAGAAGTAGGTGGCCAGAAGCCGGTAGATGCTAAGCCTATTACTCCTGGTGCGTTAAATCCGCGTAGGCCAGTTTATGGAGTGCCCAGCGGTAGGCCTTACCAACCTGGCTGCAGAAAGATCTACGGATGCCGTGCTAATCCTCCCACCCCATAACTGCCACTAAAATTATATCTATACTAGTATCCGGGGCCATTGACCAATCCCGGGTCGAACGTATATTATGTTCACTTTGTATCAATCCATGCATGCACTAAATAAGCAGCCCAACGCAGATGTCAGATCTGGGCTTGTTCAACTTACAACGGAGAGCTATATAATATATACCTCTATATTTTGAGTGCTCTTCTACTGTTATTGTCATTGTTCTAAGACTTGGGGCTCATGTCCATATTATGAAAATCATCATCATTATTGCTGAGTAAAAGAATATGGACTCCTACCCTTGAAAATTATGTTTTATGCTTATACTTTTCTGTTCTGCACTTTTTTATTTTTATTTTTTATTATTTTTTGACAAGCCGGATAGAAGTATGGCAGATCAAAAATAATTCATCAAAAGAAATCAGATAATGCAAATAAACAAGAGTAATAGCAACTGCAATAAATGGCGATAATCTTAGGAACTAAGACCCTATACAAGCAAGTCCATATATGGCTATATTAAAATTATTTTCGTTTGCTTTATAAACTATTTCCATGTTATTAAAGCAGTAGCAATTTGAAAGACAAATCTCGCATGAAATGCAATCCTGATTGAAGACATTGCAGCTGAATCTAAGAAGTTGGGACCACAGGCCTTACGAATTAGAACACTAATTAGTTGTTTCTTCACATGGCGAGCCAACATCATAGTCTGAGGCATACGAGATCCCACAACTGGATGAAGTGAAATCTTGGTTCTTGGTATTTTTTTCTTCCTCATAGTGCTTTCACGCATTCTTCATAACCTTAAATGGTTGGTCTTTGAAGAAGCGCCGCCCCCGTTCTCCGATCCTTCACAAGAAAGTGAAACGAGTGAAATTCCAAGAAGACATCATTGTCTTTAGTGAAGTTATGAATTGAATTCAGGTTTGTGTTAATTGACGGAACACAGAGAGTATTAGAGAGTTTGAAGGAGTGAGGAGAGGAGGGAATGGATGTAGAGCCGACATGGGTTACACGCAAACCTGAACCATCACCGATGACGACCTCGTCAGTGCTATCATATTCGGAGTGGATGGAGAGATTGGCAAGATCGGAAGTGACGTTGTGGGACGTCGCCGAATAAACGAGCTATTTCTTGTTCCAAGAGGAAGATGAAGGAGATGCACAGTTGGCAGAGACGCCAGGCCGCGGCTTCACACAACAAGTTTTAGCTGAATGACCTGGAATGTCGCAAAGTTGGCAAGTGAGGGTGGCCGTATCAGGACGACGATGAGGCCTGGACTTGCCAGAGTGTGGGCGAGAGGTCTTCTTGTTGGAATACTTGTGGTGGTTGGACGCCCGGCATTGGGTGGAGTTCGCAGTGGCAACAAGAGTAGCCGTGGACGTCTCGAGACGACGGATACACTACAACAATAAAGGGTTCTGGCGACTCTATATTGCCGACGCTACAAAAAAGCGTCGGCAAATTTTTTTCTTGCAACGGTAAATGCCGACGCTTGGGAAAAGCGTGGGTAAAAAACGTTCCGCCGACGCTTTTAAGCGTCGGCGTAGGAAAAAAATACGACGACGCTTATAAGCGTCGTCGGACTTCACTTCTCCCCCCCACAAAACCCCATCGACCCCCTCCCTCCATAGCCCACAGCCCTAAATCCCTAACTCACGGCGACCGACCCTCTCCGTCCTCAGCCCTTTTCACCGATCTCAGCCAATCTCCTCCGACGAACGATCCCAAATCGTGTTCCTCCGCCGCATCTCCTTCCCCTCCTCCCCCTCTCCGTTGGCCAGGTTTGGGATCTTCTTCTCTTGCTTCGATCATAGGATTGGGATCAGGTATGTCGTCAATCTTGGTTTCATTTTTTTAGAGCTTGCAGGAATTTGTTCATGTTCTCTTGGGTATGAACCCTTGAATTTTATCTATATACGAGGGTTTTCCGGCCGATTTCAGTTTTTTTTTCAAGAAGATGATTAATCTTCCGCACTAGCGAACGATATCCTCTCTTCTTGGATCATCAGCGGTAGATGCTTATCTGAGAAAATTTTGTTTCGTTTAGTTTGGTTTGGCGATTGTTCTCTCCTTCTGGATCATTTTGGATTTCGAAAAGGAATGAGGTTTTGTGGATCTGATTCGGGCAATCTCCGCGTTTTCGGACTTTTAATGGAGCAATAGCCTTCTTTCTTTTCTTTTTTTGTTCGGTTAACGCCTTTTTTGCTTTTCTTTGTTTCTTCAGAATTTTAATGTTGTGATTTCTTCTTGATGAGGTTCTCTTGATCTTTTCTTGGTTCTCTTGGAATTTTTATGTGGTAGTACTTCTGTTTGAGACCCTTTTCTTGATCGCGCAGTTATTGCTTCTTTCCTGATGTACCCATATTTTTTTGGAATTCTACAAGGTGATTCCTTTTTTTCGGTTTTCTTGATTGTTCAGGTGGAGGATATAACGATGGCTGCTAAAAATGGCTCAACGACTATTGAGAAAGAGCAGGTATTCCGGCATTCTTGACAGACTCATAATCTTTTTTATTAGGCATTTTCAAGAAAACAAAGAAATGATTGAAAGAGCAAAAAATAAAAAATTCCCATTTGTAGTTGGATGTGCACCATCGTTTGCTCGACTTCATTTCTTGTCACCTGTATTCTGCCTCTAAAGTGTTTGCCGAGGTCTCTACAAGAGGCTGCATGCATGATAATGCATAGGCATCAATTATCCTGTCTTATCAATTTGTGGGTGGATGTGTAGATCCTGCTCAACCGTTTTTATTAGGCATTTTCAAGAAAACAAAGAAATGATTGAAAGAGCAAAAAATAAAAAATTCCCATTTGTAGTTGGATGTGCACCATCGTTTGCTCTGACCTTGTTTCTTAGTATGGATGGCATGTAGGGTGGTTATCCCTCTGGATCTGCTCATTTGGTTCGGTGGTTGATGAGATAAGTAAATTTGCAGGATTGAAGAGAACAACTGCAGGATCCGCTTCTCCCCCGGCTCTCGCCTACTCCTCCTCCGAGGAGATCCCGTCCGAGTCCCCTGTGTCATCTTGAAGGATGTAAATCTGTTTTCAAACATAATCTTGGAACTACTTTGCTTGAATTTGTCGTTTCTTTTTTTTTTCTTGAGTCACCATATTTTCTTGAATGCTTTTCTTAGTGGAATATTGGAAAGCTCTGCTACGAATTCGACAGAGCCATACTCGCTCGCCCGGGATAAACAAGTCAAAGTGAGTTATTCATATTGGATTTGCCTCGCTTTTTTTTTCAGGCAAAAAAAAGCAAGAAAGATTTGGCCTTTTCCTGGCTTTTCTTCTCATTAATGATATCTTGCAATTGTACTTGTAGGATTTTGCCTCTCTATCTGGAATCGAGGTGTTCTCCCCTGTGAGCCATACTCTCTTCAATCCTGCAGTTGTTATAGGAAAGGTAGTCCCTAGCTCTTGTACTATCAATTATTATTAGCAGACTCATCAAAAAAAAGGAGTATTACTTGAGGTAAGACTGAAGTTGTGGTATTGGTTGCATTTGTTTTAGAAGGTAATATGGCAATCGATAGGGGGTGGTATTGACAACCAACAATGAAAGTATTGGGTGGTAGTGGTCAGTATTACCTTATTGACAACTTCATTCTTCCTAGTCTCATTGCATGCCCACTCTAACATCCTCATCTCCCCATACTTCAAAAAACAGCTATGGGAATGCGAAATGTACACCATTTAACTAAATGGTGTGTGAGATTTGATTTTAATCACAGAAACAATTTTTAGATGCTCCAGCTCTTTTATATCTTTGCTTTTCCCATTGTTGGATCTGAACTATTGGTCCAGCCACTCTGTGTCAAGCTTCATGGTACTGCAGGGAAGCTCTTAAATAAATTAGAAAGGTTGGGCTAGTGCAGCAATTTGTGAATCATTAGAGTTACCTAATCCTAAATTGAGGTACCAAACTCTGTGAACAATTCTTTGTATACAGTTTAACAATTTTGATGGCTTTTCTTATGTCACCTTTCATCTCTGTAGTGAGGAAGATATACTTATGAACATCTAGATGCTCAATACTTTTGATTTTGAAAACAAAGTTTAAAAATTTTTTAAATTTTTTTTAAAAAAAAATAATATTCTAACGACGCTTTAAAGCATCGTTAAAATCACGAAATTTTTTTTTAAAAAAATAATATTATAACGACGCTTTAAAGCGTCGTTAAAATCACAAAATTTTTTTTAAAAAAATTATATTCTAACGACGCTTTAAAGCGTCGTTAAAATCACGAAATTTTGTTAAGAAAATAATATTATAACGACGCTTTAAAGCGTCGTTAAAATCACATTTAACGACGCTTTAAAGCGTCGCTACAAAGCGTCGCTAATTTCCGACGCTTTTGAAAGCGTCGGAAAATATTTTCCCCACTGTAGCATAGGCGACGCTTTACCGACGCTTAGGAAAGCGTCGGGATGGTTTTTACCGACGCTTAAAAGCGTCGCTAAAGACCAAAAAAAGCGTCGCTAATGCCCAATTTTCTTGTAGTGATATAGCTCTCATGGCCGAGCAATAGATCATGCAGTTCTTCAAAGGTGAGAGGATTCTCACGAGCACGAATGGGTGCAGCAATATCTCGATACTCTGGTCCGAGTCCATTAAGGACATGGAGAGTGATGTCGTCCGCCGAGAGAGGCGAATCAATGACGGCTAACTCATCAGCAATGATCTTCACAGCGTGCAAGAAGTCAGTGACAGATCGGGAACCACGTTGGATATGGGTGAGATCCTCCTTGAGCTGCATAACTCGGGTACAAGAACAATTGGCATAGAGCCGGGATAGTTTCGACCAAGCAGCATGAGACGTCTCCAACGTAGCAATCAGTGGGATGACAGCTTCGAAAACGGAAGCCAAGATTGCATGGAGCAGGAGCTTGTCCTGCCGAAACTAGAGAAGATACACTAGAGAAGGAGACGCAGAGGCGGAGGAGGAGAAGTTTTCCTTCGGCGGATATGGGTTTGTGCCGTCAACATAACCCAAGAGATCATAGCCGATGAGGAGGGAGACAAACTGGGCACGCCAGGAGGTGAAGTTAGATGACGTAAGCTTCAACGGAAGCTGGGTTGCTGCATTGATCGAGATCAGTTGTATAGTAATGGTGGTGGGGTTATTACCGACAGCGATCGTAGCATTGGATGAGACGCTGGAGGCCATGGAAGAGGGGAAAAGGATCGCTTTCTTCTCGTTGGAGGAAGGAGCGCTCTGATACCATAAAGAAATAGAAGTCTCAATATTTCACGATAGGAGGATAAGGTACATATAGAAGAGAGAGAGAGAGAAGAGAGTGGTTAACAGAATAACCAACTGGGATGATCATATCCTAAGAGATATACACAAATCCTTTAGTCGGTGCTGAAGTATCGGAGGAATGGGTTAAGCGAAGGATTATTCGATGTTCCTGTTAAAAGCTGCTTGATGGGGGATGTTTTCTGATTCCTGTTTACCTAAAAATACGCTAAACAGATCGTTGTTAGAACCGACAAACAATGTTTAATTTAATTATACTCTTACCTTTTCTACTCGAAGAATAGTGGTCATAAGAGGTCGATCCACAGGGAGGCGATTGGAGTTGCTTAAAAATTAAAACGTTCACTTGGATTAAAAACCGATTTTTGAATGATAATAAAAAAAAACATTACCTCAAGAAGGTTGAATGATTCTCTGGTCTACCAGAGAATATTTTCTATTTGAAATTAATGAAAAGACAGGTACTTAGATTCAAAAAGCATTTATATATTTAACTAATTAAAGAAGAGCTTTGGCATAGAAGATTGATGGAAGCTAAGAAGATTGAAGCCTGAAACATAAATTGCATAAAAGAAAAATTAAATATATTGCATAAAAAAAATTTAAAAGATTGCATAAAAAAAGAAATTAACTTGAACCTAGAACAAGGATTGCATGAAAGAAAAATTTAATAGATTTCATAAAAAGAAATGATTACAAGAAGTAAAAAAAATTGAAGATGAAGCCAATGCTTCTTTTCTTCTGCAAATAAAAAGGGAACAAGAAATAAAGGAAAATCAAATAGAAAACTCCCCTTTCTTCTCTCCCCTATTTTTTTATTCTTCTTTTCAAACAAAATAGAGCCATGCTCTGTTTCTTTTTCTTCCTCCTTCTCGGGTCACCCCCTCTCCCTTTTTGAACCAGCCGACCCCCCCCCCCCCCTCCTCCTTCTTCTCCTCTCCTTAAATAGGTCGCCCACCTCTTTGGCCCGCCAATGGATCCCTTGATGGAGGAGTAACAGAAGCTTGATCGCAGGGAGAAATGAGCTAGCCACGAGATGCTGGGATCACGGAGAGGTGGGATTCCAGGAGGTGGATCCGATGAGGGGGCGCTGCGGGATCGCTGGGAGGAGGCGATCGTCCGGGTCGCGTGATCGATGGGAGGGAGTTGATCACGGATGTGGTGCTTGGGGGATCCGATTGCTGATTTGGGAAGGAAGCTGGGATGCAGAATGGCACGGGATGAGATGCTGGAACTCGGAAGAGGAGGACGCGGCATCTTGGATCAGCCTTGCAATCGGACGGAAGAAACTGGGGCTCGTGGAATCGCTGGGAGAAGAAATGGATGCTAGGATCATGGCTTGAAATCGGACGTGGGAGGCTGAAACGGAAGGGAGGAGATGCGGAAGAGGCGGACGGGCGTGGGATCCTTTCTTCTCCCCTGTTTCCGCACGGGATGAAGCTGGAGATCTTTGAAACGGGTGGCCGGAAGCTTTGGACGCTGGGATCTGTGGCTGGAATCACGCTTCATGGATTTCCTCTTTGGACCATGGGAGGATGGGAGCGCCGGCTGTGAATCTTGGCTGCTGGGAGGCAGGCGTGGATCGGGGAGGAAAGATGCAGACATGGATGCTTCATGGGGACCGTTGCTCCTCCTTCGTTTTCGCACAGGCTGAGACGGGAAGAAGGCTAATCTGGAAGAGGGCTGTGCGATGCAGGGAGATTGCAGAGTCTTAGGATGCGGGGCTGATTTGGAAGGTGATCCGATGGACGGCGCGGATGCTGGGACATCGCAACGTGTTGAAGACGTGATTCTGATGATAAACCGTGGGATGGGTAGTATAATGTGAAAAATCACTCGGGGGCAAATGTGCTCGACTAGGTCATGGTAGGATTGGGCCTGCGCAATCTGTACCAAATGCGCATTTAAACTTTAATTTGTAATAATCTGTACCAAACGAAAATATAATATTAAACCGGTGAATTTATCATTATCAGTTAGCAATAACACTAATTTAGGTGATATGTAGATCGCACTTTTGTGCTCTCATCACACCCCCCAACTAGCTTATTGCTAGTCTCTAGCAATTAACGAGCAAACAATAAAATAAGGGTACAAAAAATGTAGTCTAACCTATGACTTTTTTTTTAATTGAAGCTAAATACACAAAACTAAGATATGTACCCATTTTCGTAAGGAATCACGATTGCACTTAGCATGTGCAACAAGCCTTTAAATTCCTAGGTTACCCTAGTGGACGAGTGTTGTCTCGTGAGGGTTTGCAGTGAAGTTACCCACAAACTTCATCAGTTAGGAATTTTCAATGTTTAACTTGAATTTTGAACAAGTATTATTGTTTGAACCTAGAATTGCAAGGACAATAGAGACTTATTGCTATCATCTTTAAACAGATTCTAACTCAAGTTTCATTATACCCCATCTATTTGCTAACAAGTCAAGAATGTAGTGAGGTGCAAGATAGTATCATATAAATGAGTGGCTTTCACTTACTTCCAACATGATCACTCCAATTTTCAAGACTTTCTATAGTTAAATGGTAATAAACATCCCAAATTTATTTATTATTATTATTTTTTTATTTTATTTTTTTAATCAGATTGAATGCTAAGAAGAATGACTTGTACAATATCTAGCCTTAATAAGCTTTCTAGCTAACCCATATAGCGAGTGTTAGGCCAATGACTCCCCATCCAGATGGCTCAGGGCACTAGGTGTAAAGACACCCTAACAGGCTTAATAACTCAAGTCAACCAGGCTCCAAGGCCGAATTAGTCACTCAGAGTTTAATCTAAGTCATTTTCACCTTTTCATGCGAACACTCGCTGCTTGCCAGGCAAGAGGCCCGGTTACTCAGTGAGAAGACTTAAAATAAACTCCTTTCTTTTTTCTTTTTTTTTTTAGTGTGTTCATCACATATCTAACTTTAAATTATCCAGAAGATTAAAAGTATTCATATTAGTTGCAAGTTTACATACCCCACTATTCATGTGCTTACGTGTAGGTGCTAAATCATCTTCTATCATGTTAGCAGAAGATAGGTGGAACGAAAACTCAAGCTAGAACTGCTATCATATTTCTTAACTCAAAGCTATTGTCAAAGCAATTCCTAGTTTATACAGCCAAAAAGATTAGATTTTGAGTTAAAAATTTGAAATCCCCTTTTTTTTATCTTTTTAGGCAGAAAAATCAAAAATATTTTCACCCCCATACCTAAATCTAACATTGTCCTCAATGTTAAAGAAAATTTAAAGTAGTAATAGGACAGAGGAGAAGTTACCTGATATGGATAGGTAAATTGACAATTGAGGCAAAAACCTACAAACCTGTATGTTAGTAATTTATTGAAATATATTTTTTTTATAATATTTACATATTGGGTTGCCTCCCAAGAGCGCTAAGTTTTATGTCTTCAGCCAGACAAAATGTAGATTCATTTTTTTTCAACCATTATCTAAGAATGATTTTGGAAGAGTCCGAGGAAGAACAGTCGGCTGATGACGATCTATGCTCATAAGGGGAACAGAATTAGGGAGCGCATGCTTGACCCCTTCCTTGGAATGGGCAAGGTAAGCCTCTAAAGGGTCCGTACTATAAGTTTGTAAGAAAGTCTTCTGAACCAGACTTTCAATCATGTCAACTTCATTGATTTCTTCATCGTCTGGTGGTTGTTTACTTATGTTGAAGACATTAAGCTCGACTTTCATTTTGCCAAAAGATAACTTCAGCATGCTATTTCGACAATTTATCACAGCATTTGCTATGGCTAAGAAAGGTCTACCTAAAATTATAGGTGTGTGATTATCTGGATGTATTACAGGTTTGGTTTCAAGGATAACGAAGTCTACAGAATAGTAAAACTCGTTTACCTTCACTATTACATCCTCTACAATCCCCTTGGGGTACTTCACCGTCTTATCTGCTAAGAAAAGGATAATATTTTTGGGCTTTAATTTCTCCAAACCTAACTTTTGGTACACATAGTAGGGAAGTAGGTTCACACTGGCTCCTAAATCTAATAGGGCTCTCTGAATGATCGTCTCTCCTATTTTTATTTCAATGGTGGGGCAACTAGGGTCTTTGAATTTCGGGGCAATCTGTTGTTGAATGAGAGATGAGGCTTGTGCAGCCATAACAGCTTGCCTAGGAATGCTGGTTTTTCTTTTGACCGTGGTGAGGTCTTTCAAGAATTTTGTATAGGAGGAAATTTGTCGTATGGCATCGAGAAAAAGTATATTTATTTGAACAGTTTTAAAGACTTCCATTATTTCATCAAAGTTAGATTGTTTCTTGGAGTCCTAAAGTCTACTGGGAAAGGGAACCTTAGGTTTGTATGTTTCTATGGGTTCTTCCTTTTTGTCCTGTTCTTGACCCCTCTTTTGAATAGAGTTCTTATTGGATTCATTCTTATTTTCTTTTACGTGTTCAGGAAGTTGGACTTTATTGTCCACTTGCTTGCCAGACCTTAAAGTGGTAATTGCCTGGACTTCATAGGTCGGATTTTTATTAGAATCGATTTGATACTGACCTCTCTGACCTTGATTTTGTTGTCTACTAGGGTTAGGCACTGGTTGACTAGGTAGTTCACCTTTCTTCCTATCCCTTAGAGAGTTTGCTATTTGGCTTAGACTAACCTCAAGTTTTGCAATTGCTTGCGTATGGAATTGGTTAGTCTGGGCTTAGGCTGTATTAGTCTGTTGTTGTTGCTTGATAAAATCTTGTTGTTGTTTCATCATATTAGCCATCATGGTTTCTAATGGTGAAGGTTGCTGTCGGATAGGGACATTATAAGGAGGTACAGATGGAACCAAAGGTTGGTTCTGTGATGGACCTATTTTGGAAAAGTTGTTCTGAAAACCTGATAGACCACCTTGATGCTGAATAGGTTCATTTTGCTTGTATGAGAAATTTGGATGGAACCTATTGTTGGGAACCCGCCCATGCTGCAGAAAATTTAAAAAATTCAGATGGCAGCGGAAGTGGCATGCGTGGGATCAACGTTCATCTCATGAACGTTATTCAAAATCGTTCGTAGATAAATTAGGATTAAAAACTTTTAAAACAATTAGGAAGATCAGATCTTCACCTTGTGCGAATAGATGATCACCGCAAACTGAAGTTCGTAGTTTAGGATGAAGGTTTGCTTGAAGCCGCACACGCGTCCGGCCTCTACGAATATCCACATGAAGTAGAGAACCGATCAAAGCTTCCTAGTCTCCCCGAGGTGCTAGCTCCCTTGCAAAGACTACTTTAGATGGCTGATTTCCTTCCTTTGAATCAACCCTTGATTGTGCTTGGGAGGAGGAAGAAGAAGGAGGAATCTTGAAGAAGAATCAAAGGCAAGACCCAGCCTTTTTCTTTTCCCTGCGTTGGAAGAAGGAAGGGAGGAGGAGGAGGCTGCCAAGACCTTCTTTTCTTCTCCTTGCTTGCGGCTGAACCAAGGAAAGGGAAGAGGGAGGCGTACGGCTGAAAGGGGGAGGGCTTCAATGCCCTAGAGTGCTGCCCATGGTCCCCTTAAAAAGCATGAGGAGCTCCTACAAATTAGGAGCTCCTTGATTACTTTCCAAGAGGGGTGCCGGCCCCTCTTGTTTGCCGTACCAAGGGAGAATAAGGGGAGGGGCGTACACCCCTCCCTCTTGGCTAGCCCTAGTCCTCCTCTAAGGAGGATTAGGATATGCCCCTCCCTCTTGGTTAGCCCTAGTCCTCCTCTAAGGAGGATTTGGAGGCCTTCATGTGGCTAAGTCCTAATCTAATTAGGCTTAGTCCAAGGGTGAACCAATTTTGGGTTTAATCCATGCAAGTCCTAATCCAATTAGAACTCAAATGAATTATGACTCAATTGAACTCTTCAATCCTAATCCAATTAGGAGTCATTGTAATTCATTAGATTAATAATTAATTAGGACTTAAGAAATCCTAATCCAATTAGGACTTATTTAATTTTAGTCCTAATCTAATTAGGACTCTAATTTGAATCCGAAGTCCTAATCTAATTAGGACTTCTAGGAATCCTACACTAAGTAGGAATCCAAGTTGAATTCAAAAATCCTAATTCAATTCCCAGTCCCAATCCAATTAGGACTCCAAGAATCCTACACCAAGTAGGATTCATGTTTAAGTTCAATTAATCAATTTTCATTGTTCCTTCTTCAACTGATTATCAATCGAATTAATTACTCGTGATTCATAATCATATTTCAACCATCGGATCGGTCAATACCTCTAGTGTGTGTAACCCCATAGGTTCTATTCTGTCTGGTAGTGAGATATATTGCGATCTCTATCACAATATCATTGAAAACTTCTTTCAATGGGTTGGAACAGTTCCAACTCAACTCATCGAGATTTATCGATCATCAAGATATTCCCTGTGAGTCTTACCATCCACCAGTGACACCTAGCAGCATGTAGTGGCTACCCAACAGAATGGAATGATGAATCTCTAGGTGCAGTTATCGTATGATACAGTCCTTCTATCATGGATCCCTACAGGACGGAGGTCATGGACAACTCGTCAAACCCCATCATCTGTCATATGTCAAGATTTATTTGACTTAAGTTTGAGAGTGGAAAACTCTTTCTCCACTGTGTATACTGCCCCGGCCGAGGTCTTACGAACTCAGTCTTATAAATCACATAGGATCTCTCCTTATCTATCAAGATCGATAGATTCCATATAGGTGCATACCCTACTCCTACAGTGAACCTACTGCAGCCAATCTACACTGCATGGACCCGTATGTCTAGAGACAATGTATACGTGTAGTCAAACTACAATAACCTCACTGTGAGTAGCCGAAGCACCGCAGGTCAAAGGACCAGTCACACTACTGCAACATCAAGCAAGTCACTGACGAGTGGATAGACATCCAAGTGACTTCTTGTCTTGGTCATGCTCAGTACCCTTGTTCTTTAACAAGCACCTGCACTATTACTTCAGTGTCCCTACACTATGGACTTGAGTCTCGTCCATCCTCAAGGAAAGTAATGTGTGCACTGATCTCATCGGATCGATCACCGTCCTCGTGATGATCCATCGATTAGGAGCATTTAGAAATTAATCACCAATGATGCATGGCTCAAATTCTCAACTCTTGAGAATATGCATCATCATCTTATTAATTCTTTGGACGATTCATAGACACATTAACAATATGAATGAAAAAGATGCCTTTTATTTATTCAATAATAAAGTCAAGTACAAAATTATGTCCCAGAATTAATAATGTGTCAGCCAGATTGGCTTGTAGGGCATACATCTAACAATCTCCCACTTGCACTAAAGCCAATCAGTCATATATCTAAGTCCCATCTTCTCAGGGTGGGCTTCAGTCTTTTACTAACTCAGCTGCTTAGTGAACGGGTCCGCTACATTGTCGGCGGAGTCTACTCTCTGCACCTCGACATATTTCTTCTCAACATAGTCGCGTATGAGGTGAAAGCGCCGCTCTATATGCTTGGACTTCTGATGAGACCTTGGCTCCTTAGCAAAAGCTATGGCGCCATTATTATCGCAGTAGAGTGTTATGGCATCTGATGACATTACATCCAATTCCGCAATGAATTTCTTGAACCAGAAGCCTTCCTTAGCAGCTTCAGAGGCGGCGATGTATTCAGCTTCCATAGTAGAATCAGCAATGATTGGTTGTTTAGAACTTTTCCAATTTACCGTACCACCATTGCACAAGAACATATATTCAGATGTAGACTTTCTATTATCAATATCAGTCATGAAGTCTGAATCTGTGTACCCTTCTACCTTTAACTCTGATGCTCCTCCAAAGACCAAGAATAAATCTTTAGTTCTTCTTAAGTACTTAAGAATATTCTTCACAGCTGTCCAGTGCTCTTCACCTGGATTCGACTGATATCTGCTAGTGACACTTACAGCAAGGGCTATATCAGGTCGTGTACACCGCATGGCATACATGAGGCTCCCTATTGCCGAAGCATAAGGGATCTTGCTCATGCACTGAATCTCTTCAGATGTGTTGGGGCACATCTTCTTAGAGAGATGAATTCCATGCCTAAGGGGTAAGAGATCCCTTTTGGAGTTTTCCATGTTGAACCTTTTCATCACTTTCTCTATGTACATCTTCTGTGATAGGCCAAGCATCCTTTTGGATCTATCTCTATAGAAATTTATCCCCAAAATATAGGATGCTTCCCCAAGATCTTTCATGGAGAACTCTTTTGACAACCAGACCTTAACTGAGGTTAGCATGGGAATATCATTTTCTATTAGGAGGATGTCGTCCACGTACAGTACGAGAAATACGACAGCACTCCCACTAACCTTCTTGTAAACATATGATTCCTCTTCGTTCTTGATGAAATCAAATATTTTGATTGCATCATTGAAATGAGTGTTCCAACTCCGAGATGCTTGCTTTAGTCCATAAATGGATCTTTGCAGCTTGCAGACCTTGTGATCTCCATCACTGGAAGTGAAACCCATAGGCTGCTCCATATAGATATCTTCATCAAGATATCCATTTAGGAAAGCAGTTTTCACATCCATCTGCCAAATTTCATAATCATAAAATGCTACAATGGCAAATAATGTTCGGATGAATTTCAGCATGGCTACAGGTGAAAAGATCTCCTGATAGTCAATGCCTTCGCGCTGACTATACCCTTTCGCTACTAGCCTTGCCTTATAGGTCTCTACCTTTCCATCCGAACCTATCTTTCTTTTGTAGATCCATTTGCATCCAATAGGTACAATACCTTCTGGTGGATCCACTAAGGTCTAGACTTGGTTAGAATGCATGGAGTCTAACTCTGACTTCATAGCTTCCAACCATTTTTCGGAATCGATATCTGATATCGCCTCGTCGTAGGTTTTGGAATCCTGTATGTGTTCCCTATCTCCCATGAGGAACATTTCCTTAGTATCCTCTATCGGGAGGATGGGAGACCCTACTAGATCTGCGAGGTGGAGAAGGGACAACGTGTACTGACTTTGTATGAATGGGTTCTATAGGATCCATGACTCGTTGCTTTTCAAAGACTTTCTCTTCAAGCTCAATTTTCCTTCCACTGCCTCTATCAAGGATAAACTATTTTTTCAAGAAGATGGCATGTCGGCTCACAAACACATTGTGATCCTCTGAGACATCAAAATTATATCATAATGACTCTTTAGGATATCCTATAAAACGAGCACTTATGGTCCTAGCCTCTTGCTTGTCCGCCTGTAGTCGCTTGACATGGGCCGGACATCCCCAAATCTTGAGATAACCAAGACTTGGTTTCTTACCATGCCATATCTCATACGGTGTGGTAGGAACGGATTTAGAGGAAACTCTATTCAGTAGATAAATTGCGGTACGTAAGGCATTTCCCCAAAGAAACATAGGTAAATCAGTGAAGCTCATCATGGACCGGACCATATCTATCCAATAGAGTCTGATTTCTCCTCTCTGACATCCCGTTGAGTTGAGATGTACCCGGAGGAGTCCATTGTGAGACTATGCCATTCTCCTTGAGATAGTTCCGGAATTTTCCACTAAGGTATTCTCCTCCTCGATCTGATTGAAGAGCCTTAAGGGGTTTTTCAGTTTGTTTTTCTACTTCATTTCTGAACTCTTTGAACTTTTCAAAAGATTCAGATTTATGTCTCATAAGATACACATACCCATACCGTGAATAATCATCGGTAAAGGTAATGAAGTACGAATAACGACCCCTGGCTAGCACATCGAATGGGCCACACACATCTGTATGTACCAGGGTAAGTATTTCAGTGGTCCTCTCCCCATGTCCTACAAAGGGCAATCTAGCCATTTTTTCTTGAAGATAGGACTCGCAAACTGGATATGACTCGAAAGTCAATGAGCCGAGAAGCCCATCTTTATCCATTTTGTTCATTCTGTCCTCTCCAATATGGCCAAGCCTGAGGTGCCACAAATACTTTTGGTTTATCTCATCCCTAGATCTCTTGGATCCTTTGGCACTCACTTCTTGCTCAGACACATTTACAGATACATCCATATGCAAATGATAGAGACTATCAATCATAAAACCACATGCGACTATTTTATTTCTGAAATAAATAGAACAGCAGTCTTTGTCAAATGTAAAAACATGACCTTCCTGTGCTAGACATGAAACCGAAATTAAATTTCTGCTAGCAGCAGGTACATAATAACAGTCTCTAAGTAATAAACTAAAATCAGACGGTAGTCGCAGAGGATAGGTGCCCACAGCCACAGCAGCAACTTTTGCCCCGTTGCCAATCCGAAGGGTTACCGCACCTTCCGCCAGCCTTTTACTTTCCTTTAGACCCTGCATAGTAGTGCATAAGTGAGCACTAGAACCAGAATCTATAACCCAACTAGAAGTAGAGGAAACCGTAAGGTTAGTTTCAATCACGAGCAAGTCTAACATACCTTTTGAAGGTGTGTCTGCCTTTTTGTTCTTCAGGCTCTTGAGGTATAAAGGACAGTTCCTCTTCCAGTGGCCATCGGCATTGCAGTGGAAATATTTTTCTTTGTCATTAGTCTTTTTCTTTTGAACTTCCTTCTTTGGCTTCTTGTCTTTCTTCTGCTTCTTCGCAGGCTTCTTTTTCTTCCAAGTAGACTTTTTCTTGGAGCCAGAAGTCAACTCAGCAGCAAGGACATTGCCCCTTGAACCTTTCAAAGCTCTCTCAGCAGTTACCAACATGTTTAATAGTTCAGTCTTAGTGCATTCAATCTTATTCATGTGGTAGTTTACTATAAACTGTCCAAATGAATCAGGAAGGGATTGTAGGATCAGATCTACTTGCAATTCCTTGTGCATGTTCATACCGAGCTTCTCAAGCTCCTCTAGGTCCTTGATCATAGTCAGACCGTGATCATGGACAGAATGCCCCTCGCACATCTTTGTCTTGAAGAGCCTCTTGGACACTTCAAAACGAACTGTGCGACTCTGCTCACCATACAACTTTTGCAGGTGTGCCAGTATTGTTGGGAATTGTATCCTAAATGTCAATCGTCAGCATGTTGATGATTAAATGAATTGACAAATCAATAAAGTATTTTTTGGCATTATTCATCATTTTACATCTTCAAATGAATTCTTATATGATGAAGTCCTTAGGACTTATTAATGATAAAGGAGAATTTATCTTCGAGTCCTTAAACTAGTTCGCGACCAAATGATATGTTGTTACAAGGACGACAGCATTATCGAGATTAGGTCGTTGTGTGACATATACGTGTTAGATGTATGCCCTAGAAGCCAATCTGGCTGACACATTATTAATTCTAGGGACATAATTTTGTACTTGACTATTTATTATTGAATAAATAAAAGGCATCTTTTCATTCATATTGTTTATGTGTCTATGAATCATCCAAGAAATTAATAAGATGATGATACATATTCTCAAGAGTTGAGAATTTGAGCCATGTATCATTGGTGATTAATTTCTAAATGCTCCTGATCAATGGATCATCACGAGGACGGTGATCGATCCGATCAGTGCACAGATCACTTTCCTTCTGGATGGACGAGACTTGAGTCCACAGTGTAGGGACACTGAAGTGATAGTGCAGGTGCTTGTTAGAGAATAAGGGTACTGAGCGTGACCAAGACAAGAAGTCACTTGGATGTCTATCCACTCGTCAGTGACTTGCTTGATGTTGCAGTAGTGTGACTGGTCCTTTGACCTGCGGTGCTTCGGCTACTCACAGTGAGGTTATTGTAGTTTGACTGCACACATACATGGTCTCTAGCCATATGGGTCCATGCAGTGTAGATTGGCTGCAGTAGGTTCACTGTAGGAGTAGGGTATGCACCTATAAGGAATCTATCGACCTTGATAGAAGAGGAGTGATCCTATGTGATTTGTTAGACTGAGTTCTAAGACCTTGGCCAGGGCAGTAATATAAAGTGGAGAAAGAGTTTTCCACTATCGAACTCGAGTCGAACAAATCTTGACATATGACAGACGATGGGGTTTGACGAGTTGTCCATGACCTCCGTCCTGTAGGGATCCACGATAGTAGGATTGTATCACACGTTAACTGCACCTAGAGGTTCATCATTCCATTCTGCTGGGTAGCCACTACATGCTGCTAGGTGTCACTGGTGGATGATGGGACTCATAGGGATTATCTTGATGATCGATAAACCCTAATGAGTTGAGTTAGAATCGTTCCAACCCATTGAAAGGAGTTTTCAATGATATTGAGATAGAGATCACAATATATCTCACTACCAGTCAGAATAGAACCTATGGGGTCACACACAATAGAAGTATTGACCGATCCGATGGTTGAAATCGTGATTAGGAATCACAAGAAATCAATTCGATTGATATTCGGTTGAAGAAGGAACAAAGGGAATTAATCAATTGGACTTAAACACAAATCCTACTTCGGGTAGGATTCCTAGAGTCCTAATTGGATTAGGACTGGGAATCCTAGTTGGAGTAGGACTGGGATTCCTACTTGGAATAGGATTCCTACAATCCTAATGAGATTAGGAATTTTGAATTAAAATAGGATTCCTACTTGGAGTAGGATTCCTAGAAATCCTAATTAGATTAGGACTTCGGATTCAAATAGAGTCCTAATTGGATTAGGACTAAAATTAAATACATCCTAATTGGATTAGGATTCCTTAAGTCTAAATTAATTATTAATCTAATGAATCAATATGACTCCTAATTGGATTAGGATTGAAGAGTTCAATTGAGTCATGGTTCATTCAAGTCCTAATTGGATTAGGACTAGCATAGATTGAACCCAATTTGGCGAATCCTAATTAGATTAGGATTAAACCATGAGAGAGGCACCTAATCCTCTTTGGAAGAGGATTAGGTTAACCAAGTAAGAGGGGCATCAGCCCCTCTCCACATGGCTAGGGCGACATGAAGAGAGGGGGCCGGCGCCCCCTCTTAGGTAAGTTGTCATGGAGCTCCTAAATGTTAGGAGCTCCACTCCCTTTAAAAGGAGGCTAGGGCCGGCACCCTAGATGAATCCATCCCTCTCCTTGCAGCCGTGGCCTCCTCCTCTTCCTCCTTGGTCTTCAACCAAAAGCAAGGGAGCAAGAAAGATCTCTTGGCGGTCCTCTTCTTCCTCCTTCGTTTGGGATTCGAAGTAAGGGAAAGCAAAGGTTGCATCTAGCCTTCTTGTTCTTCTTCAAGATCCCTTCTTCTTCCTCCTCCACTCAAGCACAATCAAGGGTTGATTGAAAGAGAGGAGATCAGCCATCAAAGCTATCTCTGCAAGGGAGCTAGCACCCCGGTGAGATAGAAAGCTTGGATCGGTTCCTGCTTCGTGTGGATACCCGTAGAGGCCGGACGTTTGAACGGCTTCAAGCGAACCCTCTTCCAAAACCACGAATTCAGATTTGCGGTGATCATCTACCCGCGCAAGGTGAAGATTTGATCTTCCTAATAGTTTTAAAAGTTTTAATTCTTACCTAATTACGAAAGGTCTCGAAACAACGTTCATGTGATGAACGTCGATCCCGCACATGCCTCTTCCGCTGCCATCTGATTTAATTTTTGAAATATCAGCGGCATGGGCGGGTTCCCAACAGTGGTATCAGAGCCTAGGCTTCGTAGATTAAGGTAAGAATTAAATATCTAAAGGCTTATTAGATCTGAAAATTGAATGATCATGCATGCTGAAAAATTCTGCATGCAGATTTTTCAGGGGTGCTGATTTTTTACATGCTGATTTTTATGTGATAAAAAGATGATTCTAAATGCATTGTTAATGGGATTACAAAGTTTAGAATCATGATTAGCATGATCAGCGACCTATGTCATGATATAATCAGTTAGTTTTCAGATCTGAAAATTATAATTGTTGCATACGGTGATGGTCATAGGATTCAACCCCTTTTGGTATCAAATGTAATGACCTGCGATGTGATCTGCGATGTCATGTAATTTTTCAGATGCTTGCATGCATCTTATTTGATGTTTTGAGAGGCTTGCGTGCCTCCTAAAAGGAGATGTAATTTATTTTTATTTTTATTTTACATCTGGTTGTATTTCTGTGATGTGATGTACATCAACGATCAAGTTGAAGCAAAGGCATGAGATGAAAGGTGATCTAAGCGGTTGATGGCGATGGGATCAAGAGTTGATCAAGGATCGAATCAAGGAGGCTTAGAACCAATTCAAGAGTTGAAGACCACTTGATCGATTGATGTGCATGTGCTTGTAATACGACCTAATTAGAATCCATGATCATCACCTATTTAAAGTTTAACTTTATTTGATGCTGCGATTATAACTGTCTGTGATGTACCGTTTGCATGAGATGTGAATGCAAGTCGGGTAGATAGGTTTACATGTGATGTAGCAAACCCAATTGAGACCTAAATCAAAACCTCCTCAATCAAGTCGAGAGTGAACCGACATGAGCAAGTCATATTAGATTAATTGATCTAATTGGTGTCTAGGAAAGCATGAAAGGTGGTTACTTAATTAGGACCTTACTCTCTGAGTAAGGGGAGCCTCCCACCTGCTTACCTGGCCAATTGTTCGATTACCTCTTATGAAGGGCTCAAGTTGCAAACACTAAGACCTGATTAACCAATATTAAGTCAATAGGTCTTCCACTGTAGTAGAGCTGCTAAGGCCTTTCTGATGTTGATTTGTCTCGGCTGGACACAGTGGTCAAGTTGCATCGGGGGGCTGGACCTCTCTATAGACATGAGATGTTGTAGGGTAAAGGTGGGGTTGGGCACCAATAACTGTTAGATGAGGACCCAATGGCGACTTTATTCCTACGGTTGTACGGTGGGTCTGACTTAACTATGAAATGGGACCAATAACTGTTAGGTGAGGTCTTCATGGCTTAGAGACCAAGTAACACTGCAACATGCTTGAGAAGCATTGTACAAGAGTTGTACACTCATCCATCTATGTGTCACCAATAACTGTTAGGTGAGGTGGCATGTAAATCGGTGGGACCGCAGTACCCACTAGAAATCCTAGTCGTGTGGGATTTTCGTTTTCCTACCAGGGGAGTGTGAGGGATTCGAGAAAATAGTGGGAGTTACATTTGTTCTAAAAGACCTTAGAACAGATTAGGATCAAGTACAAAAGTCTAACTAGAATCTTTACTCTCTGCAGATACAATGTCAGCTTCAAACCCTTTGACCCGTATTCTTGAGACCAACCGACTGACCGGAACCAATTACAAAGACTGGCTTAGAAATCTCAAAATTGTTTTGGACTGTAAGAAAATAGGCTATATACTCGATTCAGATATCCCCACACTACCAGCACGTCCTACTGATGTTCAGCGTGAGATGCATAAAAAGTGGTTGGATGATGACATTAGAGTAAAATGCTATATGATGGCATCCATGTCTAATGAACTCCAATGCCAGCATGAAAATATAAAGACTGCTAGGGAGATACTGGCACACCTGCAAGAGTTGTATGGTGAGCAGAGTCGCACAGCTCGTTTTGAAGTGTCCAAGAGGCTTTTCAAAGCGAAGATGCGCGAAGGGCAGTCTGTCCATGATCACGGTCTGACCATGATCAAGGACCTAGAGGAGCTTGAGAAGCTCGGTATGGACATGCACAAGGAATTGCAAGTGGATTTGATCCTACAGTCACTTCCTGATTCATTTGGTCAGTTTATAGTAAACTACCACATGAATAAGATTGAATGCACTAAGACTGAACTAATCAACATGTTGGTAACTGCTGAGGGAGCCTTGAAAGGTTCAAGGGGCAATGTCCTTGCTGCTGAGTTGACTTCTGGTTCCAAGAGAAAGTCTACTTGGAAGAAAAAGAAGCCTGCAAAGAAGCAGAAGAAAGACAAGAAGCAAAAGAAGGAAGTTCAAAAGAAAAAGGCTAACGACAAAGGAAAATGTTTCCACTGCAATGTCGAAGGCCACTGGAAGAGAAACTGTCCTTCATACCTCGAGAGCCTAAAGAACAAGAAAGGTGACACACCTTCAGAAGGTATAGACTTGCTCATAATTGAAACTAATCTAACGGTTTCTTCTACTTCTAGTTGGGTTATAGATTCTGGTTCTAGTGCTCATTTGTGCACTACCATGCAGGGTCTAAAGGAAAGTAGAAGGCTGGCGGAAGGTGCGGTAACCCTTCGGGTTGGCAACGGGGCAAAAGTTGCTGCTGTGGCTGTGGGCACCTACCATCTGCGACTACCGTCTGGATTTAGTTTAATACTTAGAGACTGCTATTATGTACCTGTTGCTAGCAGAAATTTGATTTCTGTTTCATGTCTAGCACAGGAAGGTCATGTTTTTACATTTGACAAAGACTGCTGTTCTATTTATTTGAGAAATAAAATAGTCGCACGTGGTTTCATGATTGACAGTCTCTATCATTTACATATGGATGTATCTGTGAATGTTACCGAGCAAGATGTGAGTGCCAAAGGATCCAAAAGATCCAGAGATGAGATAAACCAAAGATATTTGTGGCACCTCAGACTTGGCCATATTGGAGAGGATAGGATGAACAAAATGGATAAAGATGGGCTTCTCGGCTCATTGACTTCCGAGTCATATCCAGTTTGCGAGTCCTGTCTTCAAGAAAAAATGGCTAGACTGCCCTTTGTAGGACATGGGGAGAGGACCACTGAAATACTTACCCTAATACATACAGATGTATGTGGCCCATTCGATGTGCTAGCCAGGGGACGTTATTCTTACTTCATTACCTTTACCGATGATTATTCACGGTATGGGTATGTGTATCTTATGAGACACAAGTCTGAATCCTTTGAAAAGTTCAAAGAGTTCAAGAATGAAATAGAAAAACAAACTGGAAAACCTCTTAAGGCTCTTCGAGCAGATCGAGGAGGAGAATACCTTAGTGGGGAATTCCGGGACTATCTCAAAGAAAACGGCATAGTCTCACAATGGACACCTCCGGGTACACCTCAACTCAACGGGGTGTCAGAGAGGAGGAATCGGACCCTATTGGATATGGTCAGGTCCATGATGAGCTTCACTGATTTACCTATGTTCCTTTGGGGAGATGCCTTACTCACAGCGACTTATTTATTGAATAGAGTTCCCTCTAAATCCGTTCCTACCACACCGTATGAGATATGGCATGGTAAGAAACCAAGTCTGGGTCATCTCAAGATTTGGGGATGTCCGGCCCACGTCAAGAGACTACAGGCAGACAAGTTAGAGGCTAGGACCATAAGTGCTCGTTTTATAGGATATCCTAAAGAGTCATTAGGATACAATTTTTACATCTCAGAGGATCACAATGTGTTTGTGAGCCGTCATGCCATCTTCTTGGAAAATCAGTTTATCCTTGATAGAGGCAGTGGGAGGAAAATTGAGCTTGAAGAGAAAGTCTCTGAAAAGCAACGAGTCATGGATCCTATTGAACCCATTCATACAGAGCCAGTACACGATGTCCCTTGACCACCTCGTAGATCTAGTAGGGTCTCCCATCCTCCCGATAGATACTTAGGTATACTAGAAGAGGATACCGAGGAAATGTTCCTAGTGGGAGATAGGGATCACATACAGGATCCCAAAACCTACAACGAGGCGATATCTGATATCGATTCCGAGAAATGGCTGGAAGCAATGAAGTCAGAGTTAGACTCCATGCGTTCCAACCAAGTCTGGACCTTAGTAGACCCACCAGAAGGTATTGTACCTATTGGATGCAAATGGATCTACAAAAGGAAGATAGGTTCGGATGGAGAGGTAGAGACCTATAAGGCAAGGCTTGTGGCGAAAGGGTATAGTCAGCGCGAAGGCATTGACTATCAGGAGACCTTTTCACCTGTAGCCATGCTAAAATCCATCCGAACATTGTTTGCCATTGCAGCATTTCATGATTATGAAATCTGGCAGATGGATGTGAAAACTGCTTTCCTAAATGGACATCTTGATGAAGATATCTATATGGAACAGCCTTTGGGTTTCACTTCCAGTGATGGAGATCACAAGGTCTGCAAGCTGCAAAGGTCCATCTATGGACTAAAGCAAGCCTCTCGGAGTTGGAACACTCGTTTCGATGACGCAATCAAAACATTTGATTTCATCAAAAACGAAGAGGAACCATGTGTTTACAAAAAGGTTAGTGGGAGTGCTGTCGTTTTTCTCGTACTGTACGTAGATGACATTCTCCTGATTGGGAATGATATTCCCATGCTAACCTCGGTCAAGGTCTGGTTGTCAAAAGAATTCTCCATGAAAGACCTTGGGGAAGCATCCTATATTTTGGGAATAAAGGTCTATAGAGATAGATCTAAAAGGATGCTTGGCCTTTCACAGAAGATGTACATAGAGGAGGTGCTGAAGAGGTTCAGCATGGAAAACTCCAAGAGGGGTCTCTTACCCCTAAGGCATGGAATTCATCTCTCCAAAAAGATGTGCCCCAACACATCTGAAGAGATTCAACGCATGAGCAAGATTCCTTATGCATCGGCAATAGGAAGCCTCATGTATGCCATGCTATGTACACGACCTGATATAGCTCTTGCTGTGAGTGTCACAAGCAGATATCAGTCGAATCCAGGTGAAGAACACTGGACAGCTGTGAAGAATATTCTTAAGTACTTGAGAAGAACTAAAGATTTATTCTTGGTTTTTGGAGGATCATTAGAGTTAAAGGTAGAAGGGTACACAGATTCAGACTTCATGACTGATGTCGATGACAGGAAGTCAACATCTGGATACGTGTTCTTGTGCAATGGTGGTGCGGTGAATTGGAAGAGTTCTAAACAACCGATCATTGCTGATTCTACTATGGAAGCTGAATACATCGCCGCCTCTGAAGCTGCTAAGGAAGGCTTCTGGTTCAAGAAATTCATTGCAGAGTTGGATGTGATGACATCAGATGCCATAACACTCTACTGCGATAATAATGGCGCCATAGCCCTTGCTAAGGAGCCAAGGTCTCATCAGAAGTCTAAGCATAGAGAGCGGCGCTTTCACCTCATACGCGACTATGTGGAGAAGAAATATGTAGAGGTGCAGAGAGTAGACTCCGCGGATAACGTGGCAGACCCGTTCACTAAGCAGCTAAGTCAGCAAAAGACTGAAGCCCACCTTGAGAAGATGGGCCTAAGATATATGACCAATTGGCTTTAGTGCAAGTGGGAGATTGTTAGATGTATGCCCTAGAAGCCAATCTGGCTGACACATTATTAATTCTAGGGACATAATTTTGTACTTGACTATTTATTATTGAATAAATAAAAGGCATCTTTTCATTCATATTGTTTATGTGTCTATGAATCGTCCAAGAAATTAATAAGATGATGATACATATTCTCAAGAGTTGAGAATTTGAGCCATGTATCATTGGTGATTAATTTCTAAATGCTCCTGATCAATGGATCATCACGAGGACGGTGATCGATCCGATCAGTGCACAGATCACTTTCCTTCTGGATGGACGAGACTTGAGTCCACAGTGTAGGGACACTGAAGTGATAGTGCAGGTGCTTGTTAGAGAATAAGGGTACTGAGCGTGACCAAGACAAGAAGTCACTTGGATGTCTATCCACTCGTCAGTGACTTGCTTGATGTTGCAGTAGTGTGACTGGTCCTTTGACCTGCGGTGCTTCGGCTACTCACAGTGAGGTTATTGTAGTTTGACTGCATACATACATGGTCTCTAGCCATATGGGTCCATGCAGTGTAGATTGGCTGCAGTAGGTTCACTGTAGGAGTAGGGTATGCACCTATAAGGAATCTATCGACCTTGATAGAAGAGGAGTGATCCTATGTGATTTATTAGACTGAGTTCTAAGACCTTGGCCAGGGCAGTAATATAAAGTGGAGAAAGAGTTTTCCACTATCGAACTCGAGTCGAACAAATCTTGACATATGACAGACGATGGGGTTTGACGAGTTGTCCATGACCTCCGTCCTGTAGGGATCCACGATAGTAGGATTGTATCACACGTTAACTGCACCTAGAGGTTCATCATTCCATTCTGCTGGGTAGCCACTACATGCTGCTAGGTGTCACTGGTGGATGGTGGGACTCATAGGGATTATCTTGATGATCGATAAACCCTAATGAGTTGAGTTAGAATCGTTCCAACCCATTGAAAGGAGTTTTCAATGATATTGAGATAGAGATCACAATATATCTCACTACCAGTCAGAATAGAACCTATGGGGTCACACACAATAGAAGTATTGACCGATCCGATGGTTGAAATCGTGATTAGGAATCACAAGAAATCAATTCGATTGATATTCGGTTGAAGAAGGAACAAAGGGAATTAATCAATTGGACTTAAACACAAATCCTACTTCGGGTAGGATTCCTAGAGTCCTAATTGGATTAGGACTGGGAATCCTAGTTGGAGTAGGACTGGGATTCCTACTTGGAATAGGATTCCTACAATCCTAATGAGATTAGGAATTTTGAATTAAAATAGGATTCCTACTTGGAGTAGGATTCCTAGAAATCCTAATTAGATTAGGACTTCGGATTCAAATAGAGTCCTAATTGGATTAGGACTAAAATTAAATACATCCTAATTGGATTAGGATTCCTTAAGTCTAAATTAATTATTAATCTAATGAATCAATATGACTCCTAATTGGATTAGGATTGAAGAGTTCAATTGAGTCATGGTTCATTCAAGTCCTAATTGGATTAGGACTAGCATAGATTGAACCCAATTTGGCGAATCCTAATTAGATTAGGATTAAACCATGAGAGAGGCACCTAATCCTCTTTGGAAGAGGATTAGGTTAACCAAGTAAGAGGGGCATCAGCCCCTCTCCACATGGCTAGGGCGACATGAAGAGAGGGGGCCGGCGCCCCCTCTTAGGTAAGTTGTCATGGAGCTCCTAAATGTTAGGAGCTCCACTCCCTTTAAAAGGAGGCTAGGGCCGGCACCCTAGATGAATCCATCCCTCTCCTTGCAGCCGTGGCCTCCTCCTCTTCCTCCTTGGTCTTCAACCGAAAGCAAGGGAGCAAGAAAGATCTCTTGGCGGTCCTCTTCTTCCTCCTTCGTTTGGGATTCGAAGCAAGGGAAAGCAAAGGTTGCATCTAGCCTTCTTGTTCTTCTTCAAGATCCCTTCTTCTTCCTCCTCCACTCAAGCACAATCAAGGGTTGATTGAAAGAGAGGAGATCAGCCATCAAAGCTATCTCTGCAAGGGAGCTAGCACCCCGGTGAGATAGAAAGCTTGGATCGGTTCCTGCTTCGTGTGGATACCCGTAGAGGCCGGACGTTTGAACGGCTTCAAGCGAACCCTCTTCCAAAACCACGAATTCAGATTTGCGGTGATCATCTACCCGCGCAAGGTGAAGATTTGATCTTCCTAATAGTTTTAAAAGTTTTAATTCTTACCTAATTACGAAAGGTCTCGAAACAACGTTCATGTGATGAACGTCGATCCCGCACATGCCTCTTCCGCTGCCATCTGATTTAATTTTTGAAATATCAGCGGCATGGGCGGGTTCCCAACAATACGTTGGTTGTCCTCTTAACCAAGGAGTGTGGAGACACTGGTATGCCACACACGTGAAGTGTAGGAGTACATTTCACTGAACATGACCAATTCAGGAACGCTCTACTATCAAGAGATGTTCCGAGTGGATATGGGTATATGTTTGGCCCTTTAACCTGAGACCGCAACCTGTGACTAGCAAGCAACTCATTGTACTTTGGTACCGGACTACCTGGATTTCTAATTCAGTGATGGAAGGTCACTGGGTGCAGTCAAGTACTTGCATAGTCAGTTGTGAGTCGAGATGGAATTGACCCCTCATGAAAACAGGAGATAATGTCTTGTGATTAATTTAGCAAAACCTTGGCCAGGATATCTAAAGTTAATCACATAATGGATGTACTAATTATGGGGTTGACAGTGAGCTCTAAGTCATCCTGGCATTAGGAGTCAAAGGGATTAATTATACAGTAACCATAGTTCAGGATTCCAGAATATTTGCTTCGCATATATTCGGCCTATCTGGACGTCGGGTACCATTGCTAGATGGTCACATCGATTAGTGTAGGAAGTCGTTCCTATACTACCGGCTTAGGTTCGAACCTATGAGGTCACACGCATAGAAGATTCCTGATTGATCAAGAAGGCTGATGAATGATTAATAATCATTCAGGGATAATTTGGTCAATTCGATTGGCAAATCATCTTATAAAATAATTAAAGTAATTATCGGAGGATTAATTAGTAATTAGATTGCTAATGAACTCAATTGGATTGAGTAATTAGACTAAGGATGAGCCAAATTGATTAGATTCAATTCTGGGCTCAATCAGGGTTTTTGACCTGATTGGATTAAGTCTGAATCAAGAGGACTTAGGTTGACCAAATTAAATTAGATTAAATTTATGTTTAATTAGAGATTGACCTATTGGATTAGGTTCAACCTATGGTAATTGGATCATTCTAATTGTTAGGATTTAATTAAATTAAATGGGTTTGATCTGAAACTGTTCGGATCTTGAAATCCACTTATCACATATCCATGCATGGCGCCATAAATTGATTTTTAATATGATTAAAAATTAATTTAATTTATTTAATGGTACCACGGGACACTTGGCAACATCAGAGACCTCTTTCATCATTAGATGGGTCGAAATAGAGAGATAAATTCATGAAAAGAATTGGATAAGATCAAATTCTCTCTCTTCATGACATATGTCATCCTTATCTTTATCTCACTTCTAATTAAGGTTGAATTTCGAATTTAATCATCACAAAATCACCACGTGACCCTCTAATCTGTTTGGGGGCAAGGGAATTTCGAAATTGAAAGAGGAAAGTGACAACATGATGAATGGTTTAGATTAGATCAAGCTTCATCATGTAATGGCACATGAACTTGAATTTTGAATTCAAAATTCAAAACCCCACAAAATCCTCCAAAAATATGGGATGGTTGGCATGAAGTTAGGTAGGAGAGCAACATTAAAAGGACCTCCATCAGCTGGTGGTCGAATTCAAGGAAAAAAGAGAGAAAAAGAAGAAAAAAAAAGGGAAAAGAAAAGAGAGGAACCGTAGTTCATGCATGGAAAAATTTTGCATTCAATCTAGCTGACTTCTTCCTCCTCTAAGTCCATCGCGCCATTAGTGTTAGGGGTCCCTGATAAGAGTCTTTAGATCAGATCTAAGTCCTCTTCAATCCCTCCAAACCTCTTCTCCAAGTTCTTCCAAGAAGGCGGTTCAAAAGTTGATAGCGTTGGGAAGATCAAATTTCAGCCTCAAGAAATTCTGCGCAAGCTAGCACTTCCGCAGGATTGGATCTCTTCAGGAACTTCGTGTGTACTTCTCGTAGAGGCCATTCGTGTGCGTGGCTGTGAAGTCAAGGATCAGATCCACAACTTTCATCCATCATAAAAGGTATTAATCTAGCATTAATCATTTATTATGGTATCAAGATATAGGTCCGATTTTTCGAGGTTTTATCCTTTTTTGGGGCTCCTCACGGAGACATCTCCAGAATCCATTCAATGGATATTCGGAGATTAATTGGAATAGAGTTTTTAAGTTTCAGATCTGATAGTTAATCATGCATGAAAGTTTTAGCATAATTGTTTAAACAATTCCGGCATAATCCTATGTGTTCTTAAGGTGCTGATTTCTAGATTTGATCTTGTAAGCATGCATGAATTAAATTATTTGATTCGATTTTTCCGCTGCATTTTTGAAACTTAAAAAGAACTACGTATGGCTTGATCCCTCTTATGAAGGGGTACGTAGGCAATCCGATCAGGTTCAGCCATGGTTTTCAAAAAAAAAAAAAATCAGCATGCTTAACACCTAAGAACCTAGGATTCACTTTCAGTGGTATCAGAGCCAGGTTCATGTTTAAACTTTTATGTTTTAATTTTTGCAATTAAATATGAAATCATGAGCATGTTTAGATTAGATCTAAAGTATTTTTTTATGATTGATTTAATTGCTGATTATGCATGATTAACTAGATCTGAAATTTTGAATGCATATGATGCATGTTTGTGTTAAGATTTGTAACATAAATAAAACTGAAATCATAATATTGTTTAGATTAGATCTAAATAAAATTTATGATTCATATGATCTTTGATTTTAATGAACAAATCAGATCTGAAAATAAAAGTGAAAAAAGAAATACATAAGATGTATGTTGTTTGTATTAATTCATGTTGTTATGTATATGTGATGCATGAACATTAAATATAATGACTTAAACATAAATTAAATCTAATTACATGTGATTAATTACAAAAACTCAGATTTGAAAATATGTTTTAAGAACTGAAAGATTGTAATTAATATGTAATTAAAAAGAAATATGCAATGATCAAAACTTTCATAAGTCTAAACTTAATTGAGAATTAAGTGTTATGAAATAGAATTGTAACTCAATTAATTGACATTGCATAATTATTTGGGCATATGGGTTAGCTTGAATCAAGTTTCTAGGATTGGGTTAGACCTAAGGTTAGAATCATACATGGACAAATAGAATTAATTGATCAAATCTAATTAAGTAGTAATTAGATTAGGTCTAGAAAATTCGAGGTCAATTTACAATAGTTGTAAATGGATCAAGTCCATGTCTTTGATAAGACCAAGATGGAACTTGATTTAGGCTCAGAGGTGTAGCCCGAGTCATTTGAGTAATCAAATCGAAATTGATTAACCAGTCGGTGTCTAAGGTAAGTTTGGCAGTTTTGACCGGTAGTTTTTAATCGGGAGCTACTCGCACTGATTCGTCTTTGTCGAGTTAATGGCATATCCCTTCCACCGATCTTACTTACCTGGCCGACATGGTCAATCACATTTTGATTGGATCACTTAATGATTCGAGTTAGCCCATGCCTATAAGGAAAATCAGTTTGACTGATTTAGGTGCCTCCTTAACCGGTTTGAATCTAATCTGATTTGGTGAAGTCAGTGGGAGAAATTAGACTAACCGGATCTTCTTATCTATCCTAATTAAGAAATTCTCTAAAATTATTAGGTCCTTAAAATGAAATGGTTATGGGGATAACTAGGTCATAGCCTCCCATTAAGTTGGATGATAATGGGTCCAATGTTTTGATAATTATTGGAGGCGCGACACGCCTGGTACTTATCAAGCATTAGAATTGTCATTCAATATATGATGAGTTAAGTGTACCTTCAATAGGCGGTCAGGTGAGCCGAGCCACACTCGGGCTTGGTCGTCTATTAGTTGATTAGACTTAATCCTATCATTTAATGGTTAGACCTGACTTGGGTATTCGATGGAGGCGCCACACGCCTGCCGAAGAACCTAGGGCAAAATTATCACTAGAAGTTGTTTGGTGAAGCAACTGGTTTAGAACCTACCAATAGGTGCATATGGGTTAGCCGAGCCACACTCGGGCCTATATGCGATCTATTGGGTTCTAGTGCCCACTAAAGAATTAGGAGTAATTTTTCGAATTGGAGGTAGAGGCTACCAATTTGTATAAAATAGTGGGAGTATCTTTAGACTAAAGTCCAAGTCTACTGTGTTTAGTCAATTCATATACTAATAGCCAAATTTTCTTTTATGTAGAAATGGCCACAAGTTTGTCACTTCGCTCATTATTGGATAATGACAAGTTGACTGGTCCCAACTTCAATAATTGGTATAGAAAGCTGAAAACTCAGCATAGTCAGACCAAAAGGATTAAGGATGACCAAAGTCAGGCAGAATGCTTCTATTGTAAGAAGCAGGGGCATTGGAAGAGAAATTATCCTCAGTACCTTACCTCACTTGACCCAAACAGGCTAAGCAAGAGAAAAGGGCAATCAGTTGCTGATCAAGGTATTTATATGATAACACCTTGTAATTTCTCTATATGTGATAATTCGACCTGGGTATTAGATACTGGAAGTCCGTTTAATATATGCAATTCATTGCAAGGACTTCAGGTCAATGAGAGATTTGAAAATAGTGAGAGATTCCTGAATGTTGGAGATGGAAGATATGTTCCAGTTCTAGCTTTAGAAAATCTCAAACTTGTTTTCAATTTTCATGTAGTTGTCTTGAGTGATTGTCACTATTGTCCTACATTCTTATTGAATGTAATTTCCGTAGGCTTTTTGGCCATGAACAGTTATGAAATTTC
The DNA here is from genome assembly GCF_051530095.1 of Phoenix dactylifera. Classification (NCBI taxonomy): domain Eukaryota; kingdom Viridiplantae; phylum Streptophyta; class Magnoliopsida; order Arecales; family Arecaceae; genus Phoenix; species Phoenix dactylifera. Next base: position 26,720,891 of record NC_143192.1, on the reverse strand, counting down.
AATAAAGAAATGTTCTTGTGATATCATTATGAATGGTGTTATTGTAATGAATGGACAATTGAGCAATGGCATCTACTTGTTATCACAACCTGTTAATGTAATGTACACGTCAAGTAAGCGTCCTAGAATAGATAATGTCACGGATGTCTACCTTTGGCATCATAGGCTAGGTCATATTAACAAGAACAGGATGAACAGGTTAAGTAAAGAGGGAATCCTCAATGTTAATGATTGTGAATCATTGACAACCTGTGAGTCATGTCTTCTTGGTAAGATTACGAAATCATCTTTTACCGAAAAAGGTGAACGAGCCAGTGATTTATTGATCCTTGTACATTCTGATGTATGCGGGCCAATGAGCACAGATGCTAGAGGTGGGTATTCATATTTTATTACGTTTACAGACGACCTTTCTAGGTATGGTTATGTCTATTTAATGAGACATAAATATGAAGCATTTGAAATGTTCAAATTGTATCGTAATGAAGTAGAAAAATAAACTGGAAAGAGTATTAAAACTCTTCGATCAGATCGAGGAGGCGAATACCTTTCCAATGAGTTTTTGACATATTTAGGAGAGAATGGGATTCTCTCCCAATGGACTCCTCCTGGTACACCACAGTATAACGGTGTATCAGAAAGAAGAAATCGAACTCTGTTAGACATGATTCGATCCATGATGGGGTTTGCGAGTCTGCCCATATCCTTTTGGGGATATGCACTTGAGTCAGCCTGCTACATTCTAAATAAGGTTCCAAGTAAGTCTGTAAATAAAACACCACATGAGATGTGGATTGGACGTAAGCCAATGCTCTCTCACCTTAGGATTTTGGGGTGTCCGGCATATGTCAAACGTTTGAAAACAGACAAACTTGAACCCAAGTCTGACAGATGTTTCTTTGTTGGTTATCCTAAAGAAACTAAAGGATATTACTTCTACTTTGCTGAAGAACAAAAGTTGTTCGTAAGCAATAGAGCTGTTTTCTTAGAGAAAGAATTCCTTGGTGAAGGAACAAATAGCTCTAATGTTGAGCTTAGAGAAGTTCAACATGTAGAAGATCCGACACCATCTACTGAACCAGTTGAGTCGGATTTGATTAGATCAGATCCAGAACCCATATTAGATGCACCATTAAGGCGATCGGGTAGAGTACCACGTCAGCCGGACAGATACTACGGTTTCTTGGTCCGGGATGGGGATCCTATCGAACTTGATGAAAACGATGAGGATTCGATCACACATATGGATGCAATGCAGAGGTATGACTCTGATAAATGGCTTGGAGCCATGCAATCCGAAATGGAATCCATGAAGGTTAATGATGTTTGGACATTAGTTGACCCACCCGAAGGAATTAAACCCATAGGATGTAAGTGGATATTCAAAAGGAAACGGGGCGCAAATGAAAAGGTAGAGATCTATAAAGCCCGTCTGGTTGCCAAGGGTTATCGTCAACGTTATGGTATTGACTATGACGAGACATTTTCTTCTGTGGCAATGCTCAAGTCCATTCGGATTGTGCTTGCGATAGCAGCACATTTAGACTATGAGATCTGGCAGATGGATGTTAAAACCGCTTTTCTAAATGGAGATTTAGAAGAGGAGGTGTATATGATGCAACATGAAGGTTTTATATCTGCAGATGAGTCTAAGGTGTGCAAGCTTTAAAAATCCATTTATGGATTAAAGCAAGCTTCACGGAGTTGGAACATACGATTTGATAAGGTGATCAAATCATATGGCTTCATTAAGAATGAAGAGAAACCTTGCATTTATAAATGGGCAAATGGTTTAGTTATCATATTTCTTGTTTTGTATGTGGATGACATTCTTTTAATCGGGAATGACATTCCTGCATTACAAGGAATAAAGGTTTGGCTATCATCTCAATTTGACATGAAGGATTTGGGAGAAGCATCTTACATCCTAGGGATGAAGATCTATAGAGATAGATCTAGAAGATTGCTTGGATTATCCCAATCCACATACATTGATACTATACTGAAGAGGTTCAGTATGATTAATTCTAAGTAAGGCTATCTTTCGATGGGCCATGGAATTAATCTCTCTAAAAGGGATTGTCCGACAACCCCTCAAGAAAGAGAGAGTATGGATAGAATTCCATATGCTTCGACAGTGGGATCTATAATGTATGCCATGACATGTACTAGACCAGACGTGGCATACTCACTAGGAGTAGTGAGCAGATACCAGTCTGATCCAGGTAGCAACCACTAGAAGGTTGTAAAAATCATTCTGACTTAAAACTTGAGGGATATACCGATTCAAGTTTTCAGTCAGATCAAGATGATAGCAAGAGCGTGTCGGGATATATCTTTACTCTTAAGGATGGGGCGATCTGCTGGAAGAGCTCCAAGCAGCATACAGTGGCAGATTCTACATGTGAAGCAGAATATATCGCAGCATCTAATGCCGCCAAGGAAGCTGTATGGTTGCGAAAGTTCATCACCGAGCTTGGAGTGACACCCTCCATTGATGGCCCAGTGTCTATATATTGTGACAATACTGGAGCCATAGCTCAAGCAAGAGAACCCAAAGCACATCAGCGGACCAAGCATATTCTACGTCGCTACCATTTGGTTCGAGAGATCGTCGAACGAGGTGATATTGATCTTCGAAAGATTGACACAAAAGAAAATCTGGCTGACCCATTTACCAAAGTCCTCGGCATCAAAGAGTTCAACGAACGGAAGTCGAAGATGGGTATTAGATACTATGCCGATTGGCTTTAGGCTAAGTGGGAGTTGTTGGGAATTGTATCCTAAATGTCAATCGTCAGCATGTTGATGATTAAATGAATTGACAAATCAATAAAGTATTTTTTGGCATTATTCATCATTTTACATCTTCAAATGAACTCTTATATGATGAAGTCCTTAGGACTTATTAATGATAAAGGAGGATTTATCTTCGAGTCCTTAAACTAGTTCGCGACCAAATGATATATTGTTACAAGGACGACAGCATTATCGAGATTAGGTCGTTGTGTGACATATACGTTGGTTGTCCTCTTAACCAAGGAGTGTGGAGACACTGGTATGCCACACACGTGAAGTGTAGGAGTACATTTCACTGAACGTGACCAATCAAGGAACGCTATACTGTCAAGAGATGTTCCGAGTGGATATGGGTATAAGTTTGGCCCTCTGACCTGAGACCGCAACCTGTGACTAGCAAGCAACTCATTATACTTTGGTACCGGACTACCTGAATTTCTAATTCAGTGACGGAAGGTCACTGGGTGCAGTCAAGTACTTGCATAGTCAGTTGTGAGTCGAGATGGAATTGACCCCTCCTGGAAATAGGAGATAATGTCTTGTGATTAATTTAGCAAAACCTTGTGTTGCCCAGTAGATACAACCCAAGAGGGGGGGTGAATTGGGTCTTTTAAAACTTTTAAGCTACTTCTAACACTTTTCAATTAATTATGCTAAGTTGTATAGTTGCACAGTGGAATTTAAACTTAGCAATAGGTTGATTTATCGAATGAGACTTGATTAAGTAAATTGAATATACTTGCAACTAAAGGATGCGCGGATAAGAGTTAAGCAGGCAATTTATCTAGGTAAGTAAGTGAACAAGATAGACAATGACAAAAAGCATCACAAACACAACAAACATATAGTGGTTCGGTGCACCCCAGCACCTACATCCACTCCCCAAGACCTCTTGGAAATTTCACTATAATCCTACAGATTACAGCTGGTTGTTTTACAAGCTCACAACCCAACTTGTTGTTTTGCGAGATAACAACGAACTCGGTCGGTTTTCACAGGCTCACCGACTAGAACCAACCGATTGTTTTTCTGGGTTCACAATCAAACCCAGTTGGTTTTCCCACAGGCTCACCAACCACAATCTTACAACGATTGTTTTTCGGGTTCACAATCAACCCAGTTGGTTTTCCCAAAGGCTCACCAACCACAACCTAACACCGTTGGTTTTTCTCTTTGGCTCACCAACAAACCTTAACCCCTTGATTCAATCCCTTGATTGAATCAAGTTACAAGATATTAAAATAAAGGTTTAAAATAAATCAAAGCTTCTTAAACAAGCAAATATAACAATATAAACAAATAGAGTAAAGAGAAGCCCTTAAACGAGTTTTGAAGATGAAGGAGCTCGGCTTCTTCTTTACTTGACCCTCTTCTGATTTGGCACGAAGTAGAGGATCACCGAGGCAGCACACGGATGGAGAGGAAGCTTTGGAATTCACTTGGATGCTCTTCTTCTCTCTGTTTCACTTTGGATGGCCCTTTTGTGCTTATGGGAGATTTCCCTTGTAATCTCTTTGAAATCTCTTTCCTAAATGTTCTCTCCCACTTCCATACCGTCTCCCCTAGCTCTCCTCTTGATTTTATAGCTTTACATGTCGTGGAACCAGAAATCTAGCCGTTAGAGACAAAAATAGAGCCGTTGTCCACAGTCTGCAACTCCTGACAAAGTTTCCGTTGGGATCGGAGTCGACTCGCGCGATCTGGAGTCGACTCGACTGTAGCAGGAGTCGACTCATGCTTTTCTGGAGTCGGCTCGGCAACTGTTCCAGATTTGAATTAAAGTGGTCTTCTCGACTGGGAGTCGACTCGACTTAACCCGGAGTCGACTCGCCAAAATCTGGAGCTGACCTTGCACTTTTGGAGTCGGCTCATCCCAAGGAATCCATGGATGCATTTTTCAACTTTGCTTACTCGAGTCAACTCGAAAATTCTGGGAGTCGACTCGGTGCTCAGAGTCTGAACTCCCGAGCTTCTGTCTTTTGGCTCGTGCTATCTCGGAGTCGACTCGAACTGTCTCAGAGTCGACTCGGCCCTCAGTATCCAAAAAACAGTCTTCTGTCTTTTGGGGTCGCGCTGCCTTGGAGTCGACTCGAACTGTCTTGGAGTCGACTCGCCTCTCAGAGACGAAAATGCCGTCTTCTGTCTTTGGGGTTGCGCTGCCTCGGAGTCGACTCGGATTTTGCGGGAGTCGACTCGGCTCTCAGTGTCTGAAATTGGCTCTCTGACTTTTTGCTTGTTTTCCTCTGGGAGTCGACTCTAGCTTCCTTTGGAGTCGACCTGCCAACCATCGGAGTCGACTCGAGTTCCTCAGGAGTCGACTCGGCTCTCAGGGTCCAAAATAGCTTCTCTGTGTTTCTGCCTTGTTACTCCCTGGAGTCGACTCGTACTATCCAGGAGTCGACTCGAGGACTATTCTTTTGGATTTTCCTTTGAATTTGCTCTTCCAACTTGAGTCCTTTGAACTTGAAACTTGGGTCAATAAATTGTAGCTTTCTTCCAACTTGTCTTGAGAGCTTTGGAGGCCTTCTTGTGTTCTTCCAACTTGCTATATTCCTTGCAAAATAACTATCTTTCTCCTTGCAACACAAACGTTAGTATTTATACTTCAAGGTTTTGTGATCATCAAAATCAATCTTTAAATCAATCTTTGGGTCATCAGTCTCCCCCTTTTTGATGATGACAAAACTTGGAGTATATGCAATATAAAATATATTGTGTTCTAAAAGTAGTGCATAGCTAAGTTGCATGAAGTAGAAAACATATATATTTAAAACATACTTCATGATAATGCTTTAGATTTAATCAGCTTAACATAATCAACATATCTAAATTTAAGCTGGTTTGTATTCAATTCAGAACATATAGAATATAAAGCATTATGAGAATATAGTTAGGTATTTCTCCCCCTTTTTGACAACATCAAAAAGATAGTGAAACATTAAGCACAAAGATAAGACTACTCAAATATTTCTTTTTCTTATTGTACTCTGATTTGCATGTCAAATTATTGCAAGGATATGAATCATATAACTCAAGGCAATAATATTAGAATAAGATTAATGAGCATAGATCAGAGCCAATTAAGATAATTTCAGAGCAGAACACATCGAATGTGATTCCAAGGATAGTTTTCAACTCAAGTGTAGATGGAATCTTTCTTAAGTTAATTCAAGAAGTACCACGAATGATATTCAAAGAAAGCACGAATGGAAATCTAACCTCTCTTCAATAATAAGTATGAAAGCTCGTTCATTTAAGATCTTTTGCCCAATATATTAAGTATTTTATCAACATGAGAGCAATTTAATTAATTTTCAGAGTATAAGTGCAAAACTCATATACTTGAAAAACATATCATCATGTTGGATCATTAATTCTTAATGACTTCAAAGTTCTTTTATGATAATAAGAACATTGGGGCACAAATACCAAAATATGCAATTTTTGATACATCTTAGAGCTCATTTAAAGACTTTCTTTTATTTCTTTAGAAAATAAGCACAATTTGATACATAAAAATATGAATTGGCATAAAATTTGAAGTTCTAAAGAGCAAGCCAATTAGGACTCATTAGTGAATTTCAAAATAGATTTTCTAAAAGATACTCAAGCAAATTCAACATATCATACTCCCCCTTTTTTATTAAATTAGAGGCTCTTAAGATCAACTGTTTGAATTGCAATTTGGTTCATGATTTATGCATAAGATATATTAACCAAATAACAAGCCTCAAGGTGTATCATAAAGATTTGTATATTTAAATTTCAGATGATACATTTTGGAGAGCATTAGGATCACTTTTCATTTAGTATGCTTTCTCTCTCCTTTAGTTATAGATTTATGCGATTAAGTTCCATAAGATCTCTCCTTCTGAGATTTTCTTTCTCCCCCTCAATTGATCATTCCATTTAAGAGTTTAGAATTTGAAGATAATGTTCAGTAAAATTGTCAATCTCAAAAAAAAATATATTTTCTATAAGTTTCAGCTTATTTTCATAAGACTCAATGTTTGAGATAAGACAACCTTTATAGAACTCATCTCAAGGTATAAACTCATTATATAATTAAAGCAAGTCTTGCAATATAAGGAGGTTCATTAAAATCAATCCATAAAAAGATACTGAATATCTAAAGCTCCCCCTCAAAAGATGCATTCTTTTTTAATCATTCTTTTCTATTGTTGAATTTCAGATTTTAGTGATAAACGTGAATAAAACTGAAATTCTATGATATCGAGAATGTAGAGTAATCTAGTATTATTCAAAATTTGTAGCAATTACTCTTTCTAATCCTTCAAGATAAAGTTATGCTTTCTCTTAATCTTAGAGAAAATGTATAGAAATATTAATCAGAAAATGATTCATTTGAAGCTCAGTTTCTTTCAAAAGCATTTACATTTTCTTTCTTTTAGAATCATTTGAGTGAGCTGAAATATTTCTAGCTTTAAGATCATTCACTATATATATATATTCTGATGGAAGTCTTTAAGAATGTAGGAGAGAAAAACATATAGATGATCATTGGGGTATATATATTTATAGAACTCAATTTCTTAACCATAGTTTTTCAGCAATGTATACATGAAACATAATAAATCTTTTTAATATCAAAATAAAATCATATATTTAGAAATTTTTGTTTGCAATCAAGATCATCGAAAGACAAATCACTTGGACCAATATTAGTACACTTTGAAGATAAGAAATGATATGTTTCGGATGCGTATCGGAGCAATCAACCAAGGCATCAAAATTAATTCTGTTTTTCTTAAATTAAGATTTTATTTAGAAATTATATTGAGTTTAAGCGTTTATACAAAATCATATTCTGAATTTCATAAAGATTTTCAATAGAGGCTTTCAAAGTCATAATTTGAGATATGTATCTTCCACATTGTAGCTCATCTTAAATCATTACGATTGAAAACACATATTTCAAACATATAAGAGCATATTCAGAATATTTGTATTTATTATTGAGTTTTGATACAAAATGGAGGATATTTTAACAAGTATTAGGATATTATGTATCAAAGTTAGGCAAGTAGAAAGATAGATCAAGATCAATTCATTTGCCTAAATAGAAATATCTTTCTCTTCTCCTTTTTACAAATTTATTCAACTTTCAGTTTTTAAAGATGATTGTGAACGACAAATCTGAAATTTCTTTTCAATAATATCCAAAAACAATTTTATGCAGTATTCCAAACATTCAATCAAATTATCCAAGCATGGAGCATTACAAAACATTGAGACTCCATAATTCAAGACATCATGCCACATGCAAAATATATTATGTGTTAAGTCATGCGTTAAAATAATAAGAACAAGCATGTCAAGGATCAAAATCAATTCTTTTCAAATAAACTCCCCCTATTTAAATATAATCTTGCATTGATTTCATCCTTAAATTGTGTTTTCAAGTGATTTAAAAAAAAAACTTGATTCTTCTTATATACTTTCATTTTTACTTTCTTATGCTCTATACTCTATTTGCTCCCTATCCAGTGGAGTTGGAAAGGGGCACGAGGTACTACCACTAGCCTCCCTCTTGTGCCGTCCCTAATATGCCCTACACCGAATAGTTGGGTCAAATAGTGCCGGGTACTACCACTAGCCTCCCCATTGGCACCATCCCTATGATGAGCAATATAGAAAGGTTAAAATGTTCACTTGAAACTCTCTCTATTTAAGTGTAATTAATTACGAATTTTATCCCTTCCAAAAGAATGCTCACACAAGTATCACAAATGTGCCGAATATATTATGCTTGTTTTTGCTTTTGCTTAAGATTGGAGTACTTGCCTTCTCTTGAATAATATCCATTTTCTTTTCTTTATCTCTCTCTCTTTTTGTTATTCTCAAGTAATTTACATGAAAGAGCAGAATAAAGAAATAATCTTATGTATCATATAGATGTATATCATGCAAACAACATTTTCATTAAGCTCATGGATTCATAATTTCTCACAAGTTATTTTAAATCAAAATTTTAAGCATAAACTTGTGTATTTCATGGTTATGACATAGGCAAAGATATATTTTAGTTTGGACAAACCATGAAACAATTTCTAAAAGTATAAGTCAATCAATATATATATATAGACATGATATCAAAAATTAATAATTAAATATCTTAATCATGCCATAATAAGATTTAAGTTATTGACTTTGCTCAATTAATTTATGAGAGAGGTATCTAGAATTACCAATTCATTCTACATTCTTCAGTTAAATACCTACTAGATTTCTTATGTATGAACTTTTGGCTGATGAAGGTCCTCTCTCTTGTTTGCATGTGAATGTTTATTGTATCTTACATGGAGATATCCTTCAAGTAGAAATCTCTCATTTTCTTGCTCAAGGATCCTGCATTATTAACAAACTCCTTTTCTTTCTTGAAAGAAAGTCATTAGTTTCTTCAAGATACAAAATATTCATAGAGCATATTTCTTAACTGGGTGACTCAATCATAAGATATGACAACAATTGAATGTTGAGTCACTTTACTCAAGAGATTGCCTAAATATAAGCAAACACATGTCACTTGAACTTAAGAGATAGTTTCATTAACCAAGAAGGTTCAAGGACAAGCATGTGAGACAATAGAAAGATTTATCAAGATCAAATCAATTTCTTATTTTCAACATCAATTTAGCTTAGATTCTATTTGCTTAAGATAATTATCAATAAGGCATGCTAGCTAAGTTTTGATCAAATTGCGTTAAACAATTGTTTCTATCAAAATTCAGATTATGATTCATTTGTTATCAATAAATTATGATTCATTAGAGTTAGATTGAAGTCTTGCACAAAGGCACATAATGATCACATAATCTGGTCTATTAGGTATATGATAAAATAATTATTCTATCATGCTTTTGATGCTTGTTCCAAATCACAAATTGCTTTATCATATTTGTAATGAATGTTTTCAAATAAGGTGGTTATTTTACATAGATATTTTTTTTTAATGAAATAACCACATAGGAGTGTATTCTACACATTCATTTGACAGAATATAAAGCTCATAAGCAAGCAAATGATAATGGTGATCTTTACTTCTAATCATGCAAGAATTTCATCAAGATCTATTTCATCTTTTCTTGATTTAGTCGTTTAGTAGTTATCAATTTTTCTTCATTAAGTGCATTTCTGAAGAACTCAATTTGGTTCTGATCATTAACAAGTTTTCAGATTGTTATAGGTAAAAGATTAACCATATACATATATAATTTGATTTTAGTATTTTGATAATAAATCATTAGTCTCATAAAGAATAAACTGAATTGATATTTCTTCAACTAGAATCTTTTCATTGAATATTCTATACGCATTGCTTGATGAATGATATCCAAGGATAGAAATATCTTTATCAGATTTGGCATTATTTTCAAAAGACCATATCAAGCATATCATAAGCTACTGAAAAATATGAAAGATATGCAATAGACCATTTTCTATTTTTCAGAGGATCAAATGGAGTTTTCATCAATAATAGACCTAATAGAAACCATATATATGACAAGCAATGATGATAGCTTTTAACAAATCATTTAAGTAGATGACTATCATACAACATTGCCTTCTTCATTTCTTCAAGGATTCTATTGATCCTATTTTACTTATAGTGTTCTTGGTGCAGAAACAATTGCATTCAATATTATTCTCTGTGCACAACTTAATACAAAATTGGTTTTCAACACTATGCCATGATACTTCTTTACTTTCATAGTTTGCAAACCTTTTTCATTTGATCCCTTTTTGTGAGTTTATGCCAATGCAGAAAATATTTCAATTTAAGTGCCAAGAACAAAACCAATGTAAGCTTTTGAAAACTTAGTGTTGGAAACAACAACTTTAGATTTAGAAATTGATTTTTGTTTGTTTCCTTAGTTAACATGCATAGTAAACTTTGACCTTTCAGAAGATACTCTAAGTAAGCCAATGGCAAGGTCTTTTGAGATTAAGTACATACCAGCATGAGTTGATTTTATATCCCAAAGATGGTTTCTTTAATCTTGGTATTCATAGTGCATATATTCAAAGGCATACCAAGTGCACATTTTCATATCTATGATCGATAAACAATAATGCCATGGATAAAAACTCTCAATCAAGCATATAGAGAATTCATAGAGTTATTCTTAGCAACTTATCCAATAGTGAGTAAATCATACTATAAAATGAAGTGATTTGATAATATTTTCAAAAGTATTTTCTATATCACAAAATTGATCAATACTTGCAATTCATATTTTAATCAAATACTAAAGCAAAAGTAATGATGAGATGCAAGGGTTACTGATTCATTATTATTATTTTTAATTACTTTGCATAAGTGTATTTTAAGTTTCACTCTTTAATGTGTGTCTAGAGCACCCATTTGTATGAAAGTTCTATTTATTTTATGGGTATCTTGGCACACCTTCATCTACATCCTCATATTTTCATTTTGGGTACCCAAGCTTGCTTGGGTCCTTGAGAGTTAGGACATATGGTTTCTTTTGGAACCCAGATTTGTTTAATTGTAATAACTTTACCACTTGATTTAATTATGTTAGAACGATAGGTAAAGTTGTTATGCCCATTCTTTTCATATTTGAAATAAGTTATCTTATTTAATGGTTTGCTTGGTGAATTGATAACCTTTTTCTCTAGAGATTTATTATTAAGTAAAGGAGTCAAGCCAAATTTTGATTTATCATAAGCAACACATTGGCTTTCAAACATTATTTTTAATCTTTCTGAACTTACATTGAATTTGTTAATAAGAGATTTTGATTGGTTAATTTCTTCACTTAAGTTTTGATTTTCTTTAATTAAACTCTGATTTTTTTGAATCAATTGTTCTAAATTTAACCTTAAGCTTTTATTTTCAGAATTTAGTTTATCTTGTATTTCATCACTAGAGTTTCTTTCTTTTGAAATTTTCAGATTTAGTTTCTTAAGATTTTTATTCTTTATAGCTAATTTTTTACATTCACCATACAAATCATGAAAAGCATTTAATAATTCATCATAAGGGAATTCTTCTTGAAAATCATTTGGTATAAAGGTAGATTCAGATTTTACCTTATCTTCTTGTTCCATGAAGCACAAGTTAGTTACCTCTTGTAGTTCTTTGGAGCTAATATCATCATTGTTGCTCCTAGCTTTCAATTTCTTGCTTGACTCTTCCTTGGTTAAGACTTTCGTGCTTTTTATCTCTTTCTTCCTTTCTTCTTGCTTCCTCTTCTTCTTTGTCTTTAGGAAGCTTTTGAATCTTTCGGTGTTTGGAAATGGATCCTTGTTTTCATCACCGAACTCTTTGTTTTTTGAACTGTTCTGCCTCGGAGTCGACTCGGGCCTTATTGGAGTCAACTCGGCTAACTTGGGAGTCGACTCTGAAATACTTGGAGTCGACTCGACTGAGGTGGGAGATTCAACACCTTTTTCTGCAGTCTCATTGTTAGTATGTAATTGAAGCACATGTGAGCTAATCTGAGATTTATCATAAATATTTTCTAAAGTATTCCGGATCTCCTTAGCAGATAAGCATGCAGAAATCTTATGAAATATAGATTCATGGATAACACAATATAGAATGTTCATAGCATTAGCATTCAATTGTGCTAAGTCTTTTTCATTGACAGCTTGAGAGAGTGTATGAGAGTCATTTATAATGATACTCCATATTTTATAGTTTTGTGATTGAACAAAAATGCGCATGCGTGCTTTCCAATATGTGTAGTCTAAGCCATTAAGTAGTGGAGGTCTATCAATTAATTGTCCCTCTTCTAGAAAACTATCTATTTGAGTTGTCATGATCTTTGGCTCTTGATCGTGAGATCAATAATTAATCTTAGAGCACCTGCTCTGATACCACTTGTTGCCCAGTAGATACAACCCAAGAGGGGGGGTGAATTGGGTCTTTTAAAACTTTTAAGCTACTTCTAACACTTTTCAATTAATTATGCTAAGTTGTATAGTTGCACAGTGGAATTTCAACTTAGCAATAGGTTGATTTATCGAATGAGACTTGATTAAGTAAAATGAATATGCTTGCAACTAAAGGATGCGCGGATAAGAGTTAAGCAGGCAATTTATCTAGGTAAGTAAGTGAACAAGATAGACAATGACAAAAAGCATCACAAACACAACAAACATATAGTGGTTCGGTGCACCCCAGCACCTACATCCACTCTCCAAGACCTCTTGGGAATTTCACTATAATCCTACAGATTACAGCCGGTTGTTTTACAAGCTCACAACCCAACTTGTTGTTTTGCGAGATAACAACGAACTCGGTCGGTTTTCACAGGCTCACCGACTAGAACCAACCGATTGTTTTTCCGGGTTCACAATCAAACCCAGTTGGTTTTTCCACAGGCTCACCAACCACAATCTTACAACGATTGTTTTTCGGGTTCACAATCAACCCAGTTGGTTTTCCCAAAGGCTCACCAACCACAACCTAACACCGTTGGTTTTTCCCTTTGGCTCACCAACAAACCTTAACCCCTTGATTCAATCCCTTGATTGAATCAAGTTACAAGATATTAAAATAAAGGTTTAAAACAAATCAAAGCTTCTTAAACAAGCAAATATAACAATATAAACAAATAGAGTAAAGAGAAGCCCTTAAACGAGTTTTGAAGATGAAGGAGCTCGGCTTCTTCTTTACTTGACCCTCTTCTAATTTGGCACGAAGTAGAGGATCACCGAGGCAGCACACGGATGGAGAGGAAGCTTTGGAATTCACTTAGATGCTCTTCTTCTCTCTGTTTCGCTTTGGATGTTCCTTTTGTGCTTATGGGAGATTTCCCTTGTAATCTCTTTGAAATCTCTTTCCTAAATGTTCTCTCCCACTTCCATACCGTCTCCCCTAGCTCTCCTCTTGATTTTATAGCTTTACATGTCGTGGAACCAGAAATCTAGCCGTTAGAGACAAAAATAGAGCCGTTGTCCACAGTCTGCAACTCCTGACAAAGTTTCCGTTGGGATCGGAGTCGACTCGCGCGATCTGGAGTCGACTCGACTGTAGCAGGAGTCGACTCATGCTTTTCTGGAGTCGGCTCGACAACTGTTCCAGATTTGAATTAAAGTGGTCTTCTCGACTGGGAGTCGACTCGACTTAACCCGGAGTCGACTCGCCAAAATCTGGAGCTGACCTTGCACTTTTGGAGTCGGCTCATCCCAAGGAATCCATGGATGCATTTTTCAACTTTGCTTACTCGAGTCGACTCGAAAATTCTGGGAGTCGACTCGGTGCTCAGAGTCCGAACTCCCGAGCTTCTGTCTTTTGGCTCGTGCTATCTCGGAGTCGACTCGAACTGTCTCGGAGTCGACTCGGCCCTCAGTATCCAAAAAACAGTCTTCTGTCTTTTGGGGTCGCGCTGCCTTGGAGTCGACTTGAACTGTCTTGGAGTCGACTCGCCTCTCAGAGACGAAAATGCCGTCTTCTGTCTTTGGGGTTGCGCTGCCTCGGAGTCGACTCGGATTTTGCGGGAGTCGACTCGGCTCTCAGTGTCTGAAATTGGCTCTCTGACTTTTTGCTTGTTTTCCTCTGGGAGTCGACTCTAGCTTCCTTTGGAGTCGACCTGCCAACCATCGGAGTCGACTCGAGTTCCTCAGGAGTCGACTCGGCTCTCAGGGTCCAAAATAGCTTCTCTGTGTTTCTGCCTTGTTACTCCCTGGAGTCGACTCGTACTATCCAGGAGTCGACTCGAGGACTATTCTTTTGGATTTTCCTTTGAATTTGCTCTTCCAACTTGAGTCCTTTGAACTTGAAACTTGGGTCAATAAATTGTAGCTTTCTTCCAACTTTTCTTGAGAGCTTTGGAGGCCTTCTTGTGTTCTTCCAACTTGCTATATTCCTTGCAAAATAACTATCTTTCTCCTTGCAACACAAACGTTAGTATTTATACTTCAAGATTTTGTGATCATCAAAATCAATCTTTAAATCAATCTTTGGGTCATCACCTTGGCTAGGGTAATCTCAGTGAGGAGTCACGGGATATCTAAAGTTAATCACATAATGGATGTACTAATTATAGGGTTGACAGTGAGCTCTAAGTCATCCTGGCATTAGGAGTCAAAGGGATTGAATTATACAGTAACCATAGTTCAGGATTCCAGAATATTTGCTTCGCATATATTCGGCCTATCTGGACATCGGGTACCATTGCTAGATGGTCACATCGATTAGTGTAGGAAGTCGTTCCTATACTACCGGCTTAGGTTCGAACCTATGAGGTCACACGCATAGAAGATTCCTGATTGATCAAGAAGGCTGATGAATGATTAAGAATCATTCAGGGATAATTTGGTCAATTCGATTGGCAAATTATCTTATAAAATAATTAAAGTAATTATCGGAGGATTAATTAGTAATTAGATTGCTAATGAACTCAATTGGATTGAGTAATTAGACTAAGGATGAGCCAAATTGAATTAGATTCAATTCTGGGCTCAATCAGGATTTTTGACTTGATTGGATTAGGTTTGAATCAAGAGGACTTAGGTTGACCAAATTAAATTAGATTAAATTTATGTTTAATTAGGGATTGACCTAATTGGATTAGGTTCAACCTATGGTAATTGGATCATTCTAATTGTTAGGATTTAATTAAATTAAATGGGTTTGATCTGAAACTGTTCGGATCTTGAAATCCACTTATCACATATCCATGCATGGCGCCATAAATTAATTTTTAATATGATTAAAAATTAATTTAATTTATTTAATGATGCCATGGGACACTTGGCAACATCAGAGACCTCTTTCATCATTAGATGGGTCGAAATGGAGAGATAAATTAATGAAAAGAATTGGATAAGATCAAATTCTCTCTCTTCATGACATATGTCATCCTTATCTTTATCTCACTTCTAATTAAGGTTGAATTTCGAATTTAATCATCACAAAATCACCACGTGACCCTCTAATCTGTTTGGGGGCATGGGAATTTCAAAATTGAAAGAGGGAAGTGGCAACATGATGAATGGTTTAGATTAGATCAAGCTTCATCATGTAATGGCACATGAACTTGAATTTTGAATTCAAAATTCAAAACCCCACAAAATCCTCCACAAATATGGGATGGTTGGCATGAAGTTAGGTAGGAGAGCAACATTAAAAGGACCTCCATCAGCTGGTGGTCGAATTCAAGGAAAAAAGAGAGAAAAAGAAGAAGAAAAAAGGAAAAAGAAAAGAGAGGAACCCCAGTTCATGCATGAAAAAATTTTGCATTCAATCTAGCTGACTTCTTCCTCCTCTAAATCCATCGCGCCATTAGTGTTAGGGGTCCCTGATAAGAATCTTTAGATCAGATCTAAGTCCTCTTCAATCCCTCCAAACCTCTTCTCCAAGTTCTTCCAAGAAGGCGGTTCAAAAGTTGATAGCGTTGGGAAGATCAAATTTCAGCCTCAAGAAATTCTGCGCAAGCTAGCACTTCCGCAGGATTGGATCTCTTCAGAAACTTCGCTTGTACTTCTTGTAGAGGCCATTCGTGTGCGTAGCTGTGAAGTTAAGGATCAGATCCATAACTTTCATCCATTATAAAAGGTATTAATCTTGCATTAATCATTTATTATGGTATCAAGATCTAGGTTCGATTTCTCGAGGTTTTACCCTCTTTTGGGGCTCCTCACGGAGATATCTCCAGAATCCATTCAATGGATATTCGGAGATTAATTGGAATAGAGTTTTTAAGTTTCAGATCTGATAGTTAATCATGCATGAAAGTTTTAGCATAATTGTTTAAACGATTCCGGCATAATCCTATGTGTTCTTAAGGTGCTGATTTCTAGATTTGATCTTGTAAGCATGCATGAATTAAATTATTTGATTCGATTTTTTTGCTGCATTTTTGAAACTTAAAAAGAACTACGTATGGCTTGATCCCCCTTATGAAGGGGTACGTAGGCAACCCGATCAGGTTCAGCCATGGTTTTCCAAAAAAAAAAAAAAAATCAGCATGCTTAACACCGAAGAACCTAGGATTCACTTTCAAGTATGTCCCTAGCAGTCTTCATATTCTCATGCTAGCATTGAAGTTCATTGGACATGGATGCCATGATGTAGCACTTGACCCTAATGTCATCGTCTGTCCACTTTTCATGCGTCGCATGCTGATCAGTGGTCGGACGTACTGGTAATATAAAGGGATATCATTGTCGAGCACATAGCATATTTTTTCGCAACTCAGAACGATTTTGAGGTTTCTAAGCTAGTCTTTGTAATTTGTACCGGTCAGTCGGTTGGTCTCAAGAATATGGGTCAAAGGGTTTGAGGCTGACATAGTGATCTGTAGAGAGTAAAGATTCTAGTTAGATTTTTGTACTTGATCCTAATTTGTTTTAGGGTCTTTTAGAACAAATGTACCTCCCATTATTTTCTCGAATTCCTCACACTCCCGTGGTAGGAAAACGAAAATCCTACGCGACTAGGGTTTCTAGTGGGTACTGTTGTTCCACCGATTTACATGCCACCTCACCTAACAGTTATTAGTGACACATAAATGGATGAGTGTACAACTCTTGTACAATGCTTCTCAAGCATGTTGCAGTGCTACTTGGTCTCTAAGTCATGAAGACCTCACCTAACAGTTATTGGTCCCATTTCTTAGTTAAGTCAGACCCACCGTATAACCATAGAAATAAAGTCATCATTGGGTCCTCACCTAACAGTTATTGATGCCCAACCCCACCTTTACCCCTACAATATCTCATGTCTATAGAGAGGTCCAGCCCCCCGATGCAACTTGCCCACTGTGTCCAGTCGAGACAAGTCAACACTAGAAAGACCTTAGCAGCTCTACTACGGTGGAAGACCTATGGACTTAATATTGGTTAATCATGACTTAGTATTTGCAACTTTGAGCTCTTCATAAGAGGTAATCGAACAATTGGCCAGGTAAGCAGGTGGGAGGCTTCCCTTACTCAGAGAGTAAGGTCCTAATTAAGTAACCACCTTTCATGCTTTCCTAGACACCAATTAGATCAATTAATCTAATATGACTCGCTCATGTTGGTTCACTCTCAACTGATTCAGGAGGTTTTGGTTTAGGTCTCATTGGGATTGCTCTACTAGTTTGCATCATATGGAAATCTATCTACCCCGCTCACATTCGCATCACATGCAAACGGTACATCGCAGGCAATTATAATCGCAGCAATAATTAAAAGCTGAATTTTAAATAGGTGATGATCATTGATTCTAATTAGGTCATATTACAAGCACATCCACGTCAATCGATCAGCTGGTCTTTAACTCTTGAATTGGTTCTGAGCCTCCTTGATTCGATTCTTGATCAACTCTTGATCCAATCTCCATCAACCGCTCAGATCGCCGTTCATCTCATGTACTATCTTCGACTGATCGTTGACGTAAATTGGCCTCCTACAAATAAGGAGCTCCTTGATTACTTTCCAAGAGGGGCGTCGGCCCCTCTTGTTTGCCGCACCAAGGGATTAGGAGGATTAGTCCAAGGGTGAACCAATTTTGGGTTTAATCCATGCAAGTCCTAATCCAATTAGAACTCAAATGAATTATGACTCAATTGAACTCTTCAATCCTAATCCAATTAGGAGTTGATGAGAGCACAAAAGTGTGATCTATACATCACTTAAATTAGTATTATTGCTAAGAAATAATGATAAAATTGCCGCATTAATATTATATTTTTGTGAGGTGCAGGTGATCGGAAATCAAAGCTAAAATGCACATTGAGTTCAAAAAGATGTATCACTATAGGTGACCAGCCAACCGCATGGGTCGACCCCAGTTGCACACTAGGAGGAGGTCAAGTTCAGCCGTCTACTTCATCGCAGCTTCAGTCTTCTATGAGCCCAAGCATCTGAGCCGCGTGCATCCCATCCACCCGCGTGGAAGAATCGCAAAGCATCTTCCGCGTCTGCTTCTCCAGAGCAGCCCAACGTGTGACCCCTCATCTAGTGTCCGTGCAACCTCCCAGCACCCAAATTTCATCCTTCGATCCAACCATCCATCATCCATGGAGCTTCTTCCGCGAGCCATCCACGGTTCAGATCTCCCAAGCTACCACCAAGCGTCCTCGTTCCAGCTCTCCCGTGATCTCAGCGTCCGCATCCACATCTTCATCCAGCCTTTTCCAGCATCTTGCGGGGCATCATCCGCGCCCCATCCTTCGATCCGCGTCCGAAGATCCCGGCATCTCCCAAGCTTCCACGTTCACAGCACGTCCCAGCTCCATCCGACTTCATCGCAGCGTCCACGTCCGAGTTCCTCACGAGCGCACGCCTCGTCCGCACCTCATCCCAGCAAAGATCCATCTTCCCATCCCGTGATTTCAGCATCAGCGATCATCTCCCGTCCGCGTCCATCCTTTTCTTCCGGATTAAGCAAGCAATCAGCCTTCCATCTTCCTCGCAGTCCACACATCCTTCCGTGAAGCCTTCCCGCATCCAACTTCTCCCAGATCTCCCAGCCAACCGTGGTGATTCACCCGTATCCACAGCATTCCCAGCCATCTGCGAGGATCTTCAGCCGAGCCTGCCACGCCACGTCAGCCCCAAGGATCCGTGATCAGCTCCCATCCCGCGTTTGGCCTTCTCGCATTCGGGATACTCGGAATCTCCCCTTATCCTGTGGGATCAGGGACCAATCGCAGCATATAAGAGGGTTCTCTCGGTTGGCAAAGGGGAGGGTAGTTCATTCAAAAAAAAAAGAGAGCCTCATTCTTTCCCATTGAAAAAAAACAGAGGAGGGCCTCTGCCATCCGAAAAGAAAAAGGAAACAGGGGAGGCCCTGTTTCCGAAAAGAAAAGAAAAAAAAAAGGGAAAGAAAGAAAATGAAAGAGGGATTAAAGTTTTCAATGAGTGGCTAAAGTCCTAGGGAGGGAGATGGATGAACCTTTGATGTATTGCTCTTTGAAGTAACTCTAAACTTTTGCCTTGAATGAGTTATATTTACTGATATGTTTTTGATCCATGCATAGTTATTTTGTAGATAGTTCTTAAATGGATTATGATTATTGATATATGGATTGCTTTAGTATTTGATTCGTTGTAGACGTAGAAAGCACGACGAATGCTTAGAAATTGAGTTCATATGTTCATGAAACATATACCATGATTAGATCTATCCTACATTAAATCTTAAATCAAGAACCATAGAGTTTATTCCTTGGATGCAATATCATCAAGGGGGATTCCAGATCCCTACCATTTTTATTTCATTGAATTGTGTTTATTATTCTCTGCATTTTAATTTCTGAAAATCAAAACATAATTTTAATCCACAAATTTATTAAATTAATTAATCTAAAATTATATTAAATAATCTCATATACATTTCATTCCCTAAGGATTCGACCTCGGACTCCCGAGAATTTACTACTTGTGCGATTCTCCTACACTTGGGAGAACAATTTTATTTTTGCATCAAGTTTTTGGCGCCGTTGCCGGGGAACGGCTGATTTATTAGTATATTTTTAGAGTTAATTTTTAGTTGATTTGTTAGTATTTTTCTTTTGAAAAAAAAAATTTGAATCTTTATTGCTGTTTTTTTTATTCCCTACACAGTCTGCATCAAACTCTGATATCTGAGTAATTCACCATCTGATTGGATTCAAATTTGGTCATCGGGTGCAGGACCTGTGGTTCTTTCATCTGAACGGTCTGATTGACATTCTGATACTTTTACGACCATTATATTAATCTAAAACCTTGCTACTGTCTGTTTTGAATTTTCTGTGTTTAAATTTTTTTTTTTTTAGAATCAGAATTTTATTATTATCATATCTCATTAACCCTTGTTGCTAGTTGAAAATTGATAAGAACTTTAAGAAAAGATCAAGGGTGATCATTAAAAGAATAAATAAATAAATAAACTCTGAAACTTTGTATGCTAGGGTGGAATAGGGACGACACCGGTCGATTAAGTCGTACAACTTTAAATCATCCCTTAGGACACATCCTTGAAATTCCTTCGCAGTATCTCACACCTTGTGAGATGGCAAATTTTCCTGATGATGTAGGAAGTCACCATGGTGATGAAGGTAGACCCCCAGTTATGACACTTCGACAATATTTACATCCCACTAGGACTAGTCAACCTTCATGCATGATTATTTCTGAAAATGTTGGACACTTTGAAATCAAACCAGGGGCAGTTGAAATTGAAAATCCACAGGATGGCACCATTTTTAAAGTAAATGGACAAAGATTAGAACCTTTTCTTGAGAATTTTGCAGATGAAAAGGACTCCTTTCCCTTGGAGGAGCCTTCTTATGACTGAGCATGACGGCCAAGGTACGTGTATATTAGTTAGAATTAAATTTTTTCTTTTATTTCTAGTTTTCTTCTTATTTTGTAGGTCTTCTTTTCTGGATATCAACAGCTCAAGGTATTCTTCTTCTCTCTATTATTTTCTCTATTGTCTCTCATATATAGTTTTCTTGCATTTTCTTTTACATTGAGGACAATGCAATGTTTAAGTTGGGGGGAGGAAAATATTTTGATCTAAAAAAAAAATAAAAATAAAAATAAAAAAAATAAAAATAAAAAATAAAAAAATAAATAAAACTTGTTTTTGCATTTGATTTATTCTATTGCTTTCTTTTCTGAGCAAATGCACATGTATTTTCATATTGAGTTTGTGCAACTATTAAGGCAAGGAACACATGCATACTATGACTGATCAGAGACCTATTATTAGATCCCCACACGTGTACTTAATGACAATAGGAAGGCCTCAGGAGTTCATATTTGTTAACTGCATTTTTGTTAGCCTTATCCATGAAAGAAGTATGAGTATCCTTGTTCGTATCATAAGGTTCAGGATTTGGTTTTCACATAAAGATAGAGGTTGAATATCCCGACTAGATTACTTAGGTGCCTTATGATCCGACTTTGGTTGACCTATAGTCACGATGCAGTCACATATATAATAAAAATATTTATATGGTTCAGTCTACCATTTCTTTTCTTGCATAATTATTATTAAAAAAAAAAAACTTATGATGACAAGTCTGGCCTCGTGGCGTAGTCTAGTTCGAGTAATTAAGTCCGAGGGGTGTTTCACCTAATGTCTTGAGCCAACTGGATCGGGGGTCATTGATTGAAAGCTCGCTACATGGACCTTACTAGAGCCTAATGGGGTTGGATAGCTGTAGTTGTCATTTGTATTGAAAAAAAAAAATGAAATAAAAATAAGCATGAATGAGTTGGTTAGGCTGAACCTAGTGACATGTGGTAATGGCTGGTTTGACTCCATTATATTGGACCTCCGTGTACCCAGGTTGTTTAGTTGAGATTGATAACTCTTTCTTTACATGCGAACCATTCTTGACAGATTTAGACAACATGTGATATTCTGAAAATTTGATGGATCAAGTTCTAAT
Organism: Phoenix dactylifera; assembly: GCF_051530095.1. Classification (NCBI taxonomy): domain Eukaryota; kingdom Viridiplantae; phylum Streptophyta; class Magnoliopsida; order Arecales; family Arecaceae; genus Phoenix; species Phoenix dactylifera. The sequence continues at coordinate 26,698,725 of NC_143192.1, read as the reverse complement.
AAATTGTAGAAACACTTGTGAACTTGAGTAATGCACCTAAAACTCAGGCGGTGCCCTGTTGTGGTGGAGGTATTAGTACTCTGAGAAAGTCATGCGATTTGATGCACACTACACTTTTATATTTCCTTGCTTTGACAGTTGCCATACTTGAAAATATATATCGATTAATTACATGTGTATTGCTTAGAATTTATTTCACATTTTTTTATTATGATCTCATGTCATGTTATATCATGTATGATGTTTGTGGGTAACATCTCTGAAAACCTTCACGAGACAACACTCGTCCACTAGGGTAACCTAGGGGTTTAACGGCTTGTTGCACGTGCTAAGTGCAATCGTGATTCCTACGAAAGTGAGTACATATCTTAGTTTTATATCTTTAGCTTGAATAAAAAGTCATAGGTTAAACCATACCTTTTGCACTCTCATTCTATTATCTGCTCATTAATTGCTAGAGACTAGCAATAAGCTAGTTGGGGGGTGTGATGAGAGCACAAAAGTGTGATCTATACATCACTTAAATTAGTATTATTGCTAACAAATAATGATAAAATTGCCGCATTAATATTATATTTTTGTGAGGTGCAGGTGATCGGAAATCAAAGCTAAAATGCACATTGGGTTCAAAAAGATGGATCACTATAGGTGACCAGCTAACCGCATGGGTCGATCCCAGTTGCACACTAGGAGGAGGTCAAGTTCAGCCGTCTACTTCATCGCAGCTTCAGTCTTCTATGAGCCCAAGCATCTGAGCCGCGTGCAGCCCATCCACCCGCATGGAAGAATCGCGAAGCATCTTCCGCGTCTGCTTCTCCAGAGCAGCCCAACGTGTGACCCCTCATCCAGTGTCCGTGCAACCTCCCAGCACCCAAATTTCATCCTTCGATCCAGCCATCCATCATCCATGGAGCTTCTTCCGCGAGCCATCCACAGTTCAGATCTCCCAAGCTACCACCGAGCGTCCTCGTTCCAGCTCTCCCGTGATCTCAGCGTCCGCATCCACATCTTCATCCAGCCTTTTCCAGCATCTTGCGAGGCATCATCCGCGCCCCATCCTTCGATCCGCGTCTGAAGATCCCGGCATCTCCCAAGCTTCCACGTTCACAGCACGTCCCAGCTCCATCCGACTTCATCGCAGCGTCCACGTCCGAGTTCCTCACGAGTGCACGCCTCGTCCGCACCTCATCCCAGCAAAGATCTATCTTCCCATCCCGTGATTTCAGCATCAGCGATCATCTCCCGTCCGCGTCCATCCTTTTCTTCCGGATTAAGCAAGCAATCAGCCTTCCGTCTTCCTCGCAGTCCACACATCCTTCCGTGAAGCCTTCCCGCATCCAACTTCTCCCAGATCTCCCAGCCAACCGTGGTGATTCACCCGTATCCACAGCATTCCCAGCCGTCTGCGAGGATCTTCAGCCGAGCCTGCCACGCCACGTCAGCCCCAAGGATCCGTGATCAGCTCCCATCCCGCGTTTGGCCTTCTCGCATTCGGGATACTCGGAATCTCCCCTTATCCTGTGGGATCAGGGACCAATCGCAGCATATAAGAGGGTTCTCTCGGTTGGCAAAGGGGAGGGCAGTTCATTCAAAAAAAAAAGAGAGCCTCATTCTTTCCCATTGAAAAAAAACAGAGGAGGGCCTCTGCCATCCGAAAAGAAAAAAAAAAGGGAAAGAAAGAAAATGAAAGAGGGATTAAAGTTTTCAATGAGTGGCTAAAGTCCTAGGGAGGGAGATGGATGAACCTTTGATGTATTGCTCTTTAAAGTAAACTCTAAACTTTTGCCTTGAATGAATTATATTTACTGATATGTTTTTGATCCATGCATAGTTATTTCGTAGATAGTTCTTAAATGGATCATGATTATTGATATATGGATTGCTTTAGTATTTGATTCGTCGTAGACGTAGAAAGCACGACGAATGCTTAGAAATTGAGTTCATATGTTCATGAAACATATACCATGATTAGATCTATCCTACATTAAATCTTAAATCAAGAACCATAGAGTTTATTCCTTGGATGCAATATCATCAAGAGGGATTCCAGATCCCTACCATTTTTATTTCATTGAATTGTGTTTATTATTCTCTGCATTTTAATTTCTGAAAATCAAAACATAATTTTAATCCACAAATTTATTAAATTAATTAATCTAAAATTATATTAAATAATCTCATATACATTTCGTTCCCTGAGGATTCGACCTCGGACTTCCGAGAATTTACTACTTGTGCGATTCTCCTACACTTGGGAGAACAATTTTATTTTTGCATCAGGAGTCATTGTAATTCATTAGATTAATAATTAATTAGGACTTAAAAAATCCTAATCCAATTAGGACTTATTTAATTTTAGTCCTAATCTAATTAGGACTCTAATTTGAATCCGAAGTCCTAATCTAATTAGGACTTCTAGGAATCCTACTCCAAGTAGGAATCCAAGTTGCGTTCAAAAATCCTAATTCAATTAGGATTGTAGGAATCCTACGCCAAGTAGGACTCCCAGTCCTAATCCAATTAGGACTCCAGGAATCCTACTCCAAGTAGGATTCGTATTTAAGTCCAATTAATCAATTCCCATTGTTCCTTCTTCAACTGATTATCAATCGAATTGATTACTCGTGATTCATAATCACATTTCAACCATCGGATCAGTCAATACCTCTAGTGTGTGTGATCCCATAGGTTCTATTCTGTCTGGTAGTGAGATATATTGCGATCTCTATCACAATATCATTGAAAACTTCTTTCAATGGGTTGGAACAGTTCCAACTCAACTCATCAGGATTTATCGATCATCAAGATATTTTCTGTGAGTCTTACCATCCACCAGTGACACCTAGCAGCATGTAGTGACTACCCAGCAGAATGGAATGATGAACTTCTAGGTGCAGTTATCGTATGATACAGTCCTTCTATCATGGATCCCTACAGGATCGAGGTCATGGACAACTCGTCAAACCCCATTGTCTGTCATATGTCAAGATTTATTTGACTTAAGTTCGAAAGTGGAAAACTCTTTCTCCACTGTGTATACTGCCCCGGCCGAGGTCTTACGAACTCAGTCTTATAAATCACATAGGATCTCTCCTTATCTATCAAGGTCGATAGATTTCATATAGGTGCATACCCTACTCCTACAGTGAATCTACTGCAGCCAATCTACACTGCATGGACCCATATGTCTAGAGACCATGTATACGTGCAGTCAAACTACAATAACCTCACTGTGAGTAGCCGAAGCACCGCAGGTCGAAGGACTAGTCACACTACTGCAACATCAAGCAAGTCACTGATGAGTGGATAGACATCCAAGTGACTTCTTGTCTTGGTCACGCTCAGTACTCTTGTTCTTTAACAAGCACCTGCACTATTACTTCAGTGTTCCTACACCATGGACTCGAGTCTCGTCCATCCTCAAGGAAAGTAATGTGTGCACTGATCTCATCGGATCGATCACCATCCTCTGATGATCCATCGATCAGGAGCATTTAGAAATTAATCACCAATGATGCATGGCTCAAATTCTCAACTCTTGAGAATATGCATCATCATTTTATTAATTCTTTGGACGATTCATAGACACATTAACAATATGAATAAAAAAGATGCCTTTTATTTATTCAATAATAAAGTCAAGTACAAAATTATGTTCCAGAATTAATAATGTGTCAGCCAGATTGGCTTCTAGGGCATACATCTAACACCTATTATCATGGTGGTAAACTGGGCTGAACGAGTTGGGAGTGGGCTTCTTAAAGGAACTATATAAATTTAGAACATTTACTTGCTCGGCCTTTATGGTGGGCAGATTAGGGCAGCACTCCACTAGATGCTTAGGACTGTTACACAAGATACACAAACTATGTGGCTCATGTTCCACTTTCATGATAAAATTTGACTCTTTGTATGAACTCGAACTAGTGGAAACAGTAAAAGCATCAAACTTTCTACTTAAGTTGTTCACTCCAGTCACCAGATTGGACATGACATTTTTGAGATCTGGGTCTGCTTTTATTTCATAATTACCTGATTTTCTAGACCCGAACTTATCTCTATTTACTTCCTCACCATAGCTACTCCAATTTTGGGCGTTCTCGGCTAAGTCAACAAGAAATTCATAGGCTTGATCCGGGGTTTGGTTCATGAACCTACCCTTGTGCATGGACTCGAACATGTTTCTATGTGCCGAAAGTGGTCCTTTATAAAAGAAGTAGACCAGATCAGCCTTATCAAGCCCATGGTGTGGGCATTTGACCAACAAGTCATGGAATCGTTCCCAAGTTTGAAAAAATTCCTCTTCATATTTCCTTCTGAAAGTTCTTATGACATCCTTAATTTTTTCTGTTTTAATCATGGGGTAAAATTTTGCCATGAACTTCCTAGATAGTTGTTCCCATATTGTGATGGAATTTAAGGCTAGAGAATATAGCCATGCCGCGGCTTGTGGAGTGATTGATTATACCCCTATTTGATTTTGATGAGCTCAAAGCATTTGAGTATATTTCATGTTGTACTAATGAATTCAATCTAGTGTTTCAGACGAATATATGTGAATTTATGATTAAGTGCCTCAAGCTTTGGTTCAAAATAAGTTGGACAAGTTTTGAACTCTATTTGAACCAAGGGCTGATTCTCGAGTCGACTCTGGAAGATTACGAGTCGACTCCAAGTGTTTCAGAGGTTCTGGCACAAGCTCGAGTCGACTCCGGTACACTACAAGTCGACTCCGACTGAGAATAGACAGAAGGACAGAAAGATGAATTTCAGACCCTGTCACCGAGTCGACTCCGAAGATCTCGAGTCGACTCCGATGCTTGCCGAGTCGACTCCCGACGGTTCTGAGTCGACCCCAAAGGGTAACAGAAGAAAGACAGAACGATATTTTTTAGACCCTGTTACCAAGTCGACTCCAGAAGGTTACGAGTCGACTCCGAAGTTTTACGAGTCGACTCTCTATAGATCCGAGTCGACTCCAAGAAGTAAAAGACAGAAAGACAGAGAGGTGTTTTCTAGACCCTGTTACCGAGTCGACTCCAGAAGGATGCGAGTCGACTCCAACGTTTGGCGAGTCGACTCCTAATCATGCCAGAGTCGACTCTCAGAGGAAAGCGGACTGAAAGGCAGAGAACCAAACTCAGTGACCCTGTGAACGAGTCCACTCCGAGAATTCCAGAGTCGACCCCAAGTCAGCCAAGTCGACCTCAACAAAGTGTGAGTCGACCTCAACAAAGTGCGAGTCGACTCCGAGGCAGCTCAGATCAACAGACAGAGGATCGATTTTTCGGGCTCTGAGAGCCGAGTCGGCTCCTAGAGGATCCGAGTCGACTCGAGAGAGAAATGCAGAAAAATAGATCTCTAGAATCCTGAGAACGAGCCGTCTCCAAAATGCCGAATCATCTCCAGATGTTGGCGAGTCGACTCCAGGACAGGACAGCACTTTAATTCAAATCCTGAACAGTGGACGAGTCTTCTTCAGTAAAGCATGAGTCGACTCCAGCAACAGCCGAGTCGACTCCAGATCGAGCGAGTCGACTCCGACCCCAACGGATACATTGTCAGGAGGTGCAGACTGTGCAGAACGGGTACAAATCAGTGTCTAACGGCTATTTTTCAAATGGAACTGTTTAAATTGCCATAGAAAACAGTAGTAAATAACTAGAGAGTTACTCCATCTGTGCATTAAGTCGTTTCCAACTACCAAGAGTCCATTGAGAGAAAAGACAAGCAAAAGAAGGAAGAAAAGAATTCAATTCATTCCTAGAAGTTTTTCCTTCGCATTCAAGGCTCTTCTTTTGACATCAAATCTTTAGTGCACTCAAAGAGGAGACTCAGAGGTCGAGAAGCCCTTTCTTCCTCTTCCGAAATCTGTTTGAGGGCTTCTAACTTCACTCTATTCATATTGATTCATATTTGCTTTTTAAGAAGCTTTCCTTGTATCTTTTTCCAAACTGTTTTTCTTACTTAATTCAATCAGGGGATTGAATCAAGAGTTGTAAGGTTTGTTGGTGAGCCAAAGATAAAACCAACGGTGTAAGGGTTTGATTGTGATCCCGAAAGAACAATAGAATAGTTCTAGTCGGTGAGCCTGTGAAAACCGACCGAGTTCGTTGTGATCTCGCGAAAACGACAAATTGGGTTGTGAACTTGTAAAACAACCGGCTGTAATCCAAGAGATTATAGTGAACTCCCAAGTGAAGCTTGAGAAGTGGACGTAGGAGCAAGGGTTGGCTTCGAACCACTATAAAATTTTTTTGTGTTTGCATTGGCTATTTGACTCTTCCAATCTCCTCATCTAGTAGCTTAATTAACCTGCTTGCATTAGATTTAATTATTTACTTATCATAGTTTTTAATTTGTCAATTATTAATCCAAACCCAATTCACCCTTCCTCTTGGGTTGTCTCTTTGGGCAACAAGTGGTATCAGAGCTGGAGCTCTTATATTAAAAGAGTAAAAGATTAAAATGACAACCCCTTTTGGATCTTCTCTTAGTGAGGGGCAATCCACCAATAGACCTCCATTCTTCAATGGAACTAACTACACCTATTGGAAGGCTAGAATGAGGACATTTATCCAAGCCCAAGACTATGATGTTTGGAGCATCATAGTTAATGGACCATATATTTCTTCTATCTATGTAGATAATATTGCTATACCCAACCTTAAAAAAGATGGGATGATAGTGATAGAAGAAAGGCACAACTAAATGCTAAAGCAATGAATGTACTTTATTATGCCTTAGACCATAATGAATTCAATAGAATCTCTACTTATAATTCTGCAAAAGAGATATGGGATAGACTTGAAGTGACCTACGAGGGCACGAATCAAGTCAAGGAATCTAAAATAAACATGCTAGTTCATAAGTATGAACTGTTTAAAATGGAATCTAATGAAACCATCACTTGCATGTTCACTAGATTTACTGATATTGTCAACGGCTTAAAAAGCCTTGGCAAAAGTTATACTAACAGTAACCTTGTCAGAAAAATTCTTCGATCTTTACCAAGGTCATGGAAAGCCAAGGTAACGGCGATCCAAGAAGCTAAAGACTTGAACAAGCTGCCACTCGAGGAGCTCCTTGGATCTTTGATGACATATGAGCTTACAATGAAGCAACACAGTGAAGAAGAGTCCTCCCACAAGAAAAAGGTAATTGCCCTTAAGTCTACTTCTTCTAACAAAGATCCCTTTTGCAGTAGCAGCAGTGAAGAAGAAGACAATGAGGAGATGAAGATGAGGCTCTTCTCGTGCGAAAGTTCAGAAGATTCATCAACCGGAAGAAGTCCTTTCATCAGAAGAGAGGTTCCTCAAGTTCCTACAACAAGGATAAAGGTAAGGAAAGGGATAGTGAGGGAATCGGATGCTATGAATGCAAGAAGCCGGAACATTTCAGAATCGATTGTTCCTTGCTGAAGAAGGGCAGCAAATACAAGAAGAAGAAAGCTCTTGTCTCCACTTTGACAGACTCCGATCAATCATCATCATCATCGGATGAGGAATAAGAGGAAAAAGCAAATTTTTGCTTTATAACAAATGATAATGAGGTAACATCTGAAACTCAGTTAGAGTTTACTTTTGATGAATTGTATGATGCTTTTAATGAACTAATGGATGAGTACAAATCCTTAACTCTTAAAAATAAAGATTTAAGGTTGACTAATAAATCTTATAGTCATAAAAATGATAGTCTGATTAAGGAAAAGGACTCCATTATTAAGGAAAACTTAGAACTTAAAACAAGCAACCAGTTATTAACTCAAAAGAACTGTACCTTGATTAAAGACAAAGAAAGATTAACTAAAGAGATTTTAGAGTATAAAAACAGTAATCAAACTATAAAAGATAATCTTACAAAAGACTTAAGCTTACTAAAAACAGAAAAACTGAACTTAACAAAAGAACTTCAAAAATACAAACCTATTGTAGAAAAGTTTACATATAGTTCTGAAAAATTGGAGATGATTCTTAATAGTCAACGAGCCGTGTTTAATAGAGCTGGTTTAGGATATAAGCCTAAGAATAAGCAAAAGTTTCTTAAAAACCTTTTTTTTAAAAGCTAGGGAAAGTTTCTTAGATATATGCCCTAGAAGCCAATCTGGCTGACACATTGTTAATTCTTGGGACATAATTTTGTACTTGACTATTTATTATTGAATAAATAAAAGGCATCTTTTTCATTCATATTGTATATGTGTCTATGAATCATCCAAGAATTAATAAGATGATGATGCATATTCTTAAGAGTTAAGAATTTGAGCCATGCATCATTGGTGATTAAATTTCTGAATGCTCCTGATCAATGGATCATCACGAGGACGGTGATCGATCCGATCAGTGCACACATTGCTTTCCTTATGGATGGACGAGACTCGAGTCTACGATGTGGAGACACTGAAGTAATAGTGCAGGTGCTTGTTAGAGAACAAGGGTACTGAGCATGACCAATACAAGAAGTCACTTGGATGTCTATATACTCGTCAGTGACTTGCTTGATATTGCAGTAGTGTGACTGGTCCTTTGACCTGCGGTGCTTCGGCTACTCACAGTGAGGTTATTGTAGTTTGACTGCATATACACATGGCCTCTAGACATATGGGACCATGCAGTGTAGATTGGCTACAGTAGGTTCACTGTAGGAGTAGGGTATGCACCTATATGGAATCTATCGACCTTGGTAGATAAGGAGAGATCCTATGTGATTTATAAGACTAAGTTCGTAAGACCTCGGCCGGGGCAGTATGCACAGTGGAGAAAGAGTTTTCCACTCTCGAACTTAAGTCGAATAAATCTTTACATACGACAGACGATGGGGTTTGACGAGTTGTCCATGACCTCCGTCCTGTAGGGATCCACGATAGTAGGACTGTATCACACGTTAACTGCACCTAGAGGTTCTTCATTCTATTCTACTGGGTAGCCACTATATGCTGCTAGATGTCACTGATGGATGGTGAGACTCACAGGGAATATCTCGATGATCGATAAATCTTAATGAGTTGAGTTGGAATTGTTCTAACCCATTGAAAGGAGTTTTCAATGATATTGTGATAGAGATCACAATATATCTCACTACCAGTTAGAATAGAATCTATGAGATCACACACACTAGAAGTATTGACCGATCCGATGGTTGAAAAGTGATTAGGAACCCAGTGGGGTGAGCCCACTGGAACATTCCCTAGTGGAAGGGGGGCTCAGTAATGGGGCTGCTACGCGGGTGGGCTGGTCCCTCCCCCTCCCCTCCTATTTTTAACCAAAAAAAAAAAGTGATTAGGAATCACAAGTAATCAATTCGATTGATAATCAGTTGAAGAAGGAACAATGGGATTAATTAATTGGACTTAAATACAAATCCTACTTAGAGTAGGATTCCTAGAGTCCTAATTGGATTAGGACTGGGAGTCCTACTTGGAGTAGGACTGGAATTCCTACTTGAAGTAGGATTCCCACAATCCTAATTAGATTAGGATTTTGAATTTATTTTGGATTCCTACTTAGAATAGGATTCCTAGAAATCCTAATTGGATTAGGACTTCGGATTTAAATTAGAGTCCTAATTGGATTAGGACTAAAATTGAATAAATCCTAATTGGATTAGAACTTCTTAAGTCCCAATTAATTATTAATCTAATGAATCAAGATGACTCCTAATTAGATTAGGATTGAAGGGTTTAATTGAGTCATGGTTCATTAAGTTCTAATTGGATTAGGACTTACCTAGATTAAACCAAATTGGTTCACCCTTGGACTAAGCCTAATTAGATTAGGGCTTAGCCACATTAGGGCCTCCAAATCCTTACTTAATGAGGATTAGGGCAACACAAAAGGGAGGGGCTCACGCCCCTCCCCTTTTCTCTTCTTTGGTGCGGCAAGACAAGAGGGGCCGGCGCCCCTCTTGGAAATCAATCAAGGAGCTCCTAATTTGTAGGAGCTCCACATCCTTTTTAACGAGAAGAGGGGGGCAGCACCTAGGGTATTGAATGCCCTTCTCCTTGTGCCGTACGCCCCCTCTCCTCTCCTCTTGGATCAGCCGCAAGCAAGAAGAGAAAAAGACCCTTGGCGGTCTCCTTCTTCCTCCTCCGTTTGGGATTCAACGCAAGGAAAAGGAAAGGCTGCATCTAGCCTTTTGGATCTTCTCCCTTGATCCCTTCATCTTCTTCCTCCTCCCTCTAGCATTCAAGGGTTGATTGAAAGGGAGGTGATCAGCCATCAAAGTAATCTCTGCAAGGGAGCTAGCACCCCGGGGAGATTGGAGCATTTGGATTGGTCCTCTGCTTCGTGTAGATACCTGTAGAGGCCGGACGCTTGTGCGGCTTCAAGCGAACCTTCATCCTAAAACCATGAACTCCAGTTTGTGGTGATCATCTACCAGCACAGGGTGAAGATTTGATCTTCCAATTGTTTTAAAAGTTTTTAATTCTAATATATCTACGAACGGTCTTGAAACAACGTTCATGCGATGAACGGTTGATCCCGCGCATGCCTCTTCCGCTGCATCTGAATTTTTTAAATTTTCTACGGCATGGGCGGGTTTCCAACAGTGGTATCAGAGCCTGGGCTTCGTAGTTTAAGATTAGAATTAATTTTAAACCGGCATATAAGATCTGAAAATTGAAAGATTATGCATGCTGAAATTTTTCTGCATGCAGATTTTTTCAAGGGTGCTGATTTTTACATGCTGATTTTTATGTGATAAATTGATGATTCTAATTGCATTGTTAATAGGATTACAAAGTTTAGAATCATGTTTAGCATGATCAGCAACCCATGTCATAAAATAATCAATCAGATTTCAGATCTGAAAATTATAATTGTTGCATATGGTGATGATCATAAGATTCAAACCCTTTTGGTATCAAATATAATTGTTAGAAGTATGCCCTAGAAGCCAATCTGGCTGACACATTGTTAATTCTAGGGACATAATTTTGTACTTGACTATTTATTATTGAATAAATAAAAGGCATCTTTTCATTCATATTATCTATGTGTCTATGAATCGTCCAAGAAATTAATAAGTTGATGATGCATATTCTCAAGAGTTGAGAATTTGAGCCATGTATCATTGATGATTAATTTCTAAATGCTCCTGATCAATGGATCATCACGAGGTCGGTGATCGATCCGATCAGTGCACAGATCACTTTCCTTCTGGATGGACGAGACTTGAGTCCACAGTGTAGGGACACTAAAGTGATAGTGCAGGTGCTTGATAGAGAATAAGAGTACTGAGCGTGACCAAGACAAGAAGTCACTTGGATGTCTATCCACTCGTCAGTGACTTGCCTGATGTTGCAGTAGTATGACTGGTCCTTTGACCTGCGGTGCTTCAGCTACTCACAGTGAGATTATTGCAGTTTGACTACACGTATACATGGTCTCTAGTCATATGGGTCCTTGTAGTGTAGATTGGCTGCATTAAGTTCACTGTAAGAGTAGGGTATGCACTTACATGGAATCTATCGACCTTGATAGAAGAGGAGTGATCCTATGTGATTTGTTAGACTGAGTTCTAAGACCTTGGCCAGGGCAGTAATAGAAAGTGGAGAAAGAGTTTTCCACTATCGAACTCGAGTCGAATAAATCTTGACATATGACAGACGAAGGGGTTTGACGAGTTATCCATGACCTCCGTCCTGTAGGGATCCACGATAGTAGGACTGTATCATACGATAACTGCACCTAGAGGTTCATCATTCTATTCTACTGGGTAGCCACTACATGCTGCTAGGTGTCACTGGTGGATGGTGGGACTCATAGGGATTATCTTGATGATCGATAAACCCTAATGAGTTGAGTTGGAATCGTTCCAACCCATTGAAAGGAGTTTTCAATGATATTGTGATAGAGATCACAATATATCCCACTACCAGTCAGAGTAGAACCTATGGGGTCACATACACTAGAGGCATTGACCGATCCGATGGTTGAATCGTGATTAGGAATCACAAGTAATCAATTTGATTGATAAGAAGTTGAAGAAGGAACAAAGGAAATTAATTAATTGGACTTAAAACAAAAGTCCTACTTGGAGTAGGATTCCTAGAGTCCTAATTGGATTAGGACTGGGAATCCTATTTGGACTGGAAATTCTATTTGGAGTAGGATTCCTATAATCCTAATTAGATTAGGAATTTTGAATTAAGTTTGGATTCCTACTTGGAGTAGGATTCCTAGAGTCCTAATCAGATTGGGACTCCGAATTCAAATTAGAGTCCTAATTGGATTAGGACTAGAATTAAACAAATCCTAATTGGATTAGAATTTCTTAAGTCATAATTAATTATTAATCTAATGAATCAACATGACTCCTAATTAGATTAGGATTGAAGAGTTCAATTGAGTCATGGTTCATTCAAGTCCTAATTGGATTAGGACTAGCATAGATTGAACCCAATTTGGTTAATCCTAATTAGACTAGGACTAAACCATGAGAAGGGCATCTAATCCTCCTTGGAGGAGGATTAGGTTAACCAAGTAAGAGGGGCATAAGCCCCTCTCATCTTGGTTGGTGCGGCATGAAGAGAGGGGGCCGGCGCCCCCTCTTGGAAAGATGTCAAGGGCTCCTAAATTGTAGGAGCCCTTCATGTCTATAAGAAAGGAGCTAGGGCCGGCGCCTTAGAAGAGTGATTCCTCTCTTCCCTTGGAGCCGTGGCCACCCTCTCCCTCCCTTGTTTCAGCCGACAGCAAGGAGAAGAAAAGAAGGTGCTTGACGGGTCCCTTCCTCCTCCCTCCTTGTTCCAACGCAAGAAAGAAAAGAAGGCTGCGTGGGGATTCTTCTTCTTCCTCTTCTTCATCCTTCTTCTTCCTTCTCTCAAGTGCATTCAAGAGTTGAAAGAAAGAGAGGAGATCAGCCATCAAAAGTTATCTCTGCAAGGGAGCTAGCACCCCGGTGAGATAGAGAGCTTGGATCGGATCCTGCTTCGTGTGGATACTCGTAGAGGCCGGACGTTTGAACGGCTTCAAACGAACCTTCATCCTAAAACCACGAACTTCAGTTTGCAGTGATCATCTACCCGCACAAGGTGAAGATCTGATCTTCTAAATGTTTTAAAAAGTTTTTAATCCTTATCTGTCTACGAACGGTTTTAAACAACGTTCATGCGATGAACGGTTGATCCCGCGCATGCCTCTTCCGCTGCATCTGAATTTTTTAAATTTCAGCGGCATGATCGGGGTTTTCTAACAGTGGTATCAGAGCCTAGGCTTCGTAGATTAAGGTAAGAATTAATTATCTAAAGGCTTATTAGATCTGAAAATTGAATGATCATGCATGCTGAAAATTTCTGCATGCAGATTTTTCAGGGGTGCTGATTTTTGCATGCTGATTTTTATGTGATAAGATGATGATTCTAATTGCATTGTTAATGAGATTACAAAGTTTAGAATCATGATTAGCATGATCAGCAACCTATGTCATGATATAATCAGTTAGTTTTCAGATCTGAAAATTATAATTGTTGCATGTGGTGATGATCATGGGATTCAAACCCTTTTGGTATCAAATGTAATGACCTGCGATGTGATCTGTGATGTCATGTAATTTTTCAGATGCTTGCATGCATCTTATTTGATGTTTTGAGAGGCCTACGTGCCTCCTAAAAGGAGATGTAATTTATTTTTATTTTTATTTTACATCTGGTTGTATTTCTGTGATGTGATGTACGTCAACGATCAAGTCGAAGATGATGCATGAGATGAGCAGGGGTCTAAGCGGTTGATGGCGATTGGATCAAGAGTTGGTCAAGGATCGGATCAAGGAGGCTTGGAACCAATTCAAGAGTTGAAGACCAGTTGATCGATTGACGTGCATGTGCTTGTAATACGACCTAACTAGAATCCATGATCATCACCTATTTAAAGTTTAGCTTTAATTATTGCTGCGATTATAACTGCCTGCAATGTGCCATTTACATGTGATGTGAATGAGAGTCGGGTAGATAGGTTTACATGTGATGTAGCAAACCCAATTGAGACCTAAATTAAAACCTCCTCAATCAAGTCGAGAGTGAACCGACATGAGCAAGTCATATTAGATTAATTGATCTAATTGGTGTCTAGGAAAGCATGAAAGGTGGTTACTTAATTAGGACCTTACTCTCTGAGTAAGGGGAGCCTCCCACCTGCTTACCTGGCCAATTGTTCGATTACCTCTTATGAAGAGCTCAAGTTGCAAACACTAAGACCTGATTAACCAATATTAAGTCAATAGGTCTTCCACTGTAGTAGAGCTGCTAAGGCCTTTCTGATGTTGATTTGTCTCGGCTGGATACAGTGGTCAAGTTGCATCGGGGGGCTGGACCTCTCTATAGACATGAGATGTTGTAGGGTAAAGGTAGGGTTGGGCACCAATAACTGTTAGGTGAGGACCCAATGACGACTTTATTCCTACGGTTATACGGTGGGTCTGACTTAACTAAGAAATGGGACCAATAACTGTTAGGTGAGGTTTTCATGGCTTAGAGACCAAGTTACACTGCAACATGCTTGAGAAGCATTGTACAAGAGTTGTACATTCATCAATCTATGTGTCACCAATAACTGTTAGGTGAGGTGGCATGTAAATCGGTGGGACCGCAGTACCCACTAGAAATCCTAGTCGTGTGGGATTTTCGTTTTTCTACCAGGGGAGTGTGAGGAATTCGAGAAAATAGTGGGAGGAACATTTGTTCTAAAAGACCCTAGGACAAATTAGGATCAAGTACAAAATTCTAACTAGAATCTTTACTCTCTGAGGATTATAAAGTCAGCTTCTAGACTTTTAACTCATATCCTATAGAACAACCGTTTGACCAAACCCAATTATAAAGACTGGCTCAGCAAATTTTAAAAATAATTTTGAATTATGAAATTAGGGTATGTGCTAGACCATGGAATCCCCATGTTACCAATCTGTCCGATCACTGATCAGCGTAAGACGCATGCTAAAGTGGACGAACAATGACAATAAGGTTAGGTGCTGCACAATGGCATCCATGTCCAATGAATTACAATGCCAGCATGAGAACATGAAGACTGCCAGGAACATATTAAATCACCGGCAAGAGTTGTATGGCGATCAGAGTCGCGCAGCATGTTTTGAAGTGTCCAAGAGGCTCTTCAAGGCAAAAGATGCGCGATGGACAGTCTGTCCATGATCATGGTTTGACCATGATAAAGGACTTAGAGAAGCTTGAGAAGCTCGGCATGACCATGCACAAGGAATTGCAAACGGATTTGATCTCACAATCCCTTCTAGCTTCATATGAACAGTTTATAGTAAATTACCATATGAACAAGATTGTATGCACCAAAATAGTATTGTTAAATAAATTGGTAACTAACTTAGGGACCTTGAAGAAGTTCAAGGGGCATCGTTTTCGCTGTCAAGTTGGTTTCTACTTTCAAGAGATAGTCTATTTGGAAGAAGAAGAAGCCTGCGAAGAAGCAGAGATCTAAGAAAACACCAAGTAAGGAAGTTCCAAGAAAAAGGCCAAGGAAAAGTGTTTCCATTGCATCATGAACGGCCATTGGAAGAGGAACTGTCCTACATACATGGGAAGCATAAAGAACATGAAGGGTGACAGACCTTCAGAAGGTATGTCAGATATGCTCAGGATACTTAGGGACTGTTACCTATTGCTAGCAGAAATTTGATTTCTGTATTTTATTTAGCACAGAAAGATTTTTATTTATTTGAAAATTAAATTGATTCAACATGGTTTTAAGATTGACAGTCTCTATCACATACATATGGATGTATCTGTGAATATATCTGAGCAAACAGTGAATACCATAGGATCTAATAGATCCAAAAATGAGATAAATCTAAAGTATTTGTGGCACCTCAGGCTTGGCCATATAGGAGAAGACAAAATAAACAAATTGGAGAAACATGAGCTTTTGAGCTCATTGACTTTCGAGTCATATTTGATTTGTGAATTCTGCCTTCAAGGAAAGATGGCCAAATTATCCTTTGTAGGATACAAGGAGGTCCACTAAAATACTTACCCTAGTACACACTGATGTGTGTGGCCCATTCAATGTGCAGGCTAGGGGTTGTAATTTTTACTTTATTTTACCGATGATTACTCACGGTATGGATATGTGTATGGGACACAAATATGAAACTTTTGAAAGGTTCAAAAAGCTTAGATATGAAGTAGAAAAATAAGCACAAAAACTCATTAAGGTTCTTCGATCAGATCGAGGAAGTGAATACCTTAATGGAGAGTTCCATGATTATCTCAAGAAGAATGGTATAGTTTCATAATGGACTCCTCCCGGTACACCTCAGCTCAATGGAGTGTCAGAGAGGAGGAATCGGACTCTATTGATATGGTCCAGTCCATGATGAGCTTCACTGATTTACCCTTGTTTCTTTAGATGGATGCCCTATTTTCAGCTATTTACTTGTTGAATAGAGTTCCCTCTAAAGTCCATTCCTACCGCACTATATGAGATATGACATGGTAAGAAACCAAGATTTGGGAATGTCCGGCCCACGTCAAGAGACTACAGGCAGACAAGTTAGAGGCTAGGACCATAAGTGCTCGTTTTATAGGATATCCTAAAGAGTCATTAGGATACAGTTTTTACGTCTCAGAAGATCACAATGTGTTTGTGAGCCGTCATGCCATCTTCTTGGAAAAACCAGTTTATCCTTGATAGAGGCAGTGGGAGGAAAATTGAGCTTGAAGAGAAAGTCTCTGAAAAGCAACGAGTCATGGATCCTATCGAACCCATTCATACAGAGCCAGTACACGATGTCCCTCGACCACCTTGTAGATCTAGTAGGGTCTCCCATCCTCCCGATAGATACTTAGGTATACTAGAAGAGGATACCGAGGAAATGTTCCTAGTGGGAGATAGGGATCATACACAAGATCCCAAAACCTACGATGAGGCGATATCTAAAATCGATTCCAAGAAATGGCTGGAAGCCATGAAGTCAGAGTTAGACTCCATGCATTCCAACCAAGTCTGGACCTTAGTAGATCCACCAGAAGGTATTGTACCTATTGGATGTAAATGGATCTACAAAAGAAAAAAAGGTTCGGATGAAAAGGTAGATACCTTTAAGGAAAGGCTGGTGGCGAAAGGGTATAGTCAACGCGAAGGCATTGACTATCAGGAGACCTTTTTTCACCTGTAGCCATGCTGAAATCCATCCAAACATTACTTGCCATTGCAGCATTTCATGATTATGAAATCTAGCAGATGGATGTGAAAACAGCTTTCCTGAATGGATATCTTGATGAAGACATCTATATGGAACAGCCTTTGAGTTTCACTTCCAGTGATAGAGATCACAAGGTCTGCAAGCTGCAAAGGTCCATCTATGGACTAAAGCAGGCATCTCGGAGTTGGAACACTCATTTCGATGACGCAATCAAAATGTTTGATTTCATAAAAAACGAAGAGGAACCATGTGTTTACAAAAGGGTTAGTGGGAGTGCTGTCGTATTTTTCGTACTGTACGACATCCTCCTGATAGGGAATGGTATTCCCATGATAACCTCGGTCAAGGTCTGGTTGTCAAAAAGGTTCTCCATAAAAGACCTTGAGGAAGCATCCTATATTTTGGGAATAAAGGTCTATAGAGATAGATCTAAAAGGATGCTTGGCCTATCACAGAAAATGTATATAGAGGAAGTGCTGAAAAGGTTCAGCATGGAAAACTCTAATAGGGGTCTCTTACCCCTAAGGCATGGAATTAATCTTTCCAAGAAGATGTGCCCCAACACATCTGAAGAGATTCAACGCATGAGCAAGATCCCCTATGCATCAGCAATAGGGAGCCTCATGTATGCCATGCTATGTACATAACTTGATATAGTACATGCTGTAAATGTCACGAGCATATGTCAATCAGATCCAGGCAAAAAGCACTGGATAGCTGTGAAGAACAGTCTTAAGTACTTGAGAAGAACTAAGGACATGTTCTTGGTCTTTGAAAGAAGATCAGAGTTGAAGGTAGAAGGATGCACACATATTGATGATAGAAAGTCTACATCAGAATATGTGCAATGGTGGTTCAGTAAATTGGAAGAGTTCCAAACAACCGATCATTATAGATTCTACCTTAGAAGCTGAATGTTAAGCCGTCTCTAAGGGTGCAGTGGAAATCTTTTGGTTTAAAATGTTCATTGCAGAGTTAGGTGTAATGTCATCAGATGTCATAACACTCTACTGCGATAACAAAGGCACCATAGCATTAGCTAAGGAGCCAAAGGTCTCACCAGAAATCGAAGCACATAGAGCGGCAGTTTAACCTAATAAGCGACTACCTCGAAAGAAAATAAGTAGAGGATCAGAGAGTAGACTCCACAGAAAATGTGGCGGACCCATTCACTAAGCAGTTAAGTCAGCAGAAAAACTGAAACGCATCTATAGAAGATGGGGCTTAGGTTTATGACTGATTGGCTTTAGTGCAAGTGGGAGATTGTTAGAAGTATGCCCTAGAAGCCAATCTGGCTGACACATTGTTAATTCTAGGGACATAATTTTGTACTTGACTATTTATTATTGAATAAATAAAAGGCATCTTTTCATTCATATTATCTATGTGTCTATGAATCGTCCAAGAAATTAATAAGATGATGATGCATATTCTCAAGAGTTGAGAATTTGAGCCATGTATCATTGGTGATTAATTTCTAAATGCTCCTGATCAATGGATCATCACGAGGACGGTGATCGATCCGATCAGTGCACAGATCACTTTCCTTCTGGATGGACGAGACTTGAGTCCACAGTGTAGGGACACTGAAGTGATAGTGCAGGTGCTTGATAGAGAACAAGGGTACTGAGCGTGACCAAGACAAGAAGTCACTTGGATGTCTATCCACTCGTCAGTGACTTGCTTGATGTTGCAGTAGTATGACTGGTCCTTTGACCTGCGGTGCTTCAGCTACTCACAGTGAGGTTATTGCAGTTTGACTACACGTATACATGGTCTCTAGTCATATGGGTCCTTGTAGTGTAGATTGGCTGCATTAAGTTCACTGTAGGAGTAGGGTATGCACTTACATGGAATCTATCGACCTTGATAGAAGAGGAGTGATCCTATGTGATTTGTTAGACTGAGTTCTAAGACCTTGGCCAGGGCAGTAATAGAAAGTGAAGAAAGAGTTTTCCACTATCGAACTCGAGTCGAATAAATCTTGACATATGACAGACGAAGGGGTTTGACGAGTTATCCATGACCTCCGTCCTGTAGGGATCCACGATAGTAGGACTGTATCATACGATAACTGCACCTAGAGGTTCATCATTCTATTCTACTGGATAGCCACTACATGCTGCTAGGTGTCACCGGTGGATGGTGGGACTCATAGGGATTATCTTGATGATCGATAAACCCTAATGAGTTGAGTTGGAATCGTTCCAACCCATTGAAAGGAGTTTTCAATGATATTGTGATAGAGATCACAATATATCCCACTACCAGTCAGAGTAGAACCTATGGGGTCACATACACTAGAGGCATTGACCGATCCGATGGTTGAATCGTGATTAGAAATCACAAGTAATCAATTTGATTGATAAGAAGTTGAAGAAGGAACAAAGGAAATTAATTAATTGGACTTAAAACAAAAGTCCTACTTGGAGTAGGATTCCTAGAGTCCTAATTGGATTAGGACTGGGAATCCTATTTGGACTGGAAATCCTATTTGGAGTAGGATTCCTATAATTCTAATTAGATTAGGAATTTTGAATTAAGTTTGGATTCCTACTTGGAGTAGGATTCCTAGAGTCCTAATCAGATTGGAACTCCGAATTCAAATTAGAGTCCTAATTGGATTAGGACTAGAATTAAACAAATCCTAATTGGATTAGGATTTCTTAAGTCATAATTAATTATTAATCTAATGAATCAACATGACTCCTAATTAGATTAGGATTGAAGAGTTCAATTGAGTCATGGTTCATTCAAGTCCTAATTGGATTAGGACTAGCATAGATTGAACCCAATTTGGTTAATCCTAATTAGACTAGGACTAAAGCATGAGAAGGGCATCTAATCCTCCTTGGAGGAGGATTAAGTTAACCAAGTAAGAGGGGCATAAGCCCCTCTCATCTTGGTTGGTGCGGCATGAAGAGAGGGGGCCGGCGCCCCCTCTTGGAAAGATGTCAAGGGCTCCTAAATTGTCGGAGCCCTTCATGTCTATAAGAAAGGAGCTAGGGCCGGCGCCGTAGAAGAGTGATTCCTCTCTTCCCTTGGAGCCGTGGCCACCCTCTCCCTCCCTTGTTTCAGCCGACAGCAAGGAGAAGAAAAGAAGGTGCTTGACGGGTCCCTTCCTCCTCCCTCCTTGTTCCAATGCAAGAAAGAAAAGAAGGCTGCGTGGGGATTCTTCTTCTTCCTCTTCTTCATCCTTCTTCTTCCTCCTCTCAAGTGCATTCAAGAGTTGAAAGAAAGAGAGGAGATCAGCCATCAAAAGTTATCTCTGCAAGGGAGCTAGCACCCCGGTGAGATAGAGAGCTTGGATCGGATCCTGCTTCGTGTGGATACCCGTAGAGGCCGGACGTTTGAACGGCTTCAAACGAACCTTCATCCTAAAACCACGAACTTCAGTTTGCGGTGATCATCTACCCGCACAAGGTGAAGATCTGATCTTCTAAATGTTTTAAAAAGTTTTTAATCCTTATCTATCTACGAACGATTTTAAACAACGTTCATGCGATGAACGGTTGATCCCGCGCATGCCTCTTCCGCTGCATCTGAATTTTTTAAATTTCAGCGGCATGATCGGAGTTTTCTAACAATAATGACCTGTGATGTGATCTGTAATGTCATGTAATTTTTCAGATGCTTGCATGCATCTTATTTGATATTTTGAGAGGCCTGCGTGCCTCCTAAAATGGGATGTAATATATATTTTTATTTTATATATATCTGGTTGTATTTCTGTGATGTGATGTTCGTCAACGATCAAGTCAAAGACAGTACATGGGATGAACGGCGATCTGAGCAGCTGATGGCGATTGGATCGAGAATTGATCAAGGATCGAATCAAGGAGGCTTGGAACCAATTCAAGAGTTGAAGATCAGTTGATCGATTGACGTGCATGTGCTTGTAATATGACCTAATTAGAATCCATGATCATCACCTATTTAAAGTTTAGCTTTATTTATTGCTGCGATTATAACTGCGTGCGATGTGCCGTTTGCATGTGATGTGAATGAGAGCGGGGTAGATAGGTTTACATGTGATGTAGCAAACCCAATTGAGACCTAAATTAAAACCTCCTCAATCAAGTCGAGAGTGAACCAACATGAGCGAGTCATATTAGATTAATTGATCTAATTGGTGTCTAGGAAAGCATGAAAGGTGGTTACTTAATTAGGACCTTACTCTCTGAGTAAGGGAAGCCTCCCACCTGCTTACATGGCCAATTGATCGATTATCTCTTATGAAGAGCTCAAGGTTGCAAACACTAAGACCTGATTAATCGATATTAAGTCCATAGGTCTTCCACCATGGTAGAGTTGCTAAGGTCTTTCTGATGTTGATTTGTCTCGGCTGGACACAGTGGGCAAGTTGCATCGGAGTGTTGGACCTCTCTATAGACATGAGATGTTGTAGGGTAAAGGTGGTGTTGGGCACCAATAACTGTTAGGTGAGGATCCAATGACGACTTTATTTCTACGGTTATACGGTGGGTCTGACTTAACTAAGGAATGGGACCAATAACTGTTAGGTGAGGTCTTCATGACTTAGAGACCAAGTAGCACTGCAACATGCTTAAGAAGCATTGTACAAGAGTTGTACACTCATCTATTTGTGTGTCACCAATAACTGTTAGGTGAGGTGGCATGTAAATTGGTGGGACCACAGTACCCACTACAAACCCTAGTCGTGTAGGATTTCTGTTTTCCTACCAGGAGAGTGTGAAGAATTCGTGAAAATAGTGGGAGGTACATTTGTTCTAAAAGACCCTAGAACAGATTAGGATCAAGTACAAAAGTCTAACTAGAATCTTTACTCTCTGCAGATCATAATGTCAGCCTCAAACCTTTTGACCCGTATTCTTGAGACCAACCGATTGACCAGTACCAATTACAGAGACTGCCTTAGAAATCTCAAAATTGTTCTGAGTTGCGAGAAAATAGGCTATGTGCTCGACAATGACATCTCCACATTACCAGCACGTTCGACTACTGATCAGCATGCGATGCATGAAAAGTGGACAGACGATGACATTAGGGTCAAGTGCTATATCATGGCATCCATGTCCAATGAACTCCAATGCCAGCATGAGAATATGAAGACTGCTAGGGACATACTGGCACACCTGCAAGAGTTGTATGGTGAGCAGAGTCGCACAGCTCGTTTTGAAGTGACCAAGAGGCTCTTCAAAGCAAAGATGCACGAGGGGCAGTCTGTCCATGATCACGGTCTGACTATGCTCAAGGACCTGGAGGAGCTTGAGAAGCTCGGTATGAACATACACAAGAAATTGCAAGTAGATCTGATCCTTCAATCCCTTCCTGATTCATTTGGACAGTTTATAGTAAACTACCACATGAATAAGATTGAATGCACTAAGACTGAACTGTTAAACATGTTGGTAACTGCTGAGGGAGCCTTTAAAGGTTCAAGGGGCAATGTCCTTGCTGCTGAGCTAACTTCTGGTTCCAAGAGAAAGTCTACTTGGAAGAAAAAGAAGCCTGCAAAGAAGCAGAAGAAAGACAAGAAGCCAAAGAAGGAAGTTCAAAAGAAAAAGGCTAATGACAAAGGAAAATATTTCCACTGCAATGTCGACGGCTACTGGAAGAGGAACTGTCCTTCATACCTCGAGAGCCTGAAGAACAAGAAGGCTGACACACCTTCAGAAGGTATAGACTTGCTCATAATTGAAACTAATCTAACGGTTTCTTCTACTTCTAGTTGAGTTATAGATTCTGGTTTTAGTGCTCATTTATGCACTACCATACAGGGTCTAAAGAAAAGTAGAAGGCTGGCGGAAGGTGCGGTAACCCTTCGGGTTGGCAACGGGGCAAAAGTTGCTGCTGTGGCTGTGGGCACCTACCATCTGCAACTATCGTCTGGTTTTAGTTTATTACTTAGAGACTGCTATTATGTACCTGCTGCTAGCAGAAATTTGATTTCTGTTTCATGTCTAGCACAGAAAGGTCATGTTTTTACATTTGACAAAGACTGCTGTTCTATTTATTTCAGAAATAAAATAGTTGTATGTGGTGGCCCATTCGATGTGCAAGCCAGGAGATGTTATTCGTACTTCATTACCTTTACCGATGATTATTCACGGTATGGGTATATGTATCTTATGAGACACAAATCTGAATCTTTTGAAAAGTTCAAAGAGTTCAGAAATGAAGTAGAAAAACAAACTGAAAAATACCTTAAGGCTCTTCGATCAGATCGAGGAGAAGAATATCTTAGTGGAGAATTTCGGGACTATCTCAAGGACAATGGCATAGTCTCACAATGGACTCCTCCGGGTACACCTCAACTCAACGGGGTGTCAGAGAGAAGAAATCGGACTCTATTAGGTATGATCCGGTCCATGATGAGCTTCACTGATCTACCGATGTTTCTTTGGGGAGATGCCTTACTTACCGCAGTATATCTCTGAATAGAGTTTCCTCTAAATCCATTCCTACCACACCATATGAGATATGGCATGGTAAGAAACCAAGTCTTGGTCATCTCAAGATTTGGGGATGTCCGGCCCACGTCAAAAAACTACAGGCAGACAAACTAGAGGCTAGGACCATAAGTGCTCGTTTTATAGGATATCCTAAAGAGTCATTAGGATACAATTTTTTCGTCTCAGAGGATCACAAAGTGTTTGTGAGCCGTCATGCCATCTTCTTGGAAAACCAGTTTATCCTTGATAGAGGCAGTGGAAGGAAAATTGAGCTTGAAGAGAAAGTCTCTGAAAAGCAACGAGTCATGGATCCTATCGAACCCATTCATACAGAGCCACGATGTCCCTCAACCACCTCGTAGATCTAGTAGGGTCTCCTATCCTTCCGATAGATACTTAGGTATACTAGAAGAGGATACCGAGAAAATGTTCCCAGTGGGAGATAGGGATCACATACAGGATCCCAAAACCTACGACGAGGCGATATCTGATATCGATTCCGAGAAATGGTTGGAAGCTATGAAGTCAGAGTTAGACTCCATGCATTCCAACCAAGTCTGGACCTTAGTAGATCCACCAGAAGGTATTGTACCTATTGGATGCAAATGGATCTACAAAAGGAAGATAGGTTCGGATGGAAAGGTAGAGACCTGTAAAACGAGGTTAGTGGCGAAAGGATATAGTCAACGCGAAGGCATTGACTATCAGGAGACCTTTTCACCTATAGCCATGCTAAAATCCATCCGAACATTGCTTGCCATTGCAGCATTTCATGATTATGAAATCTGGTAGATGGATATGAAAACTACTTTCCTAAATGGATATCTTGATGAAGATATCTATATGGAACAGCCTTTGGGTTTCACTTCCAGTGATGGAGATCACAAAGTCTGCAAGCTGCAAAGGTCCATCTATGGACTAAAGTAAGCATCTCGGAGTTGGAATACTCGTTTCGATGACGCAATCAAAACGTTTGATTTCATCAAAAATGAAGAGAAACCATGTGTTTACAAAAAGATTAGTGGGAGTGCTGTCGTATTTCTCGTACTGTACGTGGACGACATCCTCCTGATAGGGAATGATATTCCCATGCTAACCTCGGTCAAGGTCTGGTTGTCAAAAGAGTTCTCCATGAAAGACCTTGGGGAAGCATCCTATATTTTGGGAATAAAGATCTATAGAGATAGATCTAAAAGGATGCTTGGCCTATCACAGAAGATGTACATAGAGGAAGTGCTGAAAAGGTTCAGCATGGAAAACTCTAAAAGGGGTCTCTTACCCCTAATGCATGAAATTCATCTCTCCAAGAAGATGTGCCCCAACACATCTGAAGAGATTCAACGCATGAGCAAGATCCCCTATGCATCAGCAATAGGGAGCCTCATGTATGTCATGCTATGTACACGACCTGATATAGCCCTTGCTGTGAGTGTCACAAGCAGATATCAGTCCAATCCAGGTGAAGAACACTGGACAGCTGTGAAGAATATTCTTAAGTACTTGAGAAGAACTAAAGATTTATTCTTGATCTTTGGAGGATCATCAGAGTTAAAGGTAGAAGGGTACACAGATTCAGACTTCATAACTAATGTCGATGATAGAAAGTCAACATCTGGATATGTGTTCTTGTGCAATGATGGTACGGTGAATTGGAAAAGTTCTAAACAACCGATCATTGCTGATTCTACTATGGAAGCTGAATACATCGCCGCCTCTGAAGCTGCTAAAGAAGGCTTCTGGTTCAAGAAATTCATTGCAGAGTTGGACGTGATGACATCAGATGCCATAACACTCTACTGTGATAATAATGGCGCCATAGCTCTTGCTAAGGAGCCAAGATCTCATCAGAAGTCCAAGCACATAGAGCGGCGATTCCACCTCAACGCGACTATGTTGAGAAGAAGTATGTCGAGGTGCAGAGAGTAGACTCCGCGGACAACGTGGCAGACCCATTCACTAAGCAGCTGAGTCAGCAAAAGACTGAAGCCCACCTTGAGAAGATGGGACTAAGATATATGACCAATTGGCTTTAGTGCAAGTGGAAGATTGTTAGATGTATGCCCTAGAAGTCAATCTGGCTGACACATTGTTAATTCTAGAGACATAATTTTGTACTTGACTATTTATTATTGAATAAATAAAAGGCATCTTTTTCATTCATATTGTTTATGTGTCTATGAATCGTCCAAGAATTAATAAGATGATGATGCATATTCTTAAGAGTTAAGAATTTGAGCCATGCATCATTGGTGTTTAAATTTCTGAATGCTCCTGATCAATGGATCATCACGAGGACGGTGATCGATCCGATCAGTGCACACATTGCTTTCCTTATGGATGGACGAGACTCGAGTCCACGGTGTGGAGACACTGAAGTAATAGTGCAGGTGCTTGTTAGAGAACAAAGGTACTGAGCGTGACCAATACAAGAAGTCACTTGGATGTCTATCCACTCGTCAGTGACTTGCTTGATGTTGCAGTAGTGTGACTAGTCCTTTGACCTGCGGTGCTTCGGCTACTCACAGTGAGGTTATTGTAGTTTGACTGCACATACACATGGCCTCTAGACATATGGGACCATGCAGTATAAATTGGCTACAGTAGGTTTACTGTAGGAGTGGGGTATGCACCTATATGGAATCTATCGACCTTGGTAGATAAGGAGAGATCCTATGTGATTTATAAGACTGAGTTCGTAAGACCTCGATCGGGGTAGTATGCACAGTGGAGAAAGAGTTTTCCACTCTCGAACTTAAGTCGAATAAATCTTCACATACGACAGACGATGGGGTTTGACGAGTTGTCCATGACCTCCTTCCTGTAGGGATCCATGATAGTAGGACTATATCACACGGTAACTACACCTAGAGGTTCATCATTCTATTCTACTGGGTAGCCACTATATGCTGCTAGGTGTCACTGGTGGATGGTGAGACTCACAGGGAATATCTCGATGATCGATAAACCCTAATGAGTTGAGTTGGAATCGTTCTAATCCATTGAAAGGAGTTTTCAATGATATTATGATAGATATCACAATATATCTCATTACCAGTCAGAATAGAACCTATGGGGTCACACACAGTAGAAGTATTGACCGATCCGATGGTTGAAAAGTGATTAGGAATCACAAGTAATCAATTCGATTGATAATCAGTTGAAGAAGGAACAATGGGATTAATTAATTGGACGTAAATACAAATCCTACTTAGAGTAGGATTCCTAGAGTCCTAATTAGATTAGAACTGGGAGTCCTACTTGGAGTAGGACTGGAATTCCTACTTGAAGTAGAATTTCCACAATCCTAATTAGATTAGGATTTTGAATTTATTTTGGATTCCTACTTAGAATAGGATTCCTAGAAATCCTAATTGGATTAGGACTTCGGATTCAAATTAGAGTCCTAATTGGATTAGGACTAAAATTGAATAAATCCTAATTGGATTAGGACTTCTTAAGTCCTAATTAATTATTAATCTAATGAATCAAGATGACTCCTAATTAGATTAGGATTGAAGGGTTCAAATGAGTTATGGTTCATTAAGTTCTAATTGGATTAGGACTTACCTAGATTAAACCCAATTGGTTCACCCTTGGACTAAGCCTAATTAGATTAGGGCTTAGCCACATTAGGGCCTCCCAATCCTTACTTAATGAGGATTAGGGAAACACAAAAGGGAGGGGCTCACGCCCCTCCCCTTTCTCTTCTTTGGTGCGGTAAGACAAGAGGGGCCGGCGCCCCTCTTGGAAATCAATCAAGGAGCTCCTAATTTGTAGGAGCTCCACATGCTTTTTAAGGAGAAGAGGGGGGCAGCACCTAGGGTATTGAAAGCCCTTCTCCTTGTGCCATAGCCCCCTCTCCTCTCCTCTTGGATCATCCGCAAGCAAGAAGAGAAAAAGACCCTTGGCGGTCTCCTTCTTCCTCCTCCGTTTGGGATTCAACGCAAGGGAAAGGAAAGGCTGCATCTAGCCTTTTGGATCTTCTCCCTTGATCCCTTCATCTTCTTCCTCCTCCCTCTAGCATTCAAGGGTTGATTGAAAGGGAGGTGATCAGCCATCAAAGTAATCTCTGCAAGGGAGCTAGCACCCTGGGGAGATTGGAGCATTTGGATTGGTCCTCTGCTTCGGTGGATACCCGTAGAGGCCGGACGCTTGTGCGGCTTCAAGCGAACCTTCATCCTAAAACCACGAACTCCAGTTTGCGGTGATCATCTACCCGCACAAGGTGAAGTTCTGATCTTCCAATTGTTTTAAAAAATTTTAATTCTAATCTATCTACGAACGGTCTTGAAACAACGTTCATGCGATGAACGGTTGATCCCGCGCATGCCTCTTCCGCTGCATCTGAATTTTTTTAAATTTTCTGCGGCATGGGCGGGTTTCCAACACTAATGATACTAAGCTTGGTGAGGCAAGTTGGTTATGGCATCGTAAATTAGGTCATGCAAGCATGGACACATTATCTAAATTAGTTAAAAGAGATTCCGTGGTTGGTTTGCCAAAGCTGAAATTTGAGAAAAACAAAATCTGTAAAACATGTCAATTCGGCAAACAATCTAAAAGCTCTTTTAAGTCCATAAATTGTGTCTCTACAACTAGACCCCTTGAGCTACTTCACATGGACCTTTTTGGACCAACTAGGACCACAAGCCTTGGTGGAAACAAGTATGGACTTGTCATAGTTGATTTTTCTAGATACACATGGATCATATTTTTAGCTCATAAGGATGAAGTATTTTCAGTTTTTAAGAAATTCCACAAGGAGGTAGCAAATACAAAAAATAGTTCAGTTATAGCAATTAGGAGTGATTATGAAACGGAATTTGAAAATCATCTATTTGATGAATTCTGTAGTAAAAAGGGAATAACTCATAATTTCTCTGCACCTAGGACACCACAACAAAATGAAGTTGTGGAAAGAAAGAATAGAACCCTAGAGGAAATGGCTAGGACCATGTTGTGTGAAAGTGACCTCCCAAAGTATTTTTGGGGAGAAGCCATTAACACATCATGTCATATAATAAATACAGATCTATTAAGACCAATTATAAAGAAAACACCTTACGAACTTTGGAGCGATAGAAAGCCCAAAGTAACCTACTTTCATGTATTTGGCTGTAGGTGTTTCATTCATAATAATGAAAAAGATAACTTAGGTAAATTTGATTCCAAATCTGATGAAGATATCTTTTTGGAATATTCTACATCAAGTAAGGCTTATAGAGTCTTCAACAAAAAAACCCTTGTTATTGAAGAATCCATCCATGTTGTTTTTGATGAGTCTAATGATGCTTCCTCCTGCAAGAGAGTAGTGTTTGATGATGATGCAGGAATAATTGAAAAAAAGATGGATCACATGACTCTACAAGAGGATGAACCCAAGCAAGTTGAAGAAACTTCAACAAGCCAAGAGGTAATTGCCGAACATGGGCTTACAAAGGCTTGGAGGTATGCTCACGGTCATCCTAAAGAGTTAATCTTAGATAATCCATCTCAACCTATTAGAACTAGAGCCTCTCTTAGAAACTTAAATAATCATCTTGCATTTGTTTCACATTTAGAACCTAAAAACATTGAAGAAGCTGAAAGTGATGTAAATTGGATAAATGCTATGCAAGAGGAACTTAACCAATTTACAGAAAATAAAGTATGGAACTTAGTTGAAAGACCCATTGAATACTCAATAATAGGAACTAAATGGATATACAAAAATAAACTTGATGAAAATGGAGTTGTAGTTAGGAACATGGTTAGACTAGCAGCAAAGGGCTATAATCAAGAAGAAGGTACAGACTTTGATGAGACTTTTGCTCCTGTAGTTAGACTTGAGGCAATTAGATTGTTACTAGCATTTGCATGTTATAAAGATTTTAAATTATTCCAAATGGATGTAAAAAGTGCCTTCTTGAATGGATATATTAATGAGGAGGTTTATGTAGAACAACCTCCTGGTTTTGAGAATCATCAATACCCCAATCATGTTTATAAACTAAATAAAGCACTTTATGGTCTAAAACAAGCCCCTAGAGCATGGTATGAAAGACTTAGCAAATTTCTGTTAGACCATGAATTTTCTAGAGGAAATGTTGATGCAACTCTATTTTTGAAAAAGGAAAACAAAAATATGTTAGTAGTGCAGATTTATGTAGATGATAGTATTTTCGGTGCTACTAACAATCGTCTTTGCGAAGAGTTTGCTGAATTAATGCAGAGTGAATTTGAGATGAGCATGATGGAAGAATTGAACTACTTCCTTGAACTTCAAATCAAACAATCCAAGGAAGGGATTTTCATCAATCAAGCTAAATACATCAAGAAAATGCTAAAGAAGTTTGATATGGATGGAAACAAGTCAATTGGCACTCCTATGAGCTCATCATGTAAACTAGACAAAGATGAATCAGGTAAATCAGTAGATCAAAAGCTGTATAGAGGTATGATAGGATCTTTATTATATCTTACAGCAAGTAGACCTGATATCATGTTTAGTGTATACATGTGTGCTAGATATCAATCTAATCCTAAGGAATCATACCTAATTGCAGTTAAGAGAATCTTTAAATATCTAATAGGAACAAAAAATATAGGTCTATGGTACTCTAAAGAATCAAGCATAAACTTAATAGGGTACACTGATTCAGACTTCGCGGTTGTAAACTTGATAGAAAAAGTACCAGCGGGTCTTATCAATTTTTAGGAGAGAACCTAATTTCATGGTTTAGCAAGAAACAAAATTCGGTTGTACTATCTATGGCTGAAGCCGAATATGTTGCTGCCGGAAGTTGTTGTGCTCAAATTTTATGGATCAAGCAACAACTTGAAGATTATGACATTAAACAAGATAAGATTCCCATAAATTGTGATAATACAAGTGCCATAAATCTAACTAAAAATTCAATTCAACACTCAAGAACTAAACATATTGAGATAAGACATCACTTCATAAGAGATCATGTGTTAAATGGTGATGTGATGCTTGAATTTGTTTGCACTGATGATCAACTTGCTGATATCTTCACAAAACCCTTGAGTGAAGATCGATTTTGTATTCTTAGAAGAGGGTAGGAGTGATTGATCCATTCTTGTGATACTCTCCTATAATTGATTGAATTTGATGATTAGCTTATGTTGGATATAGGATTTCTCGTCTATGGTCATCAAATCATTCATTAAGTTCTAAAGATTTCCATATCTCTCTCCTTTGGCACGGAATTAACTGAGTTTTTGGTTATGTGCCAGAGTTCGAGTCGACTCGAATAGATTTTAGAGTCGGCTCGTGGACGACTCGACTCGTACATGTTTAGGAGTCGACTCGAGGTCGAGTCGACTCGCGCATGTTTAGGAGTCGACTCGAGGTTGAAAATCCGACTTTTAACCCTAACTGAAATATCTTTTTCTCCACTTCTATTCTCGGCCGCCACTGTTCAAAAACCTAGAGTCGTCTCCTACATCGTCCCCGACCCTTTTTTCCGTCATTTCTTCCTTGTTTTCTTCCATCCTTCGAGTCCATCCTTCCGTATTAGGTCGAAAATGCCTAGGAAAGTAGTTGTTCCGAGCCGGAAGAGACCTCTCTCCGCGAGCGGTGCCGAGAGACGGTCCAAGGCGAGAAACAAACCTGTGAGGCCACCACCTCCGGTTCCTTCTCCTCCGAGGACGGTTCCCTCGCAACCGTGCACCGGGAGGGTTGTCTCTACCAGGAGACAAGTCAACTTTGACTTCCTCTTCCGGGAAGGGTTCAACCTAGGGCATCACCTTAGAGCCCAAAACTTAGAATATTTCTGTTCTCTTGAGCTCCCTACCTACCCAGGGTTAGTTAGAAAATTTTATGGGACCGTCACAAGGGGTGGCGGTGGTGTCCAAGGGGTAGTGGCCAATGTCCCCATTCTCATTTCCGAAGATCTCATTGCTAGGATCCTCCACTTGTCTCGCAATGGGATCGCTCCCACACATCCCACAGATAGGACAGAGGCCCTTACGGCCATTTTATTGAAACCACCCCAATCCCCCATAGAGGAGGTGTCTGCAAATCAGCTTTCGGATGAAATGCGACTCCTCCTGAGCATCATATCTAGGACCCTTTTTTCTAAGACTGGTCGGTTTGACTTTGTCTCAGAAAAGGACCTAGCATTGATGTTCTACATTCTACATGACATTCCCATAAA
This sequence comes from Phoenix dactylifera, assembly GCF_051530095.1. Classification (NCBI taxonomy): domain Eukaryota; kingdom Viridiplantae; phylum Streptophyta; class Magnoliopsida; order Arecales; family Arecaceae; genus Phoenix; species Phoenix dactylifera. The sequence continues at coordinate 26,666,957 of NC_143192.1, read as the reverse complement.
CTTTCCAAAGCTAATCTATAGGTATCTCTGTGAACCCTTAGATAAGCCTAGGCTAAGCCTTCCCTACGGTATGCTCTTTACACTTTGTGGAGTGATTGATTAAAACCCTATTTGATTTTGATGAGCTCAAAGCATTTGAGTATATTTCTTGTTTACTAATGAATTCAATTAAGTGTTTCAGTGAAAATCTTGTCTAAGTGTCTCAAGACTTGGTTCATAATTTTTGGATAAGTTAAGAAGTCAGCTTGAACCAAAGTCTGAGACTCGAGTCGACTCCAGAGTATCACGAGTCGACTCCAAGCGTATCAAGTTCACTGGCACGAGCTCGAGTCGACTCCGGATCAGTACGAGTCGACTCCGACTGAGAACAGACAGACGAACAGAAAGCTTCAACTCAGAACCTGTCAACGAGTCGACTCCCGAAGTGTGCGAGTCGACTCCGATGTTCACCGAGTCGACTCCAGGGTAGTAAGAGTCGACTCCAAGAGGAATTCAAAGAAAAAGTCAGAGAGCAGTTTTCGGGTCTGAGATTCGAGTCGACTCCAGTGGAACGCGAGTCGACTCCGATGGTTGGCAGGTCGACTCCAAAGACAGCAAGAGTCGACTCTCAGCAGTACACAAAGAAAAAGTCAGAGGGCAGATTCTAGACTCTGAGATTCGAGTCGACTCCCGCATTACGCGAGTCGACTCCGAGACTCCGCGACCATCAAAAAGACAGAAGACCAATTTACTGTCTCTGAGATTCGAGTCGACTCCCAGACAGCTAGAGTTGACTCCAAGGCAGCTTCACATCAAAAGGGCAGAAGACCAAGTTTCGGAAACTGAGAGCCGAGTCGACTCCGAGGAAGCTCGAGTCGACTCCAAGACTGGACAAGCCAAAAGACAGAAGATAGGGAGTTCGGGCTCTGAGCGCCGAGTCGACTCCCAGGACAGTCGAGTCGACTCGAGTGGACCAAATTCAAAAATACGTCCACGGACTTCATGGGATGAGCCGACTCCGAGAAAGCCAAGTCAGCTCCAGAAGTTGGCGAGTCGACTCTGGGTCAAGACGAGTCGACTCCCAGTCGCGAAGGCAACTTTAATTCAAATCTGGAACAGTTGCAGAGTCGACTCCGGAAAAGTATGAGTCGACTCCCGCTACAGCCGAGTCGACTCCTGATCGCGCGAGTCGACTCCAACCCACCAACGGACACATTGTCAGGCTGTGCAGAGTGTGCAGAACGGGCAGAAAAAGGTCTCTAACGGCTAGTTTCCGTGGGGGTTGGTTTAAATAGCCACAGAGGACTGTAGCAAGGCGGAGAACAACCATTCCACTCCAAGTATTCAAGCATTCAACTCTGCAACTTGTTCTTCAACGAGAAAAAGGGAAGATCTGCATTTACTGCATCCAGCTACATCTTCCCAGCAATTAAAGAAGCTCCTCCTGCATTCAAGTCGACTACACATTCAAGAGGAGACCGAAGTTTAAGAAGCCATTCCTCTTCTCCAACTTAAAAGCGTTTGAGGGCTTCTAAACTCCTTTTAGATTATATTGTCTTTCATCTGCTTTTGAGAAGCTTGTTTTTCTGTTTGTCTATTTTATTTACAACTTGTATTTGCTTGATTCAATCGGGGGATTGAATCAAGGGTATAGAGGTTAGTTGGTGAGCCTAGTTATTAAAACCAACGTGTGTAAGGGTTTGATTGTGATCCCGGGAAAACAATTGGGGTGGTTCTAGTCGGTGAGCCTGGGAAAACCGACCGAGTTCGTTGTGAGCTCGTAAAACAACAAGTTTGGTTGTGAGCTTGAAAAACAACCGGCTGTAATCCAAGGGGGTTATAGTGAATTCCTAAGTGAGACTTGGGGAGTGGACGTAGGAGCAAGGGTTAGCTCTGATACCACTTGTTGCCCAGATAGACAACCCAAGAGGGGGGGTGAATTGGGTTTTAAAATAATTTAGATATTTAAAACGTTGTGGATGACTAATTAAAACTATTGCAAGTTGTTAGTGGTATCAGAGCCTAAACTCTTCCACCCAAGAGTAAAAGATCAAAATGACAACCCCATTTGGATCTTCCCACATTGAGGGTCAGTCCACCCAAAGACCCCCATTCTTTAATGGATCCGACTACTTATATTAGAAGGCTAGGATGAGAATATTCATCCAAGCCCAAGACTATGAGATGTGGACCATTGTAGTAAATGGGCCATACATTCCATCCATATATGTAGAGGGTGTCACGGTACCCAAACTAGAAAAGGATTGGGATGAACATGACATGAGAAAGGCACAACTAAACTCTAAAGCTATGAATATACTTTATTGTGCCTTAGATAGAAATGAATTCAATAGGGTCTCTACTTGCAATTCTGCAAAAGAGATTTGGGATAGACTTGAAGTGACCCATGAGGGCACGAATCAAGTCAAAGAATCCAAAATAAATATTTTGGTTCATAAATATGAACTATTTAAAATGGATTCTAATGAAACAATCACATGCATGTTTACTAGGTTTACTGACATTGTCAATGGCCTAAAAAGCCTTGGCAAGAACTATACTAACAGTGAGCTTGTCAGAAAAATCCTTCGGTGTCTACCAAGGTCATGGGAAGCTAAAGTGACCGCAATCCAAGGAGCCAAGGACCTGAACAAATTACCACTTGAGGAGCTTCTTGGATCCCTAATAACGCACGAGCTAACCATGAAACAACACAACGAGGAAGAGTCCTCCCATAAGAAAAAGGTAATAGCTCTAAAATCTACTTCATCTAACAAGGACTTATCTTGCAGTAGCAGCAGTGAAGAAGAAGAACATGAGGAAGATGATGGTGAGGCACTTCTTGTGCGCAAATTCAGAAAATTCATCAACCACAAGAAGTCCTATCATCAAAGGAGAGGCCCCTCAAATTCCTACCGCAAGGACAAAGGTAAGAAAAGGAAAAATGAGGGGATTGGGTGTTACGAGTGCAAGAAGCCGGGTCACATAAGAGCTGAGTGCCCTTTACTGAAAAAGGGGAGCAAGTACAAGAAGAAGAAGGCTCTTGTCACAACACTATCCGACTCCGACTCATCATCCTCTTCATCGGATGATGAACAAGAAGAAAAGGCCAATTTCTGCTTCATGGCCAATGAAAATGAGGTAACATCCGAATCGCATCTTGATTTTTCTTTTGATGAACTTTATGATGCATTTAATGAATTAATGATAGAATATAAGGCCATAAATCTTAAGAATAAAGAACTAAAAACCGCTAATCAATCATACCTACATAAATACGATAAATTAGTTAAGGATAAGGATTTAATCACCAAAGAAAATATAGAACTTACGACAAGCAACCACCTTTTAACTCAAAAGACTACTACCTTAACTAAAGATAATGAAAAACTAACTAAGAAATTTTCAGAACTTAAAAAACATAAACAAATCTTAAATAAGGATCTCACAAAAGAACTTAATGATCTAAAAGCAGAAAATCAAACACTAACTAAAGAACTCAACAAATACAAACCCTTAGTTGAAAAATTTATATATAGCTCTGAAAAGTTAAATATGATACTCAATAGTCAACGAGCAGTATTTAATAAAGCGGGTTTAGGGTATAAACCAAGAAATAAACAAAAACTTCTTAGTAACTTCTTTGTTAAAGCTGGGGAAACTAAAACTAAGAAAATAACCTGCTTTTGTTGTGGGACCTTAGGACATAAGGCAAATGTATGTGACTATAGGAAAAGTAAAACAAAAAGAAAAATTAAAAGGGTATGGGTTCCAAAAGGAACCAACTTGACTAACCATGAAGGACCCAAGAAAACTTGGGTACCAAAGATTATATGATCTACTTGTGTAGGAGTGTCTTGCAGCCAAGGTCAACAAAAACTGCTGGTACTTGGACAGTGGCTGCTCAAGACACATGACGGGTGACAAGGATCAATTTTTCACCCTTGAAGCTAAGAAGGGAGGTGCTGTGACTTTTGGAGACAACAACCAAGGTCACATCATTGGTATTGGTAAAGTTCAAATCACCCCTTCTACTTATATTGATAATGTTAGATATGTTGATGGTCTTAAGCATAACTTATTAAGCATTAGTCAATTATGTGATAAAGGGTATAATGTTATGTTTAAACCATCACTATGCATTATAACAAACCCTAATGATAATAGTTTAGTTTTTAAAGGAATTAGACGAGGAAATGTATATGTTGTAGACCTTGAAGATCTTGCAAAACATAACCAATGTCTAGTTGTTAATGAAACTAAGGATAATGATGCTAGTTGGTTGTGGCACCGTAAGTTAGGTCATGCAAGCATGGACACAATAACTAAACTAGTTAAAAGAGATTCCGTGATAGGTTTGCCAAAATTAAAATTTGAAAAGAACAAAATATGTGAAGCATGTCAATTTGGCAAACAATCTAGGAACTCATTTAAATCCATAAAATGTGTCTCTACCTCTAGGCCTCTAGAATTATTACACATGGACCTATTCGGACCAACTAGAACAACAAGCCTAGGTGGAAATAAATATGGTCTAGTTATTGTAGATGATTATTCTAGGTACACATGGGTCATGTTCCTAGCACATAAGGATCAAGCATTTTCTGTTTTTAAGAAATTCCATAAAGAAGTAACCAATGCTAGAGATACCTCAGTAATAGCTATTAGAAGTGACCTGGTACCGAATTCGAAAATCAGTCATTTGAGGAATTTTGTAGTAAAAAGGGGATAACCCATAATTTTTCTGCACCTAGGACACCACAACAAAATGGAGTTGTGGAGAGGAAAAATAGAACTCTAGAGGAAATGGCTAGAACTATATTATGTGAAAGTAACCTCCCTAAGTACTTTTGGGGAGAAGCCATTAATACTTCTTGTCATATATTAAATAGAGTTCTATTGAGACCCATCATAAAGAAAACACCTTATGAACTTTGGAAAAACAGAAAACCAAAAGTTAATTACTTTCATGTTTTTGGATGTAGGTGTTTTGTTCATAATAATGGGAAAGATAATCTAGGTAAATTTGACTCTAAATCTGATGAGAGAATTTTCTTAGGCTACTCTACAACTAGCAAAGCCTATAGAGTCTTTAACAAAAGAACTTTAGTTATAGAAGAATCTATACATGTTGTATTTGATGATTCTAGTGACATCTCCTCTAGTAAGAAAGATAATTTTGATTATGATGTTGAAATTCTTGAAGAAAAGATAGATGAGATGGCATTACAAGATGATAATCAAAAGTTGAGTGAAGGAGCATCATCAAGCCAAGAGGCTATTGTGGATCATGGGCTAACTAAAGCTTGGAGGTATGCTCACGGGCATCCTAAGGAACTAATTCTAGATGATCCATCTCAACCGGTTAGGACTAGAGCATCCCTTAGGAATTTGAATAACCATCTAGCTTTTGTCTCACACTTTGAGCCCAAACATATAGAAGAAGCCGAAAATGATGTAAATTGGATAAATGCAATGCAAGAAGAACTAAACCAATTTACTAGAAACAAAGTGTGGAATCTAGTTGAGAGACCTTCTGAATATCCAATTATAGGTACTAAATGGATTTATAAAAATAAACTTGATGAAAATGGAACTGTTATAAGGAATAAGGCTAGACTAGTAGCAAAGGGTTATAATCAAGAAGAAGGTATAGATTTTGATGAAACCTTTGCTCCTGTAGCTAGACTTGAGGCTATTAGACTATTATTAGCATATGCATGCTCTAAGGACTTCAAACTATTTCAAATGGATGTAAAAAGTGCATTTTTAAATGAGTATATTAATGAGGAGGTATATGTAGAACAACCTCCGGGTTTTGAAAATCATCAATACACTAATCATGTATATAAACTAAACAAAGCACTTTATGGTTTAAAACAAGCACCTAGAGCATGGTATGAGAGACTTAGCAAATTCCTATTAGAACATGAATTCTCTAGGAGAAATGTAGATACAACACTGTTTCTGAAAAAGCAAAACAAAGATATGTTATTAGTACAGATTTATGTTGATGATATCATTTTCGATGCTACTAACAATCGCCTCTGCGAAGAATTTGCTGATTTGATGCAGAATGAATTTGAGATGAGTATGATGGGAGAGCTGAACTACTTCCTCGGCCTTCAAATCAAACAGTCTGAAGGAGGCATCTTCATCAATCAAGCCAAATATATCAAGGAGATGCTCAAGAAGTTTGATATGGAGGGAAACAAATCAATCAGCACCCCCATGAGTTCATCATGCAAATTAGACCAAGATGAATCAGGTAAATCTGTAGATCAGAAACTGTATCGAGGTATGATAGGATCCTTATTGTATCTTACTGCAAATAGACCTGATATTATGTTTAGTGTTTGCATGTGTGCTAGATATCAGGCTAATCCTAAAGAATCACATCTAGTTGCAGTTAAGAGAATTTTTAAATATTTAATAGGAACTAAGAATATAGGGCTATGGTACTCTAAAGAATCTAGCCTAAACTTAATAGGATACACAGATTCAGACTTCGCTGGATGTAAGCTTGATAGAAAAAGTACCAGCGGGTCGTGTCAATTTCTAGGAGAAAACCTTATCTCATAGTTTAGCAAGAAACAAAACTCGGTTGCATTATCTACTGCTGAAGCTGAATATGTTGCAGCCGGGAGTTGTTGTGCTCAAATCTTGTGGATTAAACAACAACTAGAAGATTATGGCATTAAACAAGATAAAATTTCCATTAATTGTGATAATACAAGTGCCATTAATCTAACTAAAAATCCAATTCAGCATTCAAGAACTAAACACATTGAGATAAGACATCACTTCATAAGAGATCATGTATTGAATGGTGATGTGACACTCCAATTTGTTTGTACTGATGATCAATTAGCAGATATTTTTACAAAACCCCTAAGTGAAGAGAGGTTTAGTGTGCTTAGGAGGGGATTAGGAGTGATTGATCCATCCTAGTGGTAGTTTCCACTAGATTCATTGATTTTGATGATTAGTTTGTGGTTAAAATAGGATTTTCCTCCCTTTCTAGGTCGTCCCCGGTCGTCCCCAAGACTTTCCCGTCGATTCTTCACCGTTCATTAGGTTTTCCTCCCATTTTAGGTCATTATGCCGCGTAAGACCGTAGTCCGGAAGAGGTCCCGACCCGAGGCCGGTCCCGAGCGGCGCTCCAAGGCTCGGCACGATCCCGCGAGGCCACAACCTCCGGCTCGTTCCCCGCCTAGGGCGGTTCCCGCGAGGCCATTGGCCGGGAAGGCCGTCACCACCGGGAGATATGTCGACTTTGACTATCTCTCCCGAGAGGGTTTCACCATAGGTGAAAGACTTAGGGTCCAGGGCTTAGAGTTTTTTCCTTACATTAGACCTCCCCACTTACCCTGGCCTTGTTAGAGAGTTTTACGGTACCGTCCATTGGGGAGATGGGGGTATCGAGGGCACAGTAGCCGGTGTCCCTCTATTCATTACGGAGGATATCATTGCCCACATCCTCCACCTTCCACAAGTCGGGGTGGCTCCCACACACCCCGAGGACAGGGTTGAGGCCCTTACGGCCGTACTAGGGCATCCACCCCAGTCACCTCTAGACGAGGTATCCGCTAGCTCACTACCGATTGAGGTGCGGATCCTCTTGAGTATATTGTCTAGGTCCATCTTCCCTAAGATAGGGAGATTTGATTTTGTAAATGAGAGAGACCTAGCTCTTATGTTTTATATTCTTCAGGACACCCCAATCAACTTCCCCAAACTCATCTATAGGTATCTGTGTGAGCCCCTAGATAGACCTAGGCTCACCCTCCCATACGGCATGATATTCACTCTTCTGTTCAGGGAGTACGAGATTCCCATTCCTGAGGGGGAACCCTCTAAGGCATTGCGATGGACAGATCGCATGCGAGCGGGGACCCTACACAGGATGGGGTTTCGGAAGAGAGAGGGGATCTGGGTTAGGAAGTCATCCATCACCACACAGACCACCAGACCTTCCCCCAGTCCTGAGCCCGATTCTGACTTTCTCGATGTACCAGACTTTCCATCCACTTCTGCTCCTACCACCTCCACCGGACCCTCCTCCTCAGCTCCACCCACTCAGCCTATGGAGGTCCGGATCTCGTCTGAGCAGCTCCGGGAGCTGCGGCAGGAGATAGTCCGAGATCTGCTCCAGGAGCTCCGGAGTTCAGTGCCTGCTCCCACTCCTGCACCTTCGTCAGCGTTGGTCCCTTCCTTGACAGCCGTGACTGACATGACGGCCCATGTGCGGGAAGAGATCGACAATGTACGGTTCCTGGTCCATGCCCAGTTCCACAGCATGAGTGAGGTCACGAGCACCACTCGACGGATGCGGGATTACATCGGCCGTGACATGTCCACCACCACCGCGGGGGCTGAGCGCTTGTCGAATGTGCTCATTGACAAGCTGGACGGACTGCAGAAGTCAGTACTCGAGCTGGATACGACACAGAGCAGGGCCATCCAGGCCATCATTCGCCAGCTAGAGAACGTGACCAATGCGGTCCAATCACTCGTGGAGCGCATGCCTCGAGGAGATACATCCTCGAGAGGAGGAGCCACATCCTCGAGAGGAGGACCTACATCCTCGAGGAGACCGTAGCTACTTTTTGTATTTTGCTTTGACATGTATTGCTTTACGTTACTTATTGTATTCTGAAATGTACTTACATATAAATTAATACAATGAGTAGCCGCATTTTTCTTCAATACTGTGCCTTTTGATCTATGTTTGATTGTGTGTTCTGTTTACCTCCTTTTTGATATGATGACAAAAAGGGGGAGAAATATGTAAAAGGGAGAGAAATATGTATAAAATATGTAAAAGGAAAAATATGTATAAAATATGTAAAAGGAATCAATGAAAATCAATAAAAAGATAAACTCTTAAAACACACAAATCTGTTCTAAGTGGATTCGGTACCTCGAGGCTCATTATCTCTCTTTTGGGGCTCCTAATGGAGTAATCTCCAGAATCTATTCAAGGGATATTCGGAGATTAGCTGAATCCTACTCAAGAACAAATTGACAGATTTTTCCTCTAAAAACCAAAATTTCAGTTCAAAAACTTTAAAGCATTAAAAGGAAATTCAAAGAATCAAAACAAAGTAGAATGCATATGTTGAGGGGGAGAATCTGAATTTTTAAGAAAGCTAAATCATTAAATATATATAAGCCAAACAATTGATTGCATGATATGAAGGCTTATATAATTCCAAATGAAAGGAGGAGCTTTAACTCCGAAATTTATTGTTTCACTCCTTTCAAGCTTGGATAAATTGAACTACCAGACATTTGAATTCATTTATGGATATTATTTGATTGTTTATTGTGCAATTCACCTTACATATACTCAATGTTTTGTCATCATCAAAAAGGGGGAGATTGTGGAGTGATTGATTAAAACCCTATTTGATTTTGATGAGCTCAAAGCATTTGAGTATATTTCTTGTTTACTAATGAATTCAATTAAGTGTTTCAGTGAAAATCTTGTCTAAGTGTCTCAAGACTTGGTTCATAATTTTTGGATAAGTTAAGAAGTCAGCTTGAACCAAAGTCTGAGACTCGAGTCGACTCCAGAGTATCACGAGTCGACTCCAAGCGTATCAAGTTCACTGGCACGAGCTCGAGTCGACTCCGGATCAGTACGAGTCGACTCCGACTGAGAACAGACAGACGAACAGAAAGCTTCAACTCAGAACCTGTCAACGAGTCGACTCCCGAAGTGTGCGAGTCGACTCTGATGTTCACCGAGTCGACTCTAGGGTAGTAAGAGTCGACTCCAAGAGGAATTCAAAGAAAAGTCAGAGAGCAGTTTTTGGGTCTGAGATTCGAGTCGACTCCAGTGGAACGCGAGTCGACTCCGATGGTTGGCAGGTCGACTCCAAAGACAGCAAGAGTCGACTCTCAGCAGTACACAAAGAAAAAGTCAGAGGGCAGATTCTGGACTCTGAGATTCGAGTCGACTCCCGCATTACGCGAGTCGACTCCGAGACTCCGCGACCATCAAAAAGACAGAAGACCAATTTACTGTCTCTGAGATTCGAGTCGACTCCCAGACAGCTAGAGTCGACTCCAAGGCAGCTTCACATCAAAAGGGCAGAAGACCAAGTTTCGGAAACTGAGAGCCGAGTCGACTCCGAGGAAGCTCGAGTCGACTCCAAGACTGGACGAGCCAAAAGACAGAAGATAGGGAGTTCGGGCTCTGAGCGCCGAGTCGACTCCCAGGACAGTCGAGTCGACTCGAGTGGACCAAATTCAAAAATACGTCCACGGACTTCATGGGATGAGCCGACTCCGAGAAAGCCAAGTCAGCTCCAGAAGTTGGCGAGTCGACTCTGGGTCAAGACGAGTCGACTCCCAGTCGCGAAGGCAACTTTAATTCAAATCTGGAACAGTTGCAGAGTCGACTCCGGAAAAGTATGAGTCGACTCCCGCTACAGCCGAGTCGACTCCTGATCGCGCGAGTCGACTCCAACCCACCAACGGACACATTGTCAGGCTGTGCAGAGTGTGCAGAACGGGCAGAAAAAGGTCTCTAACGGCTAGTTTCCGTGGGGGTTGGTTTAAATAGCCACAGAGGACTGTAGCAAGGCAGAGAACAACCATTCCACTCCAAGTATTCAAGCATTCAACTCTGCAACTTGTTCTTCAACGAGAAAAAGGGAAGATCTGCATTTACTGCATCCACCTACATCTTCCCAGCAATTAAAGAAGCTCCTCCTGCATTCAAGTCGACTACACATTCAAGAGGAGACCGAAGTTTAAGAAGCCATTCCTCTTCTCCAACTTAAAAGCGTTTGAGGGCTTCTAAACTCCTTTTAGATTATATTGTCTTTCATCTGCTTTTGAGAAGCTTGTTTTTCTGTTTGTCTATTTTATTTACAACTTGTATTTGCTTGATTCAATCGGGGGATTGAATCAAGGGTATAGAGGTTAGTTGGTGAGCCTAGTTATTAAAACCAACGTGTGTAAGGGTTTGATTGTGATCCCGGGAAAATAATCGGGGTGGTTCTAGTCAGTGAGCCTGGGAAAACCGACCGAGTTCGTTGTGAGCTCGTAAAACAACAAGTTTGGTTGTGAGCTTGGAAAACAACCGGCTGTAATCCAAGGGGGTTATAGTGAATTCCCAAGTGAGACTTGGGGAGTGGACGTAGGAGCAAGGGTTAGCTCCGAACCACTATAAAACTTGGTGTTTGTGTTTGATTGTCTCTCTTCTTCTTCCTCTCTTATCACTCACAGCACATAGCATTTAATTAAACAACTTGCAATAGTTTTAATTAGTCATCTACAACGTTTTAAATATCTAAATTATTTTAAAACCCAATTCACCCCCCCTCTTGGGTTGTCTATCTGGGCAACACACTTATCTTTAGGGAATTAAAGGTCCCTATCCTTGAGGGAGAACCCACACGCTCCCTTAGGCACACTGATCATATGGGTGAGGGGACTCTTCACAGAATGGGCTTCCATAAAGTAGAGAGAGTCTGGGTTAGGAGAACATCTTCATCCACACCATCTGACCCTACTACTCACTGATTAGAGCACAAAAGTGCGATCTAAGTACCAATTAACTTAGCCTAATGCTAGCAAAATAATGATAAATAATAGGTGTTAACATTTACATGATTAAATATTTTATCCTTAGCACTTATTATAATTTTTATCATTATATAAATTCATCTCTTTCCAGCTGCAGAACAGAGCCCAGATTCAGTCGTTCGTAAGCACTTCAGCATCCTTGCCGCGTCCGTGAGCCACATCAGCCCTCTCAAGACCCGTCCGCGTCTCAGGATCCGTGATCAAATCATGCCGCGATCAGCCTTTCTCCCAGCTCTTGGAACCTGCGATCAAGTGTTTCTCTCGTGCGTCCACGAAGCATCCAGCATCCCGTGTCTGTGTAACCTTCCAACGCATCATCCAAATCCCAGCGTGCGACCCCTCATCCCGATTCTCAGCTTCCTTCACGTGTCCGGAGATCCCGCGGCCAGCCGGGATGCATACTTCGAACGACCACCCAACCTTCCAGCGTCCGAGTTCATCTCGTGCGTCCCAAGCTTCACTGCGACCGTAATCCCAACGTCTACATGCAGCTCATCAAATCCCGCGATGCATTCCAAAGCTTCCACGCTCCAGCTTCTCCCGAGTTCCAGCCACATCAGCTCCCAGCCGTCCGCTTCATCCGCGCGATTCCACCGCGTCCCAGCTTCCTTTAAGCATCCCCAGATCTTCTCCGCGTACATGAGCCAACGTCCGCAACCTCCCGCGAAGCATCCCGGCCATCCGCGAAGCATTCTTCCATGATCCTATCCGACGAATCATCCCGAATCTCTCGAGATCCCAGCTTCTGTGATCAGCTCCCAGCGTCCGCCTACATCCCGCGAAGATCGCGATCCATCCACCTCTTCCGGATTAAGCAAGCGAATCAGCCTTCCCCAGATCCCACAGCGTCCGTGGCGATTCACCCGCATTCACAGCTTCTCCCAGCATGTCATCCGAATTCCAAGCCCTACCATCCACGTCCGAGCTTCTCGCGTCCGGGATACTCGGCATCTCCACATATTCCGGGAGATCAGGAACTCATCGCATTTTATAGGAGGGTTCTCTCGGCTGGGAAGGGGGATCTCATAGAAGAAAAACAGAGGAGCCGGTCTCAGCCGGCTATTCAAAGAAAGAAAAAAAAGGGGGAAACAGAGCATGCTCTGTTTCCAAAAAGAATAGAAAAAAGAAAAGAAAAGAGGGGAGTTTTCTTTTATGTTAATGGAGGGCTGATTTCTTAGGTGAAGGGTGATGGAGGAACCTTTGATGTCTTATTTTTTTCAAGTAAATTCTGAACATTGATCTCTTTGCTTTATATCTATTAATATGTTTTTGATTCTTGCATGCTTATTTATGAGATAGATCTTTTATGGTTTATATTTCTTGATTCATGGATTGTTTCGATGTTTGATTTGTCGTAGACGTATCGGCACGATAAATACTTAGATCTTGAATTCATGTTTTCAAATTGTATACTCCATGATTAGAACTATTCTATCTGATTGATCTTTAATCAAGAATCGCAAAATTTAATTGTTGAAAATAATATCATCGAAGGGGATTTCAGATCCCTACACCATCTTAATCTATCTAAATTTCAATTCTCTGTTTACTGATTTATTTTCTATTTGCAAAACATCATCTTAATCCACAAATTTATTGAATTAATTAATCTAAAATTATATTAAATAATCTTATATATATTTCGTTCCCTGAGGATTCGACCTCGGACTCTCGAGAATTTACTACTTGTGCGATTCTCCTGCACTTGGGAGATTAGTTTCGCGAAAGCATCTTTGCGAACGTATCAAGTTTTTGGTGCCTTTGCCGGGGAACGGCTGATTTATTAGTATAATTTTAGATTTAATTAGTACTTTATTAGTTAGTTTTTTTCTTTCGAAAACAAAAATAAAAAAATTCTTTACTGCTGTTTTTTATTCCCTGCACAGTCTGCATCAAACTCTGATATCAAAGTAATTAACCGTCTGATTGAACTCAAATTTGGTCTTCAGGTGCAGGACCTGTGTTTCTTTCATCGGAACGGTCTGATTGACATTCTGAACGGTCTGATTGACATTCTTAATACGAAACCTTGCTGCTTTCTATTTTGAATTTTCTGCATTTAATTGTTTTAGAATCAGAATTTTATTGTTATTATATCTCATTAACCCTTGTTGCTAATTGAAAATTTAAGAAAAAAACTTTAAGAAAAGATCAAGGATGATTATTCAAAAATAAAAAAAAAAGAAAAAAAGAGAGAAAAAATCTAAAATTTCAAATTTCAAATTTCAGAATTCAAATTTCAAACTTCAACTCATAAAATTTAAAAAAAAATAAATAATTTGCTTGATCACCTATTCAATGAAATTTAATGTCATGTCCTAAAACATTAAAAAAAAAATCTCTTGATTGTTGCATATAGTATAAGGCATCAGCATAAAATATTCTAAGGGCTGAATCCATTTAAAAAGATAAGGTCGGGATTTCATCACTCGTCCTTAGCCCAAAAATCACCCCATTGCATAAATATCCTAAGCTTAACTAAAATCAACTAGACGTTGGCCCCTAAGGACATTCGAGCTCAATAGGATGAAGACCACCGAAAGTTGCACCAATTTCGCTCTGTGGCTTAGTTGATGTCTAGGCAAGCTTTGTCCCTATAAGGGAGACAATTCATCTGTTCGAGGCAAGTGGGTTTTAAGTGGGACCTTTGCGAACGCATCGTGACCCCTCCACTTACTTGGGAGCTTACCTGGTCAACTCGGTTCATTAGACCGGATTGGAGGCTTAGGTGCCCTCTTCAAACCAGTTAGGAGCTGTCTAGAAATTTAAGAAAAATATTAGAAATTAAGGTGTAATGTTTAGTTGCATGTTTGATTGTGAATAGATTTTTATTTTAGGGTGTAGTTTTAGAATATCTTTAGTTGGTACTTATATTTATATTTATTTTTTTAAAAAAAATATAAAAAAAATAAATTAAATTTTGTATGCTAGGTTGGAATAGGGACGACACCGGTCGATTAAGTCGTACAACTTTAGATCATCCCTTAGGACACATCCTTGAAATTCCTTCGCAGTATTTCACACCTTGTGAGATGGCAAATTTTCCTGATGATGTAGGAAGTCACCATGGTGATGAAGGTAGACCCCCAGTTATGACACTTCGACAATACTTACATCCCACTAGGACTAGTCAACCTTCATGCATGATTATTCCTGAAAATGTAGGACACTTTGAAATCAAACCAGGAGTAATTCAATTGCTGCCCAAGTATTATGGGATGGAATCCGAGAACCCTTATCTTCATCTTAAGGATTTTGAGGAAATTAGTATCACATTTAGAGTGCCAAATATATCGGAAGACGTCCTTAAATTGACCTTGTTTCCTTTTTTCTTAAAGGATAAAGCCAAAACATGGCTGAACTCCTTGAGACCTAGATCGCTAGGAACATGGCATGACATGCAAAAAGAATTCTTGAAAAAATTCTTTCCCGCACAAAGGACTAACTTTTTGAAAAGGCACATTAGTAATTTCCAAAAAAAAACCATAAAACATTTTATGAATGCTGGGAGAGATTTAAAGATTTGCTTCTCTCTTGTCCTCATCATGGGTTTCAAACATTGAGAACCATTAGTTTCTTTTACAAAGGGTTGTCTCTACAGTTAAAACAATTTATAGAGGCTATGTGCAATGGTCTATTTTTGGAAAAGCAACCCGATGAGGCATGGGACTATTTAGATTCTCTCGCAGAGACTGCACAATTATGGGATACAGGGGATAGAGTGAATAAACCCTTACCTAAGCCTACTAGCGTTGGACACGGGGGCCTTTACAACCTTAGTACTCAGGATGATATTCAGGCTAAAATGGCAGCCCTTACTAGGAAGGTAGAGGAAATTGAATTTAGAAGGATTGAACCCGTCAAGACCGTAGAACATAACAGCGAGTGTTGTAGGATTTGTGAGATGCCTGGCCATCTCACCACTGATTGCCCCACAATACCCGCATTCAAGGAAGTCTTGCACGATCAAGCCAATGTTATGAATACCTATCAAAAATCTTTCAATAATCCTTTTTCGGGTACTTACAACCCTGGATGGAAGAACCATCCAAATTTCAGGTGAAGGAATGACCAACCTCAACAAGTATATAACCCAACTCCTCCACCTCCGCAACCTCATTATGCACACGCACCCCCTCAAAAATCCAGTCTCGAAGAAACTTTGCAATCTTTCATGCAAGGTCAAGCTAAAATCAATGATGAATTAAGAAATCAACTGACAACGCTGACCACTGCTTTAAGTGCTCAAGAGAAAGGTAAGCTACCAGCTCAACCACAACCTAATCCTCAAGTCTATGGCGGTAGCAATGCATCATCTTCAACTTTGCATAAAGAACAAGCGAAGAGTATAATAACTTTGCGAAGTGGAAAGGTTATTGACCGACCAGTCCCAGAACAAACACAAGTCATACCTGATTCCGACCCTCCCAAGACAAAAGAAAAGGATAATGAAGAAACTGAAGCACCAACATCTACTGAAAAAATCAAATGTCCTTTTTCTGCACCATTTCCACAAAGATTAAAGCCCTTGCAAAAGCTTGAACCAAACTCTGAAATTCTTGAGCTTTTTAAGCAAGTAAAAATCAATGTACCTCTTCTTGATGCAATCAAACAAGTGCCTTTCTATGCAAAATTTTTAAAAAATTTGTGCACTGTTAAGCGTCGTTTAAATGTCAAGAAGAAGGCATTTCTGGCTGAAAATGTGAGTGCAATTTTACAGCATAACATTCTTCCAAAATATAAGGATCCAGGTTGCCCAACTATCTCGTGCATCATTGGCAATTTTAGGATTGAGCGAGCATTGCTAGATTTAGGAGCGAGTGTGAACTTGTTGCCATATACGGTATATGAGCAACTCGGTTTGGGTGAGTTGAAGCCAACAACTGTGACCTTACAATTAGCTGACAGGTCAATGAAGGTTCCTAGAGGGATATCGAAGATGTGTTGGTCCAAGTAGACAAGTTCTATTTTCCTGTTGACTTTATCGTACTGGACACACATCCGGCTTCCAAATCACCAACTCAGATTCCGGTCATCTTAGGACGTCCATTCTTTGCAACTTCTAATGCATTGATCAATTGTAGGAATGGTGTCATGAAGCTTTCTTTTGGCAATATGACCTTGGAACTGAACGTCTTTAGTATAGGTAAACAACCCAGTGATCATGAAGAAAGTAAAGAAGTTGAATGGGTTGAAACCTTTGCGGAAGAATATTTGTTAAAAAAAACATTTACTGAATCGGCCGACAATGGTTTAATAGATTGGTGTTCTGAAGGTACTGCTAATGATGTGGTCCCACCTGGTTTAGATAATTCGAATGTTATGATGGTCAATGGGTGGAGACCGAGAATAGAGGAATTTGAACAGTTGCCACCTCGAAAAGCAAAGATAGTACCATCCCATGAACAAACACCTAAGCTCGAGTTGAAACCTTTACCGAAGGAACTCAAGTATGCCTTTCTTGGATCCGAGGACACATTTCCTATAATTATCTCATCTGATCTGGATCATGCCCAAGAAAGAAAATTACTTGGTGTTCTAAAGAATCATAAGGGAGCTTTAGGATGGTCTATTGCCGACTTGAAGGGGATTAGCCCTTTAATTTACATGCACCGGATATATTTGGAGGACAATGCTAAAACCACAAGGCAAATGCAACGTAGGTTGAATCCTACGATGAGAGATGTGGTTAAAGCAGAAGTCCTCAAGTTGCTTGACGTGGGTATTATTTACCCAATTTTCGACAGTAAATGGGTAAATCCTACTCAAGTCGTTCCTAAGAAGTCGGGTCTGACGGTAGTCAAAAATGAGCAGGGTGAACTAGTCCCAACTCGTGTTCCGATGAGTTGGCGCATATGTGTTGACTATCGAAAATTGAATTTGGTCACTAGGAAGGATCACTTTTCCCTACCCTTCCTAGACC
The DNA here is from genome assembly GCF_051530095.1 of Phoenix dactylifera. Lineage (NCBI taxonomy): Eukaryota > Viridiplantae > Streptophyta > Magnoliopsida > Arecales > Arecaceae > Phoenix > Phoenix dactylifera. Next base: position 26,649,454 of record NC_143192.1, on the reverse strand, counting down.
AAGTTTTGGAAAGAGTTGCAGGACACAAATTCTATTGTTTTCTCGATGGTTATTCCAGGTACTACCAAATCGAGATTTCACCAGAAGATCAAGAGAAAACTACCTTCACTTGTCCTTTTGGCACATTTGCTTTCCGTCGGATGCCATTCGGGTTGTGTAATGCACCTGCGACATTCCAAAGATGCATGCTCAGCATTTATGAAGATATGAACGAGAAATTTTTAGAAGTGTTTATGGATGATTTCTTTATTTTTGGCGATTCATTTGATGATTGCCTATCACATTTACAAGCAGTCTTAGCTGGATGCATGGAAAAGAATCTGATACTGAATTGGGAGAAATGCCACTTCATGGTGCCAAAGGGAATTGTCCTAGGACATATTGTTTCATCAAAGGGCATGAAAGTTGATAGAGCTAAGATTGACTTAATCGCTAAGCTACCTGCACCCAAGATGGTTAGAGATGTTAGATCATTTTTGGGTCATGCCGGATTTTATAGGAGGTTCATCAAGGACTTTAGTGTCATAGCTCGACCATTATGTAACCTCCTATCCCTTGATACACCATTCAATTGGACTGAAACCTGTCAAGAGGCATTTGAAAAGTTGAAGTCTATGCTTAGCACTGCACCCATCGTGCGACCACCTAATTGGTCATTACCTTTTGAGATCATGTGCGATGCTAGTGACTATGCGATAGGAGCTGTCCTAGGACAACGCAAGGATAATAAGCCATATGTCATCTACTATGCAAGCAAAACCTTAAATGATGCTCAAATGAATTACACCACCACCGAGAAGGAATTGCTTGCAGTAGTATTTGCATTAGACAAATTTCGCTCTTATATCCTTGGTGCTCCTATTGTTATCTTTACGGACCATGCAGCGCTAAAATATTTACTGGATAAGAAAGAGGCCAAACCACGCTTAATACGATGGATACTTCTACTCCAAAAATTTGACATCACTATCAAAGATAAAAAGAGAGTAGAGAATGTGGTTGCTGACCATTTATCACGGCTAGTTTTTAATGTTTCGGTGCCACAGTTTTCCATCAAGGACTCGTTTCCTGAAGAGCAATTGTTTGCACTTTCTACTATGCCATGGTATGCTGATATTGTAAACTTTCTTGTCACGAACCGGATGCCGGAGCATTGGGGATCGAATGATAAGAATAATTTCTTGCGTGAAGTAAGGAGTTATTATTTTGATGCCTCCTATTTGTTCAAGTATTGCAATGATCAAATCTTTAGAAAATGCATACCGGATCATGAGATACAAAGTGTACTCTCTTTTTGTCATGCCAGTGCTTGCGGAGGACACTTTGCATCTAAGAAAACGGCAGCTAAGGTGTTACAATGTGGTTTTTATTGGCCTACACTATTTAAAGATGCCCACGAGTTCTGTAGGACATGTGACCTATGTCAACGTGTTGGAAGTCTAACTCGTAGGCAAATGATGCCTCTTCAGCCCATTACTGCTATTGAAATTTTTGACATGTGGGGCATCGATTTTATGGGCCCATTTCCACCGTCTTTTGGATATGAGTATATTTTAGTTGGCGTTGAGTATATGTCAAAATGGGTAGAAGCTGTTGCCTGTAGAACTAATGATCACAAATCTGTTCTTTGTTATGACTCTCGCTTACATCTGTTTCCTGGAAAGTTACGATCAAGATGGATGATCGTTTCTTTCAATTTCAAAAATAAACCATGCAATAGCACGTATCCTGTAAGATAGTGATTACAGGTGTCGGTCCACAGGGATTGAAGAATAAATTATTTTTCTTTTAAAAATAACTCAAGAAGGAGAATTTGCTAATTTGATTTAACTAAATTAAACTATGAGTGCAAATTAGAATTTATCAGAATAAATGGATCTAGGGTTTGGAGTCCACCACATAGCATTGCATCAGGGTTTGTATTCTTTATTTTTTTTTTATCTTTTGGAGAGGCATGCAATATTGGCTACAAGCCTTTTAAAATAAAAGCATAAAGAGTTTTAAGAAAATCCATCTTCGGTATAGCAAGAAGTGTCTACCTAATTATGCTAACCTAGGGTGCAGTACACCTCATCTTCCTAGGCATGGATCATCTTAGACTACTTTAGCAAACATGAATAATAAATAGCATGCTCAAAGTTTAAACATCATAAATGGATTTTTCATTGATAATAAGAATTTAAACAAGCTCCAAAATAATAAAGAAAATAAGAACTACAATGCCCTGTAACATTGCTAGGGCTTCATCCAGCCCTAGACTAGATGTTTAGCCGAGCATGGCTTCCGGACGACCTCCCATCTTCAAATGAAATTGATCAACTCCCATTATTCCCAAAATATCAAAACTATTCTCTTTCCCCCCCTCCTTTCTCTCTTTTTTTTATTTTTTTCTCTTCCGAACAGAGGCTCCTCCTCTGTTTTTCAAACCGTGCCCCCCACCCCTTTCTCTTCTTCGTCTTCCTCTTATAGCTCGCCAAAGACCAGCGATGGATCCCGAGAGAGGAGGAGGGCGTGATGCTGGGAATGATCTCGGGCGAAGATGGAGCTCGAAGAGGGTGCCGATCCGGAAGGAGCTGGGTTACCGGCTCGTTGAATGCAGTCGGCTGGGATCACGGTGAAGGCTGAATCACAGGGATTGGAGCTAGGAATCGATGGGAGGAAGCGGACGGCCGGATCTCGGAGAAGACGGAGGAGCTGCTTGCTGGTGTGCTCGTTGGATGCGGCTGGAACCGGCTGATGCAGAAGAGCTGGATCTCGGCTGCTGGGAAGAGGGCTGGCCGCGGGATCAACGGGGAGATGCCGAAGGTGTCACGGGCGGAAGAGGAGGCGCAGGATCTGGATCTGGCTGCACCGCGTGGGACTCATGGCTGGAACGGGCAGGGGGGGTGCTCTGTGAGGCGGGATCACGGGAAGGATAGAGAACGAGAGGAAGGAGATAAACAGTGAAACAGTTTTAATAAATTCTTTCTTTTTTTTTATTATATTATTTCTCACTGTTCATATGAACAGTGTTTTTACGGGACACTGTTCATATGAACAGAGAATAAGTGATTCTCCCCGAAATTATTTTTATTTATTTTATTATATTCATTATTTCCCTTTTTTTTGTTGTTTTAAATTTATAAATTTTATATGAAGGCAGGTAAGGAATTGGTTGGGAATTAACTTTGGGTTTGAGGTGGGTCATGATGGTTGACTTGTCCTTGAGCCCATTGTCATTTAAATTTAATTCTTGCTAAGCTGCTTCAGATCGAACTCGACCAGACAAGACTAAAAACAGGACCGTGACCTAATAAAAAGGGTTAATCAAACCTCTGCCCCATACAAAATTAATTATAACTTTCGATCGAATCAGGATCAAAACCCATTTAATTATAACCTTAGCTTGATTACAACTCCATCAGGTTACCAAATCGGGTCAACACAATCTCCTCCTTATATGTTTTCATGAAAGATTACAATCAGAAGAGAGACAAGTTTAGAGCCTGTTTTGAGAAAAGAATTATTTACCTCTTACCATATTTTAAATTCATTTCAATGTTTATTTAATTTTATGGTAAAATATGTATTTATCAGTTTAAAAGCATTGATAAGTGCTATGGAAAGATAACTAAATTATAGATTATTAAGCACTTATCACACCCCCAAACCTATGTTTTGCTAGTCCTCGAGCAAAATAAAACTAGAAAAGAAGAATTTTAACTCACTTTCGCAGGCATCGCGGTTACATTTACCATATGTAACAAGGCTTTAAACCCCTAGGTTACCCTAGTGGACGAGTTGTAGTCTCGTGAGGATTTTCAGTGAAGATACCCACAAACTTCAATAAATCATTTATTATTATTGTTATTGTTAATTTCTTTTTTTTTTCTTGATAAATTGATCTATGAAGTGAAAATCAAATTCCAAATGCATAGTAGTAAGGAAATTAAAATCTAATTTAAGATACATAAATGATAAGAATTTCAAAACACACACAGTTTTATTTACTAAGTCAGCCCAAATCCTAGGTCAAAATGCAATTGAAGTTGAGGTCATTAAGTTTCCGTTAGGGAGTTGTAAGACTTATTTATATTGGAGTGCTCAGTGAAATCTGGACCGTACATAAGCTAAGGGTTCGGATCTCCAAAATATTACTAATACTAGTAGTTTCCAAGGATTGGTCGAAAGGACCTGCTCACTGATTCAAAATCATCTTATCTACAGGATTTCGAGAGTTGTGGATGTTTACTTTAGTACCTCACGGGCTTTATCTGTAATATTCCAGTTTACTCGAATTTTTACAACGACGGCTTTCACACTATTGTCTTTTTCAAGATCAATACAGAGTTTTTTTTTATTTTAATAAAAGATATATAAATTGTGCACTTTTACTCTTGTGGTGATTTCTCCGTGTAACGAGCAGTCAGTCGACAACTCTCACACCAGTTGGCATAAGGTGTCGGGCATCAAGACTCCCCTACGGACTTATGCTCAGAGTCCTCATCACAAGCCCACTTGACCTTTGACAATAGGTAGCCCTTTTCGATGTTCCTGACTAAATCCATTTTTATTGATGATTTTTTTTTTTTGGATTAGATAAGTATGATTCATCAGGGTCCAAGGTTGCTACTATACTATCAACATATTGTCGAGCCTAGACCTTAGAAGGGTCGGCCAGTGTGTAGTGAAATTCCAAAGTATTAATTAGCTTACAACTCCCTAAGAGAGATTTAATAAAAAGAACTTAAATTTATATTACTTTCGACTAGTCATTGGGCTTTTTAGATTTTATATACCTTGTGTATTTATCATTCTCACATTCATGTATAGAAATTAGGTTTTTAAAAACAAAAACTTTTTTTTAATTTAAATTTTTTTTATTATTATTTTATGAAAATGAACACACATTTTTTTTTGGATGAAAATCAAGATAAATATCCCCAAACCTAAATCTAACATTGTCCTCAATGTTAAAAAAAATTTAAGAGAATTAGGTTGCCTCCCAACAAGCGCTAAGTTTATTGTCTTCAGCCAGACACAGTGCATCCTTAATTATTTTGATAAACAGGGTTCGTCAAATTAAGAGATTCGATCAATTGCCCATTGGTAATACAGTCCACATAAGGTTTTAACCTTTGACCATTGACTTTTAAAATATGTCCACCATTGAAGTGTTGGATTTCTACTGCACCATAAGGAGAAACTTTTTTCACTACGAATGGTCCATCCCACCTGGAACGAAGTTTACCCGGGAAGAGTCGCAACTTGGAATTGAACAGCCAAACCTTTTGACCAGGTTCGAAGGACTTACGGTTAATATTTTTATCAAGAAAAGCCTTAGTCCTTACTTTATAAATTTTAGCATTTTCATAAGCCTCATTGCGCAATTCTTCAAGTTCACTTAGTTGGAGTTTTCGGTGAGGACCAGCTACTGCCATGTCTAAGTTAAACTTTTTGATAGCCCAGAAAGCTCTATGTTCAAGTTCTACTGGTAAGTGGCAAGCTTTTCCAAAAACTAATCGGTAGGGGGACATGCCAATAGGAGTTTTGTAGGCAGTACGGTATGCCCAGAGAGCATCATTTATCCTTTGAGACCAATCTTTTCTATCGGGACGTACCATTTTCTCTAAGATGTGTTTTAACTCTCTATTGGACGCCTCGACTTGTCCACTCGTTTGGGGATGGTATGGGGTAGCAACTTTATGGGTGATGTTATATTTGCGAACCAAAGCCTCGAATGGCCGGTTGCAAAAATGAGATCCCCCATCACTGATGATGGCTCTGGGTGTGCCAAAACGACAAAAGATATTTTCATGTAAAAATTTAACCACAACTTTGTAGTTATTAGTTTTAGTGGCGACAGCTTCTACTCATTTTGAGACATAATCAACCCCTACTAGAATGTATTCGAAACCAAAAGATGGTGGGAAAGGGCCCATAAAGTCAATACCCCATACATCAAAAATTTCTACAATTAAAATAGGATTGAGAGGCATCATATCTCTACGGGAGATGGTACCCATCCGTTGGCACCATTCACAAGTTTGGGAAAAGTTATGGGCATCTTTGAAAAGTGTGGGCCAATAAAATCCACTCTGTAAAACTTTTGCTGCAGTTTTTCTACCCCCAAAATGTCCCCCACAAGCTTGTGAATGGCAGAACGAAAGAATACTTTGAAATTCGCATTCGGGGACACATCGACGGATTACTTGATCGGGACAATACTTGAATAGATCGGGATCATCCCAATAATAGAATTTTACTTGTGAAAAGAATCGGTTCTTGTCTTGAGTTGACCAATCATCAGGAATTCGTCCTATGGCCAGGTAATTTACTATGTTTGCAAACCATGGCGTTTTCATTCCTTGTACCCCAAATAATTGTTCATCTGGGAAAGCATCATGTAAAGGTGAGGTATTCTCAGAGGGCTCAAGAAGAATCCTAGATAAGTGGTCTGCTACGACATTTGCAGTTCCTTTTTTGTCCCGAATTTCTAGATCAAATTCTTGTAGTAAAAGAATCCATCGAATCAGACGGGGTTTGGTGTCTTTCTTTGCAAGAAGGTGTCGAAGGGCAGCATGATCAGTGAATACGGTAACCTTGGATCCTAAAAGATAAGATCGAAACTTGTCTAGCGCAAATACTACAGCTAGTAACTCTTTCCCAGTGGTGGTGTAGTTCAATTGTGCATCTGAGAGTGCTTTACTAGCGTAATAGATGACATGAGGTACTTTATCTAGCCGTTGCCCTAAAACTGCCCCAATTGCATAGTCGGATGCGTCACACATTAATTCAAATGGAAGGGTCCAATTAGGGGGCCGTATGATAGGTGCAGTGGTCAATTTCGAGCGAAGATTTTCAAATGCCTCCTCGCATGCTTTATCAAAGACAAAGGGAGTGTCCTTGGCCAGAAGATTGCACAAGGGTTTGGAAATTTTACTGAAATCCTGAATGAAGCGACGGTAGAAACCAGCATGGCCAAGAAATGATCGGATTTGTTTCACAGTTTTGGGTGGAGGGAGATTGGAAATAAGATCGACTTTGGCTTTATCTACTTCAATGCCCCTCTTGGACACGACGTGTCCTAAAACTATGCCTTCTTGAACCATGAAATGGCTCTTTTCCCAACTTAATACTAGGTTGGTCTCCTTACATCTTTTCAAAACTAAGGTCAAATTGTTCAGACAATCGTCAAAAGATAGGCCAAAAACTGAGAAATCATCAATGAACACTTCTAGAAAGTTTTCCACCATATCTGAAAAAATGGCCATCATGCATCGTTGAAAAGTTGTGGGTGCATTGCATAATCCAAAAGGCATCCTCCTATATGCAAATGTTCCAAATGGACAGGTAAAGGTGGTTTTCTCTTGATCGTCTGGGTAGACAGGTACTTGATTATATCCAGAATAACCATCTAAGAAGCAGTAGAAACCTTGACCGGCCAACCGTTCCAAAATTTGATCTATGAAAGGTAAAGGGAAATGGTCCTTCCTAGTCATTGAATTAAGTTTTCTGTAATCAATACACACGCGCCAACCCGTGGTTGTGCGTGTTTGTATCAATTCTCCTTCCGTATTTTCAACCACAGTGATGCCTGATTTCTTAGGTACCACTTGTGTCGGACTCACCCACTTACTATCAGAAATTGGATAAATGATTCCGGCATCTAATAACTTCACCACTTCTTTCTTGACTACCTCCTTCATGTTAGGATTGAGTCTTCTTTGCATTTCTCGGGTGGGCTTTGCATCATCTTCGAGGTGAATTCGATGCATGCAAACGGAGGGGTCAACCCCTTTCAAATTGGCTACAGACCATGGCATGTTTATTCTCTTCTAGCACCCTTAAAAGTTTAACTTCCTGTTTCGTAGATAAGTTGGCCGCGATGATTACAGGGAGAGTATCTTCTGGTCCTAGAAAAGCATACTTAAGAGTTGTTGAAAGTGGCTTCAACTCAAGTTTAGGTGGAGAATCAATGGAAGGACAAAGTGGTGCGCTAGCAATGGGGGGAAGAGGTTCAGGTCGGATCTTCCAAGGAAGGGAACTCATGGAAGATTGATTGTCGAGTAAGATGTTGACTTCTTCTATGGCCTTGTCTATGTCAAAGTTGTCAATGTCAAAATGGGCCAAGCATGCCTCTAGGGGGTCATCTGCTAAGATATAGGGAAGGGCTTCCTCTACAAGATCATCCATTTCGTCAATTAGGCAACACTCATCTTTCCTCACATGTTGGTCAGCGGCATGAAACACATTCAACTTAATTTTCATGTTCCCAAATGATATATCCATTGCCCCAGTTCTATAGTTGATACATGCATTGGCTGTTGCTAAAAAGGGACGACCAAGGATCACAGGGATTTGTTTTTTAAGGTTGGGCACATGTTCCATGTCAAGGACGATAAAATCTACTGGAAAATAGAATTTGTCTACCTTGACAAGAACATCTTCAATCATCCCCCTTGGTATCTTCACCGATCGATCAGCCAATTGTAAAGATACCGAGGTAGGTTTCAATTCACCCAACCCAAATTTTTCATAGACTGAATAGGGTAGAAGATTCACACTTGCTCCTAGATCTAAAAGTGCTCGATCAATGGAGTTATCTCCTATGACACAGGAAATAGTGGGAGCACCAGGATCTTTGAACTTTGGAGGGGTGTTGTGTTCTCGCTTTACCCCGCTGCCCTTACTGTATTTCCCGCACTATTCCGTGGTTCAGTAAGAGAAGGCAATTCCTTCTCAATACCTTACCGGGGGATGGATGATGACCCACCCGCACACCGGTAGCGGTAAAAACAGTTAGCCCCGTGAGCCTCTCCAAACGTTCTCAAATCGGCCTCTTTGTTGTTGTTGTTGCGGGCGTACGGTACTACGGCCTTTATTATTCCACTTTCTCAAAATGGGGGGTCGTCGGTTAGCCCCCTATTTTCAACCATTATAGCTGGTGTTGACCAGCTTAGCGATACGGACGGACACGAAGAAGAACACAGGCAGCGGAAATGCAAAAGAGTTGGACAAAGAAATTTTCTGATCCACTTATATAGGAAATGCTCAGTTAGGAGGACCTTTTTAGGCACATGTGTTCTAGATTTCCGCTTTTGGGTCCAAAGGTCTTTGAGAAATTTGGCATAGGAGGGAACTTGTTTGATGGCATCAAGGAGTGGGAGGTTGATTTTAACTTGTTTGAAGACCTCCATCATCTCTTCTAATGAAGTTCCCTTCTTGCCAAAGGGAGAGGGTGCATTAAGTGCTTCAGGGAATGGAGCCTTTGGAATGTGGGTTGTGGCAGATGGTGGACTAGCTGAAGAAGGTTTTGGGTTTTCATGTGATACATTCCTCTCCTCTTCTTCACCTTCCTTATTGTTACCCTCCCCAACCTTATTATCTATTATACGTCCACTCCTTAGGATATTCAAAGCATTGGCTTGCTCATGATTTAGTCGAGTTTCTTGAGCCACGTATTGTCCCTTAGGATTACTCATTGGTTGACTTGGAAGCTTACCTTCCTCTCGCTTGTTTAATGCATTGGCTAGTTAACCCATTTGGGATTCTAGCTTAGCAATTGATTGCGTGTGAGAGTGCAATAGTTGTGTGTTTGCCTCCAAACCTTGAAGGGCAGTCAACACTTTCTCCTCAAAGGCTGTATTTCATTGGGTTGGAGGAGGAGGATGCTGAAATTGAGTCGAGGGACGGTAGAGATGAAAATTCTGAGGGTTTTGAAAATTTTGGGAGAAGGGTTGGGAGGTATTAGAAGCTTGCTGCCTCCAAGAAAAATTTGGATGATTCCGCCAACCCGGGTTATATGCATTGGAAAATGGGTCATTACCTGGTCTGGGCTGTGTTTGGGCAGCATTGATGTGTTCTTGCACGAGTTCGGGGAATTGGGGTGCTGAGGGGCACTCATGAATAGGATGCGATGGGCTAGAACAGATAGCACATACTTGTGCTTGGGAAGAGCTAACGACATGTCCTCCTATCATTAGTTGGTCAATCTTATGGGACAATGCATCTACCTTGCTAGACAGGTCAATAGAATGACTTATTTCACAAATGGCCCCTTTTCTTTGAAAATTCGGGGGTGCTTGACGAGAACATGAAGCATGGTGGAGGGAGTTTTCATTAAGATTTTCAAATAGTTGCCATGCTTCATGCTCATTTCGAAGCATGAAAGTCCCCCCGCATGCAGCATCGATCATCTGACGGTTTCGTTCAGTCAAACCGTCATAAAAACATTGCACTAGCTGCCACTTAGGTATTTGACGATGAGGGCATTTACGGATTAGGTCCCGAAATCTCTCCCAAGTTTCATGAAATTCTTCTCCCTCGGTTTGGGAGAAGCTTGTAATGGCACGTCTAAACTGGTTCGTTCTTCCTATAGGAAAGTATTTTTTAAGGAATTCTTGTTGCATTTGATCCCAAGAACGAATCGAGTTAGCTTCTAAAGAATTCAGCCATTGTTTGGCTCTATCTTTAAGGGAGAAGGGAAATAATCTAAGTTTTAGAACATCATCAGTGAAGTTCTGAATCTTGACAGTGGTACAAATCTCAAGGAATTCATCTAGGTGTTTATATGGGTCTTCATTGGTGAGCCCATAAAAAGATGGGAGCATTTGGATCACACTAGACTTTATTTCGTATTGTACAGCTGCTACTTCAGGTAATCGAATGCAAGATGGGGAAGTGTAAATGGTGGGAGTAAAGTACTCCCTCAGGAGTTTGGGTTGTTCTTCAGCCATCTTAAGAGGTGGGGATGATCCTAATGTTTTGATCTTAGCTCGAATGTTCCTAAGGGTTCGTTCTATTTCAGGGTCAAAAGGTAATAGGTTTCGTACTCTAGAACGACTACCTTGCATACACTAGTACTCGATCAATCAAGCATGCAATAAAAGAGAAAAGCATATCAATCCTAGTCTTTGTCCTAAACTCACTAGACAGCTCCTAACTGGTTTGAAGAGGGCACCTAAGCCTCCAATCCGGTCTAATGAACCGAGTTGACCAGGTAAGCTCCCAGGTAAGTGGAGGGGTCACGATGCGTTCGCAAAGGTCCCACTTAAAACTCACTTGCCTCGAACAGATGAACTGTCTCCCTTATAGGGACAAAGCTTGCCTAGACATCAACTAAGCCACAGAGCGAAATTGGTGCAACTTTCGGTGATCTTCGTCCTATTGAGCTCGAATGTCCCTAGGAGCCAACGTCTAATTGATTTTAATTAAAGTGACACTATGTGAGATTGAGTTCACCTAAGTTGGGCAAGAATCCGGTGATGAAATCCGGCTCTTATCTTGTTGGGGTGATTGCCCTTACTATGTGCGGATTAATTTGTGTATGTGTATCAAGCATACATTCACACTTTTGCTAAAATTAAAATCAAACAATCACCACAAAATTTCAAGCTAATAATTAATTTAAATAAGAAAGGTTTAGAGGTTACCAAAGAGAATTTCCCCAGCAATTTATTTTTTTTTTTTTAGCAAACCTCCAAAGCATTCCTTTTTGATAGCCCAGATCTCCTCTTCGATTCCTGATCAAATAAGACCAAAAGAAAAATTAAAAAAAATTAGTAGAAGAGAAAAAAGGAGATAAGAAAAGTAACAATAATAGAGAATAATTTTATATATATATTTTTTTTTTGAAAGTTTTTTTTTAATTAATTATTTTTTTTTTAATGATAGGAAAAATAACTATGCAAGCAATCCCCGGCAACGGCGCCAAAAATTGATCGTTTCTTTCAATTTCAAAAATAAACCACGCAATAGCACGTATCCTGTAGGATAGTGATTACGGGTGTCGGTCCACAGGAATTGAAGAATAAATTATTTTTCTTTTAAAAATAACTCAAGAAAGAGAATTTGCTAATTTGATTTAACTAAATTAAACTATGAGTGCGAATTAGAATTTATCAGAATAAATGGATCTAGAGTTTGGAGTCCACCACATAGCATTGCATCAGGGTTTGTATTCTTTTTTTTTTATCTTTTGGAGAGGCATGCAATATTGGCTACAAGCCTTTTAAAATAAAAGCATAAAGAGTTTTAAGAAAATCCATCTTCGGTATAGCAAGAAGTGTCTACCAAATTATGCTAACCTAGGGTGCAGTACACCTCATCTTCCTAGGCATGGATCATCTTAGACTACTTTAGCAAACATGAATAATAAATAGCATGCTTAAAGTTTAAACATCATAAAAGGATTTTTCATTGATAATAAGAATTTAAACAAGCTCCAAAATAATAAAGAAAATAAGAACTACAATGCCCTGTAACATTGCTAGGGCTTCATCCAGCCCTAGACTAGACGTTTAGCCGAGCATGGCTTCCGGACGACCTCCCATCTTCAAATGAAATTGATCAACTCCCATTATTCCCAAAATATCAAAACTATTCTCTTTCCCCCCCTCCTTTCTCTCTTTTTTTTATTTCTTTCTCTTCCGAACAGAGGCTCCTCCTCTGTTTTTCAAACCGTGGCCCCCCCCCTTTCTCTTCTTCGTCTTCCTCTTATAGCTCGCCGAAGACCAGCGATGGATCTTGAGAGAGGAGGAGGGCGTGATGCTGCGAATGATCTCGGGCGAAGATGGAGCTCGAAGCGGGTGCCGATCCGGAAGGAGCTGGGTTACCGGCTCGTTGAATGCAGTCGGCTGGGATCACGGTGAAGGTCGAATCACAGGGATTGGAGCTGGGAATCGATGGGAGGAACGCGGACGGCCGGATCTCGGAGAAGATGGAGGAGCTGCTTGCTGGTGTGCTCGTTGGATGCGGCTGGAACGGGCTGATGCAGAAGAGCTGGATCTCGGCTGCTGGGAAGAGGGCTGGCCGCGGGATCAACGGGGAGATGCCGAAGGTGTCACGGGCGGAAGAGGAGGCGCAGGATCTGGATCTGGCTGCACCGCGTGGGACTCATGGCTGGAACGGGCAGGGGGGGTGCTCTGTGAGGCGGGATCACGGGAAGGATAGAGAACGAGAGGAAGGAGATAAACAGTGAAACAGTTTTAATAAATTCTTTCTTTTTTTTTATTATATTATTTCTCACTGTTCATATGAACAGTGTTTTTACGGGACACTGTTCATATGAACAGAGAATAAGTGATTCTCCCCGAAATTATTTTTATTTATTTTATTATATTCATTATTTCCCTTTTTTTTTGTTGTTTTAAATTTATAAATTTTATATGAAGGCAGGTAAGGAATTGGTTGGGAATTAACTTTGGGTTTGAGGTGGGTCATGATGGTTGACTTGTCCTTGAGCCCATTGTCATTTAAATTTAATTCTTGCTAAGCTGCTTCAGATCGAACTCGACCAGACAAGACTAAAAACAGGACCGTGACCTAATAAAAAGGGTTAATCAAACCTCTGCCCCATACAAAATTAATTATAACTTTCGATCGAATCAGGATCAAAACCCATTTAATTATAACCTTAGCTTGATTACAACTCCATCAGGTTACCAAATCGGGTCAACACAATCTCCTCCTTATATGTTTTCATGAAAGATTACAACCAGGAGAGAGACAAGTTTAGAGTCTGTTTTGAGAAAAGAATTATTTACCTCTTATCATATTTTAAATTCATTTCAATGTTTATTTAATTTTATGGTAAAATATGTATTTATCAGTTTAAAAGCATTGATAAGTGCTATGGAAAGATAACTAAATTATAGATTATTAAGCACTTATCAATGGACAGGTCCTTTCATCGTAAAAACTATTTTTCTACACGGGGCAGTTGTAATTGAAAATTCACAGGATGGCACAATTTTTAAGGTAAATGGACAAAGATTAAAACCTTTTCTTGAGAATTTTGCAGATGAAGAGGACTCCTTTCCCTTGGAGGAGCCTTCTTATGACTGAGCATGACGGCCAAGGTATGTGTATATTAGTTAGAATTCAATTTTTTCTTTTATTTCTAGTTTTCTTCTTATTTTGTAGGCCTTCTTTTTCAACAGCTCAAGGTATTCTTTTTCTCTCTATTATTTTCTCTATTGTCTCTCATATATAGTTTTCTTGCATTTTTTTTACATTGAGGACAATGCAATGTTTAAGTTGGGGGAGGAAAATATTTTGATCAAAAAAAAAATATATATTTTTGCATTTGATTTATTCTATTACTTTCTTTTTTGAGCAAATGCACATGTATTTTCGTATTGAGTTTGTGTAACTATTAAGGCAAGGAACACATGCATACTATGACTGATCAGAGACCTATTATTAGATCCCCACACGTGTACTTAATGACAATAGGAAGGCCTCAGGAGTTCATATTTGTTAACTGCATTTTTGTTAGCCTTATCCGTAAAAGAAGTATGAGTATCCTTGTTCGTACCATAAGGTTCATGATTTGGTTTTCACATAAAGATAGAGGTTGAATATCCCAGTTAGATTACTTAGGTGCCTTATGATCCGACCTTGGTTGACCTATAGTCACGATGCAGTCACATATACATAAAAAAAAAAAACTTATATGGTTCAGTATATCTTCTCTTTTCTTGCATAATTAAAAAAAAAAAATCCTTATGATGACAAGTCTGACCTCATGGCGTAGTCTGGTTCAAGTAATTAAGCCCGAGGGGTGTTTCACCTAATGTCTTGAGCCAACTGGATCGGGGGTCATTGGCTGAAAGCTCGCTACATGGATCTTACTAGAGCCTAATGGGGTTGGACTATTGTAATCGTCATATGTATTTAAAAATAAAAATAAGCATGAATAGGGTTGGTCGGACTGAATCTAGTGACATGTGGTAATGACTGGTGTTCGTCCGATTCCTGTCTACCTAAAAATACGCTAGACAGATCGTTGTTAGAACCGACAAACAAAGTTTAAATTTAATTTACTCTTACCTGTTCTACTCGAAGAATAGCGGTCGTAAGAGGTCGATCCACAGGGAGGCGATTGGAGTTGCATAAAAATTAAAATGTTCACTCGGATTAAAAACCGATTTTTGAATGCTAGAAGAAAATCATTATTTTGAGGATGTTGATGGATTCTCTAGTCTACCGGAGAATATTTTTTAATTGAAATTAACTATAAGACAGGTAGTCAGATTCAAAGAGTATTTATGTATTTAACTAATTAAAGAAAAGCTTTAACATAAATTAAAATGGATGAAAACAATGTTAGAAAAATTGTAGACTGGAATATAGATTGCATGAAAGAGGATTTAATGGATTGCAGAATAGAAATTAAAATTGCAGAATAAATATAACCTTCTACCCAAATAAACTCTCAAAAATTAAAACTCAAAACAAAACCTAAAATAAAACTAAAAATAAGAACAATATGCTTTCAAACTTATACTTCTCAATAAAAACTTTCAACTAAAGTACAACTAAAATAGAAAAAAAAATACATTGCTCTCTCAAATTAAAAAAAACTCAAACCGAAAAAAAAAACTGGAAAAAATTGCAATGCTCTGTTTTCAATGGAGTTGAAAACAGAGCAATGCCATTTTTTCTTTCTTCCTCGTCCGCCTCTTCCCCTGTTTCTTTGGACAAACCGAAGGAGCCAAACTCCTTCTTCTTCCTTCGACCAGCCAGCCACCACCCCAACCGAGCACTCTTCTCTCTTGGCCTCCACCCCCAATCGAGCACTCTTCTCTCTTGGCCTCCACCCCCTTCTTATAGCCCTTGGAGACGCTGAAGGTTGGGAGGAGCGGATCCGTTGACTGCTGAAATCGGGCACGGGAGGCTGGGGATGCTGCGGGATCGACGGGATGACTGCTTCTTATTTCCTTCTTTCGGTGATTTGGGAGGTGCATGCGGACGGGATGCTGGCATGGAAGCGGAAGGTGGGGACGCGCTGGCAGTGACGGCTCCGAGATGGCTGGGCTCACGGAAGAGGGGTTTCCTTCTTTGGGTGCCGGATTGGGGCGTTCATGGCATGGGAATCACTGGGGTGCTGATGCGGAAGGGAGGCGCTGGGATCTTCCTTGCTGGGAGGCGAATTGTCCGGGATTGCACGCGGAAGAGGAAGGATGCTGGGGCTTCTTTCACGGACGCGGGATCGCTGGGAGCGTGATCGACGGGGTGACTTGCTGGCACGGTGGCTGGCACAGATGAGGGACTGCCGGGATCACGGAAAGGAAGGAGACGCGGGCTGATTGGGGTGAGCCAAAATGGAGCTTGGCTGCGTTCGAACGGGCGCTTGGATCTCGCTATGGGTCATGTGCCAGTTTCTGCAATGGAATTGAATTTTGGAAGAAGGTTTGGGACTTCCTTTGCCCTCGTGAGATGGAGCTGGGAGACACCAATTTCCATCCAATCAGTCATCTAGATAATAATAAAAAAATAGTGTGATATGAAATTTGGCTTGCAGACGGACGAAGTTGGTTCGTCGCGGGTCATCTGTTGAGGTCAATTGCAAGTCTTTCAAGTCATGGGTTACCCAGCACCTCATAGTTATGATATGGCCAAATTAGATTTGCCCCAAAAATTATTTCCCAAAAGCACCAAAGAAATGGACCTGATTCGGATCCGAACCCGACTCGGACCCAACCCGATCTTCAACCGGGTCGGATCTAGGAAGGGATCCTTCTTTAGTCAAATTTGTACTCAATGTGCATTTTATCTCTAATTTATGAAAATCTGTGCCAAACCCAAATATAATATTAATCCAGTGAATTTATCATTATCGGTTAGCAATAATACTAATTTAGGTAACATGTAGGTCGCACTTTTGTGCTCTCATCACACCCCCCAACTAGCTTATTGCTAGTCTCTAGCAATTTAGTGCGAAAATGATAAAATAAGAGTGCAAAAGTGTTATTTATTATATATATATAAATATTCATGAACTAAGATAAATACTCACTTTCGTAGAGCATTATGATTGCACTTAGCACGTGCAACAAGCCGTTAAACCCCTAGGTTACCCTAGTGGACGAGTGTTGTCTCGTGAGGGTTTGCAGTGAAGTTACCCACAAACTTCAATCCCAAAATAATATTTGGTTTGTGAAAAGAAAGTCTAATTTCAAGTACATGACTGATAAGAATTTCAAAAGCACACAAGGTTTTATTTACTAAGTAGCCCAAATTCTAGGTTAGTATGCAATTTAAGTTGAAGTCATTAAGTTTTCCGTTAGGGAGTTGTAAAACTTATTATACTTGAGTGCTCAGTGAAGTTTGGACCATGCACAAGCTAAGATTTTGGATCTCTAAAATGTCGCTAATATTAGTAGTTTCCAAGAATTGGTCGGACAAGACCTATTTGCTGATTCAAAATCATCTTTTCTGCAGGATTTCGAGAGCTGTGGATATTTACTTTAATACCTCATGGGCTTTATATGTAATATTCCAGTTTACTCGAATGTTTACAACGACGGCTTTCACACTATTGCCTTTTTTAAGGTCAATATACATTTTTTTTGTTTTTCATTTTGTTTTTCTCTTCTTTTTTTTTTTTGAAAGAGAAATGATAATGTATATATTGTGCACTTTTACTCCTGTGATGATTCCTCCATGTAGCAAGCAATTAGTTGACAATTCTCACACCAGTTGGTATGAGGTGTCGGGCATCAAGACTCCCCTACGGACCTATGCTCGGGTTCCTCATCACAAGCCTGCTGACCTTTGACAATAGGTAGCCCTTTTCGATGTACCTGACTAAATCCACCAAATAGTTTTTTTTTTTTTTTTGGGATCAGAAAAAGATGGTTCATCAGGATTTGAGGTTGCTACCATATTCTCAACACAATGTCGAACCTATACCTTAGAAAATGCTGGCCAAATGTGTTGTAAAATTCAAAGCACTAATTAGCTTACAACTCATTAAAAGGAACTTAATAAAAAGAACTCACTTTGCACTACTTCCGACTAGTCATTGGGCTCTTAGATTTTATATACCTTGTGTGTTGTAAAGAAAATTTTTTTTTTTATTCCAAAAATTTTTCCAAATTTTTTTTTTTTTATAAAATTCCAAATGCTTAAGAATACCCCCAAACCTAAATCTAACATTGTTCTCAATGTTAAAGAAAAATTAAAGCAGTAAGAGGACACAGGAGAAGTTACCTGATATGGGTAGGTAAATTGAAAATTGGGGCAAAATCCCCCAAACCTGCATGTTAGTAATTTATTAATTTTTTTTTATAATTAGAAGATATTTACATGTTGGGTTGCCTCCCAAGAGCGCTAAGTTTTATGTCTTCAGCCAGACAATTCCGATTTACTCATAATAGACAGGGTCGGTCAGAAGTGTCTCCTCAACTTCTGGACTCAGATACTCAAGGTATGGTTTTAAACGATGTCCATTGACTTGAAAGGACCTACCATCCTTGGTATTACATATTACTACTGCACCATGCGGGTGCACTTTCTCTACTGTGTATGGGCCAGTCCAGCGAGATTTAAGTTTCCCAGGGAATAGATGTAATCGAGAATCATATAAGAGAACTTTTTGTCCTTGGTAAAACTCTTTACGAATGATCATTTTATCATGCATGATCTTCATGCGATCTTTGTACTTCTTGGCACACTCGTAAGCATCGTTTCTAATTTCTTCAAGCTCATCGAGTTGAAGCTTCCTATGTTCTCCTGCCTTGTCGAGATCGAAATTTAGGCGTTTGATTGCCCAACAGGCCTTGTGTTCTAACTCGACAGGTAAATGGCAAGCCTTGAAAGAGTAGATGCCCTATAAGCCAATCATTTGATGGGTTTCTCTTTGTAATCCTCCAAATCATGTACTTTGACACTCGATATATATCAATAAAGGCATTGTGTTTCATCATTTGCTGCTTATCTATTTTATTATTGGATGATGAACCCCATAAATTAGGACATTGGTTTTAGGGTTATGATGAGATCATACCAGTGAGACCTAAAATCCTAAAATCCTAATTTAGAATATTTCCAGTCAAATTGGTATATTGAGTCGGGGATCAATATTACCGGAAAGACTGGCACATCTTATGTATGCTCGATGTAGAGGGTGATTGATCTCACAATCACTTGTGTAAGACACTAATACAAAGATGTGGGTGCTCATTAGAGGAATGAGTTCACTGAAATGACCAGCCATGAGAACATCTTATGGATGCTTACTTAATTATCAAAAGATGGTTCTCATAGTGGGAGTTGTGCAAGTGATCCTTAGACCAGAGATCACCATTGTACCTTGTGCACTTGAAGCTATGTTTTGGTTTACCCTCATTCACGACATTGCGTTGTGTACGGGGTATTCTGGATATGGTGGATTTTGTACGAAGGTTGTGAGTAGGTCAACAAGGAATCAGTCACTTCTAGTAAGAGAAGGTAACATCCTACTTACTCTAATCTTATGATGATTCAAGAAGCCTTTGATCAAAGCAAAATGAATATTAGAAAGAGTTTCTAATATTTCATTGTTTGAATTATCATATAAAAGATTGAGAGAGACATGAATAAGTGATTGAGTTTGATATTGATCCATACTCATGCACTTATTCAGGATGTAGTATGACTGAGGGATTGAATTGCACAGTAACTTGCCACTGAAGGGTATGTTTGGATTTGTCCAATACATTCCTCATCTTCCGGGTAGACATGATACGTTGCTAGACGTCAATCATGTCTTGTGGGTTGATCGGATCAAAGAGTTTGATTAGATCAAAGCATCAGAAAGGTTCTGATTGCTAAGTCAGGTTTAGCACTAAATTGAACCTAAATTGGATTAGAGGTATTCTAATCAGGTTAGGTCAACTTGCACCTGCACCTACTGCTGGCTAAGATAAGGAACCCAATGGGTCACACACAAGGGAATTGATCAAGGGTCTAATTGGATTAGATCATGTTTGCAAGATGAACATGCTAGCACGTGTTGCAAATCCTAGCTCCTGATTCAAATTAAATTCGAATATGATTCTTAGATTAGGTTGATCTAATATGATTAGATCATAACCTAATATGGGTTAGCCAAGAGTTGAAACCCATTTGGCTTTAATTAGACCTGATTTGATTAGGTTTAATGTTTTCTTTAAGTTGGTTAAACCCAATTGGATTGGGTTTGATAGGGCCTTCACTCTGGACCATTGGATCGCTTCCTGGATGAAGGATCTGGTCCACTGGTTGGCGCCTTCATCTGGACCATTGGATGGCTTCCTGGATGAAGGATCTGGTCCACTGGTTAGCGCCTGAATCTGGACCACTGGATGGCTCTCTGGATGAAAGATCTGGACCGTTGCCCAGCGCCTGAATCTGGACCACTAGATGGCTCTCTGGATGAAAGATCTGGACCGTTGCTCAGCGCCTGAATCTGGACCATCGGTGATGGCATCTTGCTTCTGGACCATTGGATGGCACCCTGGATGATGATGCCCTGATCTGGACCATTAGATGGCGCCTAGATCTGGACCATTGGCTTTGGTTCACTGCATTTGGGCCCTTGGATCATCAGGATTTAAGAGGGAGATGTGAGAAAGAAGTTGATACACCCTTCTCCTTAGCACCCCATCATGATGGGATGCATCTCTTGGCACATGCCTCATCATGATGAGGTGTGTGGATGGGATGCATCCCTTTAAGATGCATCCCTCCATCTCTTATAAATAAGGAGGTGCCTTGGGGTTCTAAAGATCATCCAAGAAAAAGCCTCTCCTTCTCTCTCCCTTATCCCTTCTTTCTTACAAGCCTCTCTCTTTTGTCCTAACCCAAGACAAGAGGGTCTTCTTTAGGACAAAAAGGCTAGTGAATGTTTTAGAGGTAGAAAGGAAGAAGGAAGTGAAGGAAAATTAGCCAATTAAATCCTTTGGAAGGATTGAACAATTAGAATCAAGTTTTGGTGGAGCTAGAGTCTTGAACCCATTCCTGTGTGGATCAACATCGGAGGGTGAACATTTGGGCACCTTAGGACATCTTCAGATATATTGGATATAGCGTGATAGGTATTCTTCTATACCAAGATTATATTTTCTACATTATTTGGTTATACTATTAAGGCGATCTTGGCTTATTAGGGTTTCATATAATGGGTTTTATAAGAAAATTTTATAATCCCATATCTTCCGCTGCGCCCTAGGGCACTAGGAAACCCTAACAGTGGTATCAGAGCCACCCTTAATCAGTTTAACCAAATGATAATACATGCTATTATCTTGATGCTATGAGATAGCTAGGTTGTTTGTATGCATGATTAGTTTATGCTATGAGATAGTGTTATATTCATGTTGTAGCACAGTATAATTGCTAGTACTAAATTATAGAATGTGCAATGAGACCAATATAGTAGTATGAAAACTTTGGACTGACCCATTCTGGAACAATCGACTCAGTTGGTGTCTAGGAAGGAAGCCACAGGTGGTTACTTAATTAGGACCTCACTCTCTGAGTTAGGGGTGCCTCCCACCTGCTTTTCTGGCCAATTATTTGATTGTCCTTTATGGTTGAGCTTAATGTTAGTAAGATACTACTATTTGAAAGCCCTCACTAAATTCATAATTAAGTCGTAGTGTTAATTGCTTTAAGCTGAGCCATTCTAAATCAATTGACTAAGTTGGTGTCTAGGAAAGAGGCTACAGGTGGTTATTTAATTAGGACCTTACTAAGTAAGGAGAGCCTCCCATCTGCTTACCTGGCCAACTATTTGATTGACCTCCATGGAAAAGCTAATTGCTGATATAACACTATAAAGGTCCTTCCTTCATGCTTAGATATTATTATGTCAATATCTACGCTAGCTTGTTGTGATTCCCACAAGGCTAGTATTAGGGATTGATATTGTAATATCTTGGTGCATATGATGCATATGGCATATTTTAATATGTTGCCTTGTTGTGATTCCCACAGGGGCAGCATTATTCAAATATGACTGTATAAAAATGAAGGGTTTGACTTAACTAGACACAATAGTTTGTTGTGATTTCCACAAGACTATATGTGTGCTAGAGGACAGAATAAAGTTGGGAATTGCATGGGATGCAATTGGAAAGAGTTTCCTACCTTTGAACTTATAAGGGCTTGTTGTGATTCCCACAAGGTCTTTTATAAGGAATTTGGATCTCAACCCCACTAAGAAAATTAGTATTTTCTCGTTCATCATACTTGAGGGTTATGATATTCGATAAAAATAGTGGGAGTAACAATTAGATAAAAGTCCTTGTCTGATTGAATACATGTCATCATGATTGGTCTGCTTATATTAGTGTTCTTTATAATTATAGATTAATTCTGCAAAAATGGCATCTTCACTCTCACTTAGAGGTATCTTAGATACAAACAAATTGACTGGTCCCACCTATGTGGATTGGTTGAGAAATTTAAAGATTGTTCTCACACAAGAAAAACTTTCCTACATTCTTGAAACCCCTGACCTAGGGTCAACAGGGGAAGATGCAACTGAGGAGGAATTGGCCACATATCGTATGTGGAAAAATGACAGTTTGACTGTCAAATGTATCATGCTTGCTTCTATGAATAATGAATTGCAGAGGCAGCATGATAGCATGGATACTCACTCCATACTCCTTAACTTAAAGGAGTTATATGGTGAGCAGAGCAGAACTGCTAGATATGAGATATCTAAACAGTTGTTCCGTGCTAGAATGATCGAGGGATCGTCTGTGCAAGACCACTGTTTAAAGGTTATAGACTTAATCACTCGATTAAGTCAACTTGGTTTTGCTATGGACAGTGAGCTGAGTCAGGATTTGATCCTGCAATCACTACCCGACTCATTCTCGCAGTTTGTCGTGAATTATCACATGGACAAACTGAATTCCTCCCTGCCCGAGCTTCTAAATATGCTGAAAACAGCAGAGTCTCACATCAAGAAGGACAAGGGTCCGATCCTTCTTGTTGGTGAGAGCTCAAAGAAGAAGTCGGGCAACAAGGGTTCAAAGAAAAAACTAAACCCTAAGAGTCACATCAAAAAGAAGAAGGGAAAGAAAATCTCTAGACTCGGTATCTGTTTCCACTGTGGCAAGACGGGGCATTGGAAAAGGAACTGCAAGAGCTTTCTTGCAAGTGTGAAGCCTGATGTAAGTGTTGCATCAAAAGGTATGTTTTTATTACATGCCAATATGACATTAAGTTTTTCTGATTCTAATTCATGGGTATTGGATACCGGTTGTGGTTCTCACATATGCAAATCTTTGCATGGACTACAGAAAATTAGAAGACTGAAGAAAGGTGACTTCGAGCTATATGGCGCTGGAGGAGAATCCATCCAGGCTGAAGCTGTTGGCACCTACATACTGGAGCTACCCTCTGGAAAGTTCTTGAAGCTAGAAGACTGTTATTTTATGCCAAAAATCATTAGAAATATAATTTCAATTCCTTTGTTGCTTAAGAAAGAATTCGAAATAAATGGAAAGAGCAATGGTTGCTCTATTTCTTTATCTAATGAGTATTATTGTCATGGCACTATGGAAAATGGTCTTTTAGTATTATGTCTTAATAATGTTATGTTTCATATTGGCAAAGATAATAAAAGAAAAAGAGAAAATATTAATAATACCCTCCTCTGGCATTACCGATTAGGTCATATTAGTGAGACAAGGTTACATAAGTTGTATAAAGATAAATTCTTTGACCCTTATGATTTTGAATCATTAGGAACTTGTGAATCTTGTCTTATGGGTAAAATGACCAAGTCTCCATTCTCGGAACATGGAGAAAGGGCAAGTGACTTGTTAGAACTCGTAAACACTGATGTGTGCGGTCCTATATCAACTCAAGCTAGAGATGGATACTCTTACTTCATCACATTTACTGATGACTTATCAAGGTTTGGTTTTGTGTATCTAATGAAACATAAATCCGAAGCCTTTGATAAATTTAAAGAGTATCAAAGTATGGTCGAAAAACAAACTGGAAAGTGTATTAAAATCCTTCGATCTGATCGAGGAGGAGAATACCTTTCTAGTGAATTTTTAGACTATCTTAAATTAAAGGGTATACTCTCTGAATGGACACCTCCATATACGCCACAATTAAATGGTGTAGCTGAAAGAAGGAATCGTACCTTATTAGATATGGTACGGTCCATGATGTGCTTCACAAATCTTCCAGTTTCCTTCTGGGGACATGCCCTAGAAACTGCTGCATTAGTATTAAATAGAGTACCATCTAAGTCTGTATCTAGCACTCCATATGAGATATGGAAAGGAAAGAAACCTAATCTTAAGTATCTTAAGATATGGGGTTGTCATGCTTATGTCAAAAGAAATTTTGGACATAAGCTAAGTGCTAGATCGGACAAATATATATTTGTAGGTTATCCTAAAGACAGTTTAGGATATATCTTCTATAATCCTACCGAACAAAAGGTATTTGTTGCTAGGCATGCCACTTTCTTGGAAAAAGAGTTTTTTTTAGAAAAGGGCAAGGATAGAAAAATTGAACTTGATGAAGTTCAAGACCTACAAGGTGAGACACATAATAATCCTCAACCAGATGTACCCATGGAAGAGGTACAGCCACTACACACTACTCTTTTTCGAAGGTCAGAAAGAGTGCGAAATGCACCTAAGAGGTATGGATTTATCATTGAGAATGATGAGCCCACATCGTTGATAACGATGACCCTCTGACCTATTCGGAAGCTGTCAAAAGTAGGGACTCTGACAAATGGTTGGACGCCATGAAATCCGAGATAGATTCTATGTATACAAACCAAGTGTGGACTTTGGTTGATGCACCTGAGGGAGTGATTCCAATAGGGTGCAAATGGGTATACAAGAAGAAGATAGGAGCTGATGGCCAAGTAGAAACCTACAAGGCCAGGCTAGTGGCAAAAGGTTTCAGGCAAAAACAAGGCATTGATTATGATGAAACTTTTTCGCCAGTAGCTATGCTCAAATCTATTCGGATTATGCTTGCTATAGCTGCATACTATGATTATGAGATCTGGCAGATGGATGTCAAAACTGCTTTCCTTAATGGTCACCTTGAGGAAGAGGTCTATATAACACAGCCAGAGGGATTTGTCTCAAGAGGGAGAGCAAATCAAGTATGTAGGCTTAAGAAATCCATTTATGGATTAAAGCAGGCATCTAGAAGTTGGAACATCCATTTTGACAAGATAGTCAAAGAGTTTGGCTTTATTAAAAATATAGATGAACCTTGTGTGTACAAGAAGACTAGTGGGAGTGCTATTGTCTTCTTGATATTATATGTGGATGATATATTGGTCATTGGAAATGATGTTCCAATGATGCAATCGGTCAAGACTTGGCTATCAAAGAAATTTTTCATGAAAGACTTGGGTGAAGCATCCTATATACTTGGTATAAGGATCTATAGAGATAGATCTAAAAGGATGCTAGGTTTGTCCCAGTCTAGGTACATAGATAATGTGCTGAAGAGGTTCAGCATGGATGGAAGTAAGAAAGGTTTCTTACCCATAGGACATGGCATACAACTCTCTAGGAAGATGTCTCCTAAGACATCTGAAGAGAGGAATAGAATGAGTTCTATTCCCTATGCTTCGGCAGTAGGGTCGATCATGTATGCTATGTTATGTACCAGGCCTGATGTAGCTTATGCCTTGGGTATGGTAAGTAGATTTCAGGCAGATCCCGGAGAGGATCATTGGAAAATTGTGAAAAGCATTCTCAAATACTTGAGAAGGACTAGAGATGTTTTTCTGATTTATGGAGGATCAGAATTGAAACTAGAAGGCTATTCAGATTCTAGCTTTCAATCTGATCCAGATGATAGCAAGTCAATCTCTGGATATATCTTCACTTTGAATGGTGGAGCTGTGAGTTGGAAAAGATCCAAACAGCAAACTGTAGCTGACTCAACTACTGAGGCAGAATACATAGCTGTTAGTGAAGCTGCTAAGGAAGCAGTCTAGATGAAGAAGTTCATCACAGAGCTGGGTGTAGTTCCTGAGATTGCCGGACCAGTCCCAGTTTATTGCGATAACACTGGAGCTGTTGCACAGGCTAAGGAACCAAGGTCTCATCATAGATCCAAGCACATTTTGAGACGCTTCCACCTTGTTCGAGAGATAATCGAAAGACAAGACGTCAAGATTGAACGAGTAGACACAAAAAACAATATAGCAGATCCATTTACTAGAGCTCTACCACAGCAGTAATTCAATCGCCACCTCGATTGTATGGGGTTAAAATATAAGGGCGATTGGCTTTAGTGCAAGCGGGAGATTGAAAGAGTAGATGCCCTATAAGCCAATCATTTGATGGGTTTCTCTTTGTAATCCTCCAAATCATGTACTTTGACACTCGATATATATCAATAAAGGCATTGTGTTTCATCATTTGCTGCTTATCTATTTTATTATTGGATGATGAACCCCATAAATTAGGACATTGGTTTTAGGGTTATGATGAGATCATACCAGTGAGACCTAAAATCCTAAAATCCTAATTTAGAATATCCCAGTCAAATTGATATATTGAGTCGGGGATCAATATTACCGGAAAGACTGGCACATCTTATGTATGCTCGATGTAGAGGGTGATTGATCTCACAATCACTTGTGTAAGACACTAATACAAAGATGTGGGTGCTCATTAGAGGAATGAGTTCACTGAAATGACCAGCCATGAGAACATCTTATGGATGCTTACTTAATTATCAAAAGATGGTTCTCATAGTGGGAGTTGTGCAAGTGATCCTTAGACCAGAGATCACCATTGTACCTTGTGCACTTGAAGCTATGTTTTAGTTTACCCTCATTCACGACATTGCGTTGTGTACGGGGTATTCTGGATATGGTGGATTTTGTACGAAGGTTGTGAGTAGGTCAACAAGGAATCAGTCACTTCTAGTAAGAGAAGGTAACATCCTACTTACTCTAATCTTATGATGATTCAAGAAGCCTTTGATCAAAGCAAAATGAATATTAGAAAGAGTTTCTAATATTTCATTGTTTGAATTATCTTCAGGATGTAGTATGACTGAGGGATTGAATTGCACAGTAACTTGCCACTGAAGGGTATGTTTGGATTTGTCCAATACATTCCTCATCTTCCGGGTAGACATGATACGTTGCTAGACGTCAATCATGTCTTGTGGGTTGATCGGATCAAAGAGTTTGATTAGATCAAAGCATCAGAAAGGTTCTGATTGCTAAGTCAGGTTTAGCACTAAATTGAACCTAAATTGGATTAGAGGTATTCTAATCAGGTTAGGTCAACTTGCACCTGCACCTACTGCTGGCTAAGATAAGGAACCCAATGGGTCACACACAAGGGAATTGATCAAGGGTCTAATTGGATTAGATCATGTTTGCAAGATGAACATGCTAGCACGTGTTGCAAATCCAAGCTCCTGATTCAAATTAAATTCGAATATGATTCTTAGATTAGGTTGATCTAATATGATTAGATCATAACCTAATATGGGTTAGCCAAGAGTTGAAACCCATTTGGCTTTAATTAGACCTGATTTGATTAGGTTTAATGTTTTCTTTAAGTTGGTTAAACCCAATTGGATTGGGTTTGATAGAGCCTTCACTTCTGGACCATTGGATCGCTTCCTGGATGAAGGATCTGGTCCACTGGTTGGCGCCTTCATCTGGACTATTGGATGGCTTCCTGGATGAAGGATCTGGTCCACTGGTTAGCGCCTGAATCTGGACCACTGGATGGCTCTCTGGATGAAAGATCTGGACCGTTGCTCAGCGCCTGAATCTGGACCACTGGATGGCTCTCTGGATCAAAGATCTGGACCGTTGCTCAGCGCCTGAATCTGGACCATCGGTGATGGCATCTTGCTTCTGGACCATTGGATGGCACCCTGGATGATGATGCCCTGATCTGGACCATTAGATGGCGCCTAGATCTGGACCATTGGCTTTGGTTCACTGCATTTGGGCCCTTGGATCATCAGGATTTAAGAGGGAGATGTGAGAAAGAAGTTGATACACCCTTCTCCTTAGCACCCCATCATGATGGGATGCATCTCTTGGCACATGCCTCATCATGATGAGGTGTGTGGATGGGATGCATCCCTCCATCTCTTATAAATAAGGAGGTGCCTTGGGGTTCTAAAGATCAAACAAGAAAAAGCCTCTCCTTCTCTCTCCCTTATCCCTTCTTTCTTACAAGCCTCTCTCTTTTGTCCTAACCCAAGACAAGAGGGTCTTCTTTAGGACAAAAAGGCTAGTGAATGTTTTAGAGGTAGAAAGGAAGAAGGAAGTGAAGGAAAATTAGCCAATTAGATCCTTTGGAAGGATTGAACAATTAGAATCAAGTTTTGGTGGAGCTAGAGTCTTGAACCCATTCCTGTGTGGATCAACATCGGAGGGTGAACATTTGGGCACCTTAGGACATCTTCAGATATATTGGATATAGCGTGATAGGTATTCTTCTATACCAAGATTATATTTTCTACATTATTTGGTTATACTATTAAGGCGATCTTGGCTTATTAGGGTTTCATATAATGGGTTTTATAAGAAAATTTTATAATCCCGTATCTTCCGCTGCGCCCTAGGGCACTAGGAAACCCTAACAAGCCTTGCCATAGACAATCCTATATGGGGACATTCCAATTGGTGTTTTGTAGGGCGTTCGATATGCCCACAATGCATCTGTTAACCTAGGGGACCAATCCTTTCGAGATGGATTGACAGTTTTTTCAAGGATGGTCTTGATTTCTCTGTTGGAAATCTCAACTTGTCCACTTGTTTGTGGATGATATGGTGTACCGACCTTGTGGGTGATGTTGTACTTCCTCGCAAGGGCTTTAAAAATCCTATTGCAAAAATGTTTCCCCCCATCACTAATGATAGTACGAGGGGTGCCAAAGCGAGCGAAGACAGACTCCTTAAGAAACTTGATCACTACTTTGTGATCATTAGTCTTACACGCGATAGCCTCAATCCACTTAGATACATAGTCAACAGCTAGGAGTATGTACTGGTGCCCAAATGACATAGGAAAAGGACCCATAAAATCAATACCCCAAACATCAAAGATTTCTACAATTAAGATCGGGTTCAGGGACATCTCATTTTTTCTTAAAATTTTTCCTAGTCTTTGACATCGGTCGCATGCTTTACAATACTCGTGTGAGTCATGAAATAGTGTGGGCCAATAGAATCCGCACTGCAAAACATTTGCAGCCGTCTTTTTACCACTGAAATGACCACCACAAGCATGGTCATGGCAAAAGGAAAGGACTTTCCTTTGTTCGTATTCAGAAATACACCGTCGGATGATCTGATCAGGGCAATATTTAAATAGGTATGGTTCATCCCAAAAATACCACTTCACACGAGCTAGGAAGCGAAATCGCTCCTGTTTGGTCCAAGAGCTAGGCATTTGTTCAGTAACGAGGTAGTTGACTATGTCAGCATACCATGGAACATTGGTATGGGAAATCATCATTAGTTGTTCATCCGAAAAAGTTTCGGATACAGGTAATGATTCTGCAGATGACTCAACAATCAGTCTGGACAAGTGGTCAGCTACTACATTTTCAGATCCCTTTTTGTCTCGAATTTCGAGATCAAATTTCTGGAGCAATAGGATCCAACGAATGAGCCTTGCCTTAGCATCCTTCTTTGTGAGAAGGTACTTAAGGGCGGCATGATCAGAATAAATAAGAACCTTAGATCCTATCAGGTAGGGACGGAATTTATCTAGAGCAAAAACAACTGCCAACAATTCTTTTTCAGTGGTGGAATAGTTGAGTTGGGCGTCATTTAGAGTTTTGCTTGCATAATGAATAACATGGGGAAGCTTCTCTACTCGCTGACCTAAGACAGCACCTATGGCATAATCGGATGCATCACACATGATTTCAAAAGGACGACTCCAATCAGGACTCCTTATGATGGGTACTGAAGTTAGTTCAGACTTTAGTATTTCGAAAGCAGTTATACAAATTGGCGAAAAATTAAAAGTAGCATCTTTCGCCAACAAATCACATAAGGGTTTCGACAATTTACTGAAATCCTTGATAAAGCGGCGGTAAAAACCCGCATGCCCTAAAAAGGATCTGACTTCCCTAACAGTTTTGGGAGGTGGTAACTTGGCAATTAATTCTACTTTGGCTTTATCCACCTCGATTCCCTTTTGTGACACAATGTGTCCCAAAACAATACCTGATTCTACCATGAAATGACACTTCTCCCAGTTAAGAACTAAGTTTTTCTGTTTACAGCGTTCTACAACAAGTGTCATGTGGTGTAGACATTCCTCAAAATTGGATCCAAATACAGAAAAATCATCCATGAAAACTTCTAAAAATTTCTCCACCATGTCGGAGAAAATACTCATCATACACCGTTGGAATGTAGCTGGTGCATTGCATAGCCCAAAAGGTATGCGACGATAGGCAAAAGTGCCATAAGGACAGGTGAATGTGGTTTTCTCTTGATCCTCACGTGCGATAGGAACTTGGTTGTATCCAGAATAACCATCGAGGAAACAGTAATGGGAGTGGCCAGCTAGCCGTTCTAGCATTTGATCGATGAAGGGTAGAGGAAAGTGGTCTTTCCTAGTCATGGCATTAAGCTTCCTATAGTCGATGCATACTCGCCATCCCGTTTGGACTCGAGTAGGGACTAACTCATTGTGATCATTTTTCACCACAGTGATGCCAGACTTTTTAAGTACGACTTGAACTGGGCTTACCCACTGACTATCAGAAATAGGATATATAATCCCTGCATCTAAAAGCTTGATGACCTCGGCTCGAACTACGTCCTTCATGATTGGATTAAGTCGCCTTTGTGGTTCTCTAGAAATTTTTGCATCTTCTTCTAGATGGATTTTATGTTGGACCACAGAAGGACTAATCCCCTTAATATCAGCTATAGACCAACCAATAGCTTCCTGATTCTTCCAAAGGATACTTAACAGCTTCTCTTCCTGTTCTTTAGTTAGATTCGATGCAATTATAACAGGTAAGGTCTTGTTTTCTCCAAGAAATGCATACTTCAAGTTTTCGGGAAGGTCTTTGAGTTCTAGTTGTGGAGGTTTGACATTGGATGACACTAGCTGAGATTCCAAAATAGGCAATGATTCAAACTTGGTGGCCCATCTGCTAGTATCCATCACAGGAATGGAATCTAACAATGCATTAACCTCTTGACTTGACTCGCAATCTTGACCAAAATTAGCCAAACATCTTTCTATTGGGTCAGAATAACTCGACTCTTCAAAAGAACTGCTAATTATATTCTCAATCATGTGAATTTCTTCCAAATCGTCCATCTCAGTTGACTGACTACTACTATGAAAAACATTGAGCTGGACAGTCATGTTCCCAAAGGCTAGAGTCATTATCCCATTTCGGCAACTGATCACAGCATTTGAAGTGGCCAAAAATGGTCTACCAAGGATTACCGGGATGTGACTACCTGGGTTTTTTACTGGTTCAGTTTCGAGGACTACAAAATCCATAGGGTAATAAAACTCATTTACCTTTACAATTACATCCTCTACAATTCCCTTAGGATACTTCACAGTCCTATCTGCTAATGACAAAGTAATATTTGTGGGCTTTAATTCCCCCAAACCTAGTTCGGTGTAGACAGAATAGGGTAATAGGTTCACACTTGCTCCTAAGTCTAATAGGGCTCTCCGAATGATGGTTTCTCCTATTTTAATTTCAACAGTGGGGCAACCAGGGTTCTTATATTTTGGGGCAATCTGTTGTTGAATAAGAGATGAGGCTTGTGCCGCCATCACAGCTTGCCTAGGAATGCTGGTTTTTCTTTTCACCGTGGTTAGGTCTTTTAAGAATTTTGTATAGGAGGGGATCTGTCTGATGGCATCTAAGAAGGGTAAATTTATTTGAACATTTTTAAAGACTTCCATGATTTCATCGTACTGAGATTTTTTCTTTGAGTCTTGTAGTCTACTAGGAAAGGGAGCCTTAGGTGTGTAAGTTTCTATTGGTTTCTCCTCTATTCCTTGTGTTCCCTGTTCTTGGGTCTTTTTCTGGGTGGGGTTTGGTTCATGCTTTTCTTCTTTTTCTTGCACAGGAAGTTGGTCTTTTTCTTCTTTTTCATGCCGCAGAAAATTCAAAAATTTAGATGCAGCGGAAGAGGCATGTGCGGGATCAACCGTTCATCGCATGAACGTTGTTTGAAAACCGTTCGTAGATAGATAAGGATTAAAAACTTTTAAATAACATTAGAAGATCATATCTTCACCTTTGTGCGGGTAGATGATCACCGCAAACTGATGATCGTGGTTTAGGATGAAGGTTCGCTTGAAGCCGTTCAAGTGCCCGGCCTCTACGGGTATCCACACGAAGCAGAAAACCGATCCAAGCTTTCTATCTCCCCAGGGTGCTAGCTCCCTTGCAGAGATAACTTTGATGGCTGATATCCTCCCTTTCAATCAATTCTTGATTGTGCTTGGGAGGAGGAAGAAGAAGGATGAAGAGAAGAAGAGGAACGAAGCCCTGCAGCCTTCTTTTTCTTCCTTGCGTTGGAACCAAACGGTGGAGGAAGAAGGAGGCCACCAAGATCCTTTTTTTCCCTTTGTTGTTGGTGGCTGAAAAGAGAGGAGAGGAGGGTGGCCACGTGATGGAGAGGAGGAGGGCTTCACTTATCATTAGGGCACCTCCTTTCAAAGCCTTATAAAGGCATCTAGGGCTCCTATTTGGTTTAGTCCAAATCATGAATCAATTGGGTTCAATCTATGCTAGTCCTAATCCAATTAGAACTTGAATGAACCATGACTCAATTGAACTCTTCAATCCTAATCCAATTAGGAGTCATGTTGATTCATTAGATTAATAATTAATTAGGACTTAAGAAATCCTAATCCAATTAGGACTTGTTTAATTCTAGTCCTAATCCAATTAGGACTCTAATTTGAATTCGAAGTCCTAATCCGTTTAGGACTCTAGGAATCCTACTCCAAGTAGGAATTCAAATTTAATTCAAAACTCCTAATCTAATTAGAATTGTAGGAATCCTACTCCAAGTAGGAATCCCAGTCCTACTCCAAATAGGATTCCCAGTCCAAGTAGAAATCCCAGTCCAAGTAGGAATCTCAGTCCAAGTAGGATTCCTAGTCCTAATCCAATTAGGACTCTAGAAATCCTACTCCAAGTAGGACTCTTGTTTTAAGTCCAATTAATTAATTATCTTTGTTTCTTCTTCAGCTTATTATCAATCGAATTGATTACTTATGATTCCTAATCACGATTCAACCATCGGATCGGTCAATGCCTCTAGTGTGTGTGACCCCATAGGTTCTACTCTGACTGGTAGTGAGATATATTGTGATCTCTATCACAATATCATTGAAAACTCCTTTCAATGGGTCAGAACGATTCCAACTCTACTCATTAGGGCTTATCGATCATCGAGATAATTCCTATGAGTCCCACCATCCACTAGTGATACCTAGCAGCATGTAGTGGCTACCCAGCAGAATAGAATGATGAACCTCTAAGTGCAGTTATCATGCGATACAGTCCTTCTATCGTGGATCCCTACAGGACGGAGGTCATGGATAACTCGTCAAACCCCTTCGTCTGTCATATGTCAAGATTTATTTGACTCGAGTTCGATAGTGGAAAACTCTTTCTCCACTTTATATTACTGCCCTGGCCAAGGTCTTAGAACTCAGTCTAACAAATCACATAGGATCACTCCTCTTCTATCAAGGTCGATAGATTCCATGTAAGTGCATACCCTACTCCTATAGTGAACTTACTGCAGCCAATCTACACTACAAGGACCCATATGACTAGAGACCATGTATACGTGTAGTCAAACTACAATAACCTCACTGTGAGTAGCCGAAGCACCGCAGGTCAAAGGACCAGTCATATTACTGCAACATCAAGCAAGTCACTGACGAGTGGATAGACGTCCAAGTAACTTCTTGTCTTGGTCACGCTCAGTACCCTTGTTCTCTAACAAGCACCTGCACAATCACTTCAGTGTCCCTACACTGTGGACTCAAGTCTCGTCCATCCAGAAAAAAAGTGATCTGTGCACTGATCGGATCGATCACTGATGAGAGCACAAAAGTGCGACCTACATGTTACTAAAATTAGTGTTATTGTTAACCGATAAGAATAAATTCACTAGATTAATATTATATTTAGATTTAACATAAATTAGTATAAATTATAGATAAAATGCACATTGAGTACAAATTTGACTTCAAATCGGGTCCGAGTCGGGTTCGGGTCCGAATCGGATCCATTTCTTTTGAGCCTTTGGAAAATAATTTTGGGCAAATCTAAATTTGCCATAAGGTGCTGGGTGACCCATGACTTGAAAGAATTTGCACTTGACCTCCAGCCAGAATAGATGACCCAAAATTTCATATCATACTATATGACTAATCGGATGGAACTTGATGTCTCCCATATCCTCCCAGCAGTCCGCACGCATCACAAAGCTCCCGGCTCCTCCCTCCTTCCGCGTTCAAGATCCACCGCATCCGTGACACACCTCTGCACCCACGGATCCATGTCCTTCCCGTGGTCCCGTTCTTCAACGCCTCAGCCCGCCAGCCAGCCACACCTTCCGCTCCTTCCCAGCAGCCAAAGAAGGAAGTCCTTCCGCGTGCCAGCCACCGTGCCAGCAACGCCCGGAATCCCATCATCCACGGATCCTCCTCCCCGTCGATCCAGCTTCCAATCCGGCACCCAAAGAAGGAAGCCCCAGCATCCTTCCTCTTCCGCGTACGATCCCGGATGATCCGCCTCCCATCAACGCCACAGCAACGGATTCCCAGCATCCACGCGAGCCTCCTTCCTTCCGCGACAGCATCCCACGTCCGTCCTCCCCTTCCTTCTGCAATCACCGGCGATCCCGCATCCGTGGCCCAAAGAAGCAAGACCGCGCCCACCTTCCGCTTCCATGCCGTCATCCCGTCGATCTCGCAGCATCCCTAGCCTCCCGCGCTCGATTTCAGCGCCCGGATCCGCTTCTCCCAGCCTTCGTCCAACTATAAGAAGGAAGGAGGTCGGCAAGGAGAGGAGGGGGGAGTCGAAGGAGAAAGAGAGCCGGGTGGAGGCCAAGAAACAGAGAGAAGGGAAGGCTCTGTTTGTGAGAGAAGAGAGAAAGAAAAAAAAAGAAACAGAGCCATGCTCTGTTTCGGGTTGAAAAGAAAGAATAAAAAATTAGGGGAGAGAAGAAAGGGGAGTTTTCTTGTTTTTCTTCCTTGGTTTTTATGTTTTATTTTGTAAAAGGAGGAAGCATTAGACTTCCAATCTTCATTTTATTTTTGTAATTGCCCTTTCATGCAATCCATACATTTATCTTTTATGCAATCTATGTTTTAAGTTTCAGTTTAATTTCTGCAATTTATTTTATGCATTTTGGAATTCTTAGTTTTAAGGTAACTCTGAAATTTTTCTTTGCTATTCGATCTGCAGTTTTCATTTATGTTATGTCTTCAGGAATCGACCCTTACTCTGCATTAGAATTCAATTGCAAGTTTTTTTTTCTTTACTTTGTTTAGTTTCAATTAGAAAATCAAATCAACATCCCCGACATAATGTTTTTCTTTTGTTATTCAAAAATCGCTTTTGAATCCGTGTGAACGTTTTTATTTTTAAGCAACTCCAATCGCCTCCCTGTGGATCGACCTCTTACAACCACTATTCTTCAAGTAGGAAAGGTAAGAGTAAAAATTTAAATTTAACTTTTGTTTGTCGGTTCTAACAACGATCTGTCTAGCATATTTTTAGGTGGACAGGAACCGCACAACAAAATTTTGGCGCCGTTGCCGGGGAGGCAAATCGAGAAGCAAGAACGATCACGAAGATCAAATCGGATTTTGGATACCCGGAGTGAACGCACTCCGGTAGTAAGTTTTTATTTTTATTAATTTTTCTTATTTTGATTATTTTTAGTTAGTAATTTTGTAGTTATTATTAGTTATTATAAGTTTTTTTTATTAGTTATTCTGAAATTTGAAATTCGAAATTTAAAGTTTTCTAAAAAAGTAAAAAAAATTGAAAAAAAAATTCCAAAATTCAAAAATTCAAAAATTTAAATTCAAAATTTGAATTCTGTGATTCGAAATTTGAAATTTAAATTTAAAAAAAAAGTTATAAAAAAATTAATTAAAAAAATTCAAATATATATATATATTATTTTTGCTAGCAATTGATAGGGTGCAATCCCCCGAGGTGATCATACCTCTATTGGGACTCCTCACGGAGTAATCTCCAGAGCTTATTCAACGGGCATTCGGAGATTGACTGACGCATAAGGATTGTGTTTAGTTTACATTCAAGTTATTGCTATAAAAAAAATTAAAAAAAAAATTAAAATTAAAAAAAAACAACATAAAATTTAAAAAATAAGAAAAATAAAAAAATTGCTTGCTCATTTAATCAGTACAACCTAATGACATTGCATAAACTTTAAAAAAAAAATATTGATTATTTGCTGCATTTAGTATTAAGCATTTGCATAAAGTAATTAAGGGCAAAACCCATTAAAAAGATAAGGTCGGAAAGTCATTACCTGTCCTTAGCCCAAAAATCACCACCTTGCATACTTATCCTAAGCCAAATTAAATTAAAATCAAATTAGACGTTGGCCTTAGGGTTTTCGAGCTCAATTAGGCTCTTGGAAAGAAGCGGCTGAAAGCCACTCCAGTGAGAATTTAGTAATTGGTGATGTCTAGGAAAGTTTTACAACAGTGAGAACTGTTACGGGTATTGTGGTATCGGTGTATCCCTTCTGGCACCACCACACATCCCGGGACCTTCCTGGTCACTGATTACTGGATTGCTTAACTGGTAAGCTCAAGCTTAATCTGAAAGGGAGATTAGGAGCTGTCTAATCTAGGAGAGAATTTCAGGAACTTTTTAACCTGATACATCTCTGTGCAACTAGATTTAAGAAGCTACTAAACCTCACTTAGCTCTAAGACTAATAGGGTCAAATTGTTGTGTGGTGTTGATTGTGGTCATCTTGGTCTAGCCCTTCTTCTTATCTTTTAGGATTTCGTTTAAAAAATTGAGTCTAATTAAGTTGTGGAAAATGTATGCATGGTAGAAGGTCATTAAGGGATAAGTTAACCCCATTTGATCCTGAGATTGACAGAACTTTTCATCACAACCTGCGAACTGTAAACCAACCGTCGATCTCTACAATGGGTGAACATATTAGAACCCTGAATGAATTGTTTGCACCCGCATCCGCTAGTCCCCCTACCTGCATAGTATTACCGATTAATAATGCAGCCCAATTCGAGATTCGGGCTGCAACAATAAATATGTTACCCAAATTTCATGGGTTCGAGAGTGAAAACCCTACATTCATCTGAACAAATTTTTAACAATCTGTCAAACGTTTAGAAATCAAAACTTAGATGAAGAGGGTATTAAATTAAGATTGTTTTCCATGACTTTAGAGGATCGTGCCGCTGCATGGCTATATTCCCTTGCTTCAAATTCCATCATATCATGGGAACAACTATCTAGAAAGTTCATGGCTAAGTTCAATCCCATGGTAAAAACTGAAAAAATTAAGGATGCCATAAGAACTTTTAGAGGAAAATCTGAGGAGGAATTTTTCCAACTTTGGAAAAGATTCCATGACTTGTTGGTCAAATGCCCACACCATGAGCTTGATAAGGCTGATCTGGTCCACTTCTTTTATAAAGGACTACCTCCAGCACATAGAAACATGATTGAGTCCATGCACAAGGGTAGGTTCATGAACCAAACCCCGGATCAAGTCTATGAATTTCTTGTTGACTTAGCTGAAAATGCCCAAAATTGGAGTAGCTATGGTGAGGAAGTAATTAGAGATGAGTTTGGGTCTAGAAAACCAGGTAATTATGAAATGAAAGCAGACTTAGAACTCAAAAATGTCATGTCCAATCTGGTGGCTGGAATGAACAACTTGAGTAAAAAGTTTGATGCTTTCACTGTTTCTACTAGTTCGAGTTCATACAAAGAGTCAAATCCTGTCATGAAAGTGGATCACGAGTCATATAGTTTGTGTGTTTTGTGTAACAGTCCTGAGCATCTAGTGGAGTGCTGCCCTAGTCTGCCTAACATAAAGGCCGAGCAAGCAAATGCTCTAAATTCATATAGTGCCTTTAAGAAGCCCACTCCCAACTCGTTCAGCCCAGTTTACCACCCTGATAATAGGTTCCATCCAAATTTCTTATACAAGCAAAATGAACCTATTCAGCATCAAGGTGGTCCACCAGGTTCTCAGAACAACTTTCCCAGGATAGGTCCACCACAAATGAACCAACCTTTGGTTCCATCTGTACCGCCTTATAATACCCCTATCCCACAGCAACCTTCACAATTAGAAACCATGATGGCTAATATGATGAAACAACAACAAGATTTTATCAAGCAACAACAACAGACCAATACAGCCCAAGCCCAGACTAACCAATTCCATGCGCAAGCAATTGCAAAACTTGAGGTTAGTCTGAGCCAAATAGCTAACTCTCTAGGGAATAGGAAGAAATGTGAACTACCTAGTCAACCAGTGCCTAACCCTAGTAGACAACAAAATCAAGGTCAGATAGGTCAGTATCAAATCAATTCTAATAGAAATCCGACCTATGAAGTCCAGGCAATTACCACTTTAAGGTCTGGCAAGCAAGTGGACAATAAAGTCCAACTTCCTGAACATGAAAAAGAAAATAAAACTGAATCCGATAAGAACCCTATTCAGAAGAGGGGTCAAGAACAGGACAAACCGGAAAAAAGGGAAGAACCAATAGAAACATACAAACCCAAGGTTCCCTTTCCCAGTAGACTTCAGGACTCCAAGAAACAATCTAACTTTGATGAGATCATGGAAGTCTTTAAAACTGTTCAAATAAATATACCTTTTCTCGATGCCATAAGACAAATTCCCTCCTATACAAAATTCTTGAAAGACCTCACCACGGTCAAAAGAAAAACCAGTATTCCTAGGCAAGCTGTTATGGCTGCACAAGCCTCATCTCTCATTCAACAACAGATTGCCCCGAAACTCAAAGACCCTGGTTGCCCAACTATTGAAATAAAAATAGGAGAGACGATCATCCAAAGAGCTCTATTAGATTTAGGAGCCAGTGTAAACCTACTTTCCTACTATGTGTACCAAAAATTAGGTT
Source organism: Phoenix dactylifera (assembly GCF_051530095.1). Taxonomy (NCBI): domain Eukaryota; kingdom Viridiplantae; phylum Streptophyta; class Magnoliopsida; order Arecales; family Arecaceae; genus Phoenix; species Phoenix dactylifera. The sequence continues at coordinate 26,610,527 of NC_143192.1, read as the reverse complement.
TGGGGGAATTAAAGCCTACAAATATTACCCTTTTCTTAGCAGATAGGACAGTGAAGTACCCCAAGGGGATTGTAGAGGATGTAATAGTGAAAGTAAATGAGTTTTACTATCCTGTGGACTTCGTTATCCTTGAGACTGAACCTGCAATACATCCAGACAGTCACACACCTATAATTTTAGGTAGACCTTTCTTAGCCACAGCAAATGCTGTGATCAACTGTCGAAATGGGATGCTGAAGTTATCTTTTGGCAACATGAAAGTCGAGCTTAATGTCTTCAACATAAGTAAACAACCACCAGACGACAAAGAAATCAATGAAGTTGACATGATTGAAAGTCTGGTTCAGGAGACTTTCTTACAAACTTATAATAAGGACCCTTTAGAAGCTTACCTTGCCCATTCCGAGGAAAGGGTCAAACATGCGCCTCTTAGTTCTGTTCCCCTTATGAGCATAGATCGTCATCAGCCGACTGTTCTTCATCGGACTCTTCCAAAACCATTCTTAGATAATGGTTGAAAAAAGGAGGATTTACATTTTGTCTGGCTGAAGACATAAAGCTTAGCGCTCTTTGGGAGGCAACCCAACATGTAAGTTTCTTTTATTAAAAAAAAAAAATCATCAATAAATTACTAACATGCAGGTTTGGGGGATTTTACCCCAACTTTCAATTTACCCACCCATATCAGGTACTTCTCCTCTGTCCTCTTACTGCTTTAAATTTTCTTTAACATTGAGGACAATGTTAGATTTAGGTTTGGGGGTATTTTTAAGCATTTGAAATTTTATAAAAATTAAAAAAAAAGAGTTTTTATAAAAATTAAAAAAAAAAGTTTTTAGGTAAAATTTTTGAAAAAAAAATTTACAACACACAAGGTATATAAAATCTAAGAGCCCAATGACTAGTTGGAAGTAGTGCAAAGTGAGTTCTTTTTATTAAGTTCCTTTTAGTGAGTTGTAAGCTAATTAATGCTTTGAATTTCACAACACATCTGGCCTGCACTTTCTAAGGTATAGGTTCGTCATTGTGTTGAGAATATGGTAGCAATCTCGAATCCTGATGAACCATCTTTTTCTGATCCAAAAAAAAAGAAAAAAAGAAAAAAAAAAGAGATTTAGTCAGGTACATCGAAAAGGGCTACCTATTGTCAAAGGTCAGCGGGCTTGTGATGAGGAACCCGAGCATAGGTCCGTAGGGGAGTCTTGATGCCCGACACCTCATGCCAACTGGTGTGAGAATTGTCGACTAATTGCTCGCTACATGGAGGAATCATCACAGGAGTAAAAGTGCACAATATATACATTATCATTTCTCTTTCAAAAAAAAAAAAAAAAGAGAGAAGAAAAAAAAAATGAAAAACAAAAAAATGTACATTGACCTTAAAAAAAGACAATAGTGTGAAAGCCGTCGTTGTAAAAATTCGAGTAAACTAGAATATTACATATAAAGCCCATGAGGTATTAAAGTAAACATCCACAGCTCTCGAAATCCTGCAGAAAAGATGATTTTGAATCAGCAAATAGGTCTTGTCCGACCAATTCTTGGAAACTACTAATATTAGCGATATTTTGGAGATCCAAAACCTTAGCTTGTGCATGGTCCAAACTTCACTGAGCACTCAAGTATAAATAAGTTTTACAACTCCCTAACGGAAAACTTAATGACTTCAACTTAAATTGCATACTAACCTAGAATTTGGGCTACTTAGTAATTAAAACCTTGTGTGCTTTTGAAATTCTTATCAGTTATGTACTTGAAATTAGACTTTCATTTCATAAAATAAATTTTATTTTGGGATTGAAGTTTGTGGGTAACTTCACTGCAAACCCTCACGAGACAACACTCGTCCACTAGGGTAACCTAGGGGTTTAAAGCCTTGTTGCACGTGCTAAGTGCAATCGTAATGCTCTACGAAAATGAGTATTTATCTTACTATTTTTTTTTAATAAATTACACTTTTGCACTCTCATTTTATCATTTTCACACTGAATTGCTAGAGACTAGCAATAAGCTAGTTGGGGGGTGTGATGAGAGCACAAAAGTGCGACCTACATGTTACTAAAATTAGTGTTATTGTTAACCGATAATAATAAATTCACTAGATTAATATTATATTTAGATTTAACATAAATTAGTATAAATTATAGATAAAATGCACATTGAGTACAAATTTGACTTCAAATCGGGTCCGAGTCGGGTTCGGGTCCGAATTGGATCCATTTCTTTTGAGCCTTTGGAAAATAATTTTGGGCAAATCTAAATTTGCCATAAGGTGCTGGGTGACCCATGACTTGAAAGAATTGCACTTGACCTCCAGCCAGAATAGATGACCCAAAATTTCATATCATACTATATGACTAATCGGATGGAACTTGATGTCTCCCATATCCTCCCAGCAGTCCGCACGCATCACAAAGCTCCCGGCTCCTCCCTCCTTCCGCGTTCAAGATCCACCGCATCCGTGACACACCTCTGCACCCACGGATCCATGTCCTTCCCGTGGTCCCGTTCTTCAACGCCTCAGCCCGCCAGCCAGCCACACCTTCCGCTCCTTCCCAGCAGCCAAAGAAGGAAGTCCTTCCGCGTGCCAGCCACCGTGCCAGCAACGCCCGGAATCCCATCATCCACGGATCCTCCTCCCCGTCGATCCAGCTTCCAATCCGGCACCCAAAGAAGGAAGCCCCAGCATCCTTCCTCTTCCGCGTACGATCCCGGATGATCCGCCTCCCATCAACGCCACAGCAACGGATTCCCAGCATCCACGCGAGCCTCCTTCCTTCCGCGACAGCATCCCGCGTCCGTCCTCCCCTTCCTTCCGCAATCACCGGCGATCCTGCATCCGTGGCCCAAAGAAGCAAGACCGCGCCCACCTTCCGCTTCCATGCCGTCATCCCGTCGATCTCGCAGCATCCCTAGCCTCCCGCGCTCGATTTCAGCGCCCGGATCCGCTTCTCCCAGCCTTCGTCCAACTATAAGAAGGAAGGAGGTCGGCAAGGAGAGGAGGGGGGAGTTGAAGGAGAAAGAGAGCTGGGTGGAGGCCAAGAAACAGAGAGAAGGGAAGGCTCTGTTTGTGAGAGAAGAGAGAAAGAAAAAAAAAGAAACAGAGCCATGCTCTGTTTCGGGTTGAAAAGAAAGAATAAAAAATTAGGGGAGAGAAGAAAGGGGAGTTTTCTTGTTTTTCTTCCTTGGTTTTTATGTTTTATTTTGTAAAAGGAGGAAGCATTAGACTTCCAATCTTCATTTTATTTTTGTAATTGCCCTTTCATGCAATCCATACATTTATCTTTTATGCAATCTATGTTTTAAGTTTCAGTTTAATTTCTGCAATTTATTTTATGCATTTTGGAATTCTTAGTTTTAAGGTAACTCTGAAATTTTTCTTTGCTATTCGATCTGTAGTTTTCATTTATGTTATGTCTTCAGGAATCGACCCTTACTCTGCATTAGAATTAAATTGCAAGTTTTTTTTTCTTTACTTTGTTTAGTTTCAATTAGAAAATCAAATCAACATCCCCGACATAATATTTTTCTTTTGTTATTCAAAAATCGCTTTTGAATCCGTGTGAACGTTTTTATTTTTAAGCAACTCCAATCGCCTCCCTATGGATCGACCTCTTACAACCACTATTCTTCAAGTAGAAAAGGTAAGAGTAAAAATTTAAATTTAACTTTTGTTTGTCGGTTCTAACAACGATCTGTCTAGCATATTTTTAGGTGGACAGGAACCGCACAACAATCACCGTCCTCGTGATGATCCATTGATCAGGAGCATTTAGAAATTAATCACCAATGATACATGGCTCAAATTCTCAACTCTTGAGAATATGCATCATCATCTTATTAATTTCTTGGACGATTCATAGACACATAATTAATATGAATGAAAAGATGTCTTTTATTTATTCAATAATAAATAGTCTAGTACAAAATTATGTCCCTAGAATTAACAATGTGTCAGCCAGATTGGCTTCTAGGGCATACATCTAACAATCTCCCACTTGCACTAAAGCCAATCAGTCATATATCTAAGCCCCATCTTCTCAAGGTGGGCTTCAGTCTTTTGCTGACTTAGCTGCTTAGTGAACGGGTCTGCCATGTTATCCGCGGAGTCTACTCTCTACACCTCTACATATTTCTTCTCAATATAGTCGCGTATGAGGTGGAAGCGCCGCTCTATGTACTTGGACTTCTGATGAGACCTTGGCTCCATAGTTAGTGCTATGGTGCCAATGTTATCGCAGTAAAGTGTTATGACATCTAATGACATTACACCTAACTCTGCAATGAACTTTTAACTAGAAGGTTTCCACTGCACCCTAAGATACGGCTTAACATTCAGCTCTAAGGTAGAATCTATAATGATTGGTTGTTTGGAACTCTTCCAACTTACTGAACCACCATTGCACATATCTTGATGTAGACTTTCTATCATCAATATGTGTGCATCCTTCTACCTTCAACTCTGATCTTCTTCCAAAGACCAAGAACATGTCCTTAGTTCTTCTCAAGTACTTAAGACTGTTCTTCACAGCTATCCAGTGCTTTTTGCCTGGATCTGATTGACATATGCTCGTGACACTCACAGCATGTACTATATCAAGTCATGTACATAGCATGGCATACATGAGGCTCCCTATTGCTGATGCATAGGGGATCTTGCTCATGCGTTGAATCTCTTCAGATGTGTTGGGGCACATCTTCTTGGAGAGATTAATTCCATGCCTTAGGGGTAAGAGACCCCTTTTAGAGTTTTCCATGCTGAACCTTTTCAGCACTTCCTCTATGTACATCTTCTGTGATAGGCCAAGCATCCTTTTAGATCCATCTCTATAGACCTTTATTTCCAAAATATAGGATGCTTCTCCAAGGTCTTTCATGGAGAACCTTTTTGACAACCTGACCTTGACCGAGGTTAGCATGGGAATATCATTCCCTATCAGGAGGATGTCGTCCACGTACAGTACGAGAAATACAACAGCACTCCCACTAACCCTTTTGTAAACACATGGTTCCTCTTCGTTTTTGATGAAATCAAACGTTTTGATTGCGTCATCGAAACGAGTGTTCCAACTCCGAGATGCTTGCTTTAGTCCATAGATGGACTTTTGCAGCTTGCAGACCTTGTGATCTCCATCACTGGAAGTGAAACCCAAAGGCTGTTCCATATAGATGTCTTCATCAAGATATCCATTCAGAAAAGCTGTTTTCACATCCATCTGCCAGATTTTATAATCATGAAATGCTGCAATGGCAAGCAATGTTCGGATGGATTTCAGCATGGTTATAGGTGAAAAGGTCTCCTGATAGTCAATGCCCTCGCGCTGACTATACCCTTTCGCCACAAGCTTTGCCTTATAGGTCTCTACCTCTCCATCCGAACCTATCTTCTTTTTGTAGATCCATTTGCATCCAATAGGTACAATACCTTCTGGTGGATCTACTAAGGTCCAAACTTGGTTGGAATGCATGGAGTCTAACTCCAATTATTTCTCGGAATCGATATCAGATATCGCCTCGTCGTAGGTTTTGGAATCCTGCGTGTGATCCCTATCTCCCACTAGGAACATTTTCTCGGTATCTTCTTCTAGTATACCTAAGTATCTATCGGGAGGATGGGAGACCCTACTTGATCTACGAGGTGGTCGAGGGACATCGTGTACTGGCTCTGTATGAATGGGTTCGATAGGATCCATGACTCGTTGCTTTTTAGAGACTTTCTCTTCAAGCTCAATTTTCCTCCCACTGCCTCTATCAAGGATAAACTGGTTTTTCCAAGAAGATGGCGTGACGGCTCACAAACACATTGTGATCCTCTGAGATGAAAAAATTGTATCCTAATGACTCTTTAGGATATCCTATAAAACGAGCACTTATGGTCCTAGCCTCTAGTTTGTCTGCCTGTAGTCTCTTGACGTGGGCCGGACATCCCCAAATCTTGGTTTCTTACCATGTCATATCTCATATGGTGCGGTAGGAATGGACTTTAGAGGGAACTCTATTCAACAAGTAAATAGCTGAAAATAGAGCATCTATCTAAAGAAACAAGGGTAAATCAGTGAAGTTCATCATGGACTGGACCATATCAATAGAGTCCGATTCCTCCTCTCTGACACTCCATTGAGCTGAGGTGTACCAGGAGGAGTCCATTATGAAACTATACCATTCTCCTTGAGATAATCATGGAACTCTCCATTAAGGTATTCACTTCCTCGATCTGATCGAAGAACCTTAATGAGTTTTTTGTGCTTATTTTTCTACTTCATATCTAAGCTTTTTGAACCTTTCAAAAGTTTCATATTTGTGTCTCATACACATATTCATACCGTGAGTAATCATCAGTAAAATGAAGTAAAAAATTACAACCCCTAGCCTGCACATCGAATAGGCCACACACATCAGTGTGTACTAGGGTAAGTATGTTGACCCCCTAATGGATTTTGATGAATACAAAACACTAGAGTAAAATTCCATTATATCTTAACAATTCGATTGAGGAATTCATGTGTTTTACTTAGAAAATTGTTAAGAAATGTCTAGGCAAGTTCCCACAATTTTTATGAATTTATTGAAGAATATTCTGAGCTAAAGAAAAAGTTCAGGGACAGCCGAGACGTCTCCTGATAGTTTCAGAGACGTCTCTGGGACAAACAGGAAGAACTGGCACACTTGGAGTCGTCTCCGGCACCTGCCGAGTCGTCCCCGCGTTAGCGGAGTCGACTCTCTCAGAAGCGGAGTCGACTCTCTCAGTGGCGGCAGAAAGACGTTTCTCAAGGGATATGCGCGAGACGTCCCCGCTGTACGCGGAGTCGTCCCCGCAAGCAAAAAGGAGACTCCCCGAGACGTCCCCAAGATGGCGGAGACGGCTCTCTCAGGGTTTTTCAGAGAATGGTTTTTGCGGTGATAAGGAAGCGGAGTCGACTCTGAGATAGCGGAGTCGTCCCCACGCATAAAGTGGACACAAGCGGAGACGTCCCCTGAAAGAGCGGAGACGACTCTCTCAGGGAATTCCAGAGGGCAAGTTTTTCGGAGACAAAGAAGCGGAGTCGTCCCCAAAGAAGCGGAGTCGTCCCCACTCAAAAAGCACAGACAAGGCGAGACGTCCCCGTAAAGTGCCGAGTCGACCCCAGATAAAGTAAAAAGTAAAATCCTGTAGGTGAGACGTCTCTCGCTGTAGCGGAGACGTCCCCGGAGCGCCTGGGACGCGACTGACAGCTTTTCAGGTTTGATTTTGAATTTCAAATCCTTCTCTTTTTGTCTCTAACGGCTATATTTGCTTTTTGGGCTATAAAAGGGACCTCTTAAGTGGTTCTCAACAACTCTTCACCAACCCAAAGCAAAATCATTCAAGAGAGAAGTTTGAAAGAAAAGCTCAAGGGAGTGAGTGCATCCAAGGAAGGAAATCAAGTACTTTCAAGTCTCCCAAGTGATTTCAAGCTCAACCACTCTCGCGCGCTCGGGAATCAAAGCTCACACTCAACCCTACGCGGTCTACCTTGGAAGAATCAACATCTCCCACGCTTCCAACGGCAAAAAGATTCTTCTGGGTTTCATTGTTCATAAGTGCTATATTTGCTTTCTAGAGCTTTTATATTCTTTTGTACACTCTTTTATCGTGGTGCTTGTTCAAGTCAAGGGACTTGGAACAAGGGAAAGGCGTCCCAAGCCTAAGAGAAATTGGGGGTTTAGGGTTTGTTGTGAGCCCGGTGTAAAACAACGAGTTGGGTAGTGAACTCGCAAAACTACCGTACTGTAATCTTGGATTATAGTGAAATACCCAAAGGCGCTTTGGGGAGTGGATGTAGGAGCAGTGAAGGCTCCGAACCACTATAAAACCGTGTGCTTGTGGTTGTCTTCTCTTATCCCTTTATCCTTGCTTTAGTTTATATATTTGTGTGTTTTAATCTTAAATTAGTCAAAAAGTTTTTTAAAACACCCAATTCACCCCCCTCTTAGGTGACCATCTTTGGGCAACAAGTGGTATCAGAGCAGGTGCTCTTATATTTCTTGAAAGACCTAACCGTCTTAGCCAAAGATCTAGATGGGAACACCCTTTAACAATGTTCCTGCCGAGGGGCAAGCAACCAATAGACCTCCACTCTTCAATGGGACAAATTATACCTATTGGAAGACTAGAATGAAAATCTTCATTCAAGCACAAGACTATGCCTTGTGGAGGGTTATAGTCAAGGGACCACAAGAACCATCACACATAGTTAATGGCATTCGAGTTCCCAAACCTGAAGAGGATTGGGATGAGAATGATGATAGGATGGCTCAACTCAATTCTAGAGCCATGAACTCATTATTTTGTTCTTTAGATGCAAATGAGTTTAATAGAGTCTCCACATGTAGTTCCGCTAAGGAAATATGGAATAAGCTTGAAGTTACCCACGAGGGTACAAATCAAGTCAAGGAGTCCAAAGTGAACATTCTAGTTCACAAATATGAGTTGTTTAAGATGGAACCCAATGAAACCATCACATACATGTTTACACGCTTTACGGATATAATTAATGGTTTAAAAAGCTTGGGTAAATCCTACACTAACCCGGAACTTGTGAGTAAAATTCTCAGGTCTTTGCCAAAAGCATGGGAAGCAAAGGTCACGGCGATCGTAGAAGCCAAAGACCTCAACACCTTGGGGCTAGAGCAACTCTTGGGCTCATTGATGACGCATGAGCTCACGATGAAGCAACATGAAGAAGAGTTGCCGAAGAAAAAGACAATCGCACTCAAGGCTACCTCAAGTGTGTGTGAAGAAGAGAGCAGTGGGAGTGAAGAAGAAAGCCAAGATGAGGACTTGGGGTTGATAGTTAGGAAGTTTAAGAAATTCATGAGAAGGAAGAAACCCTTCCCAAGAAAGAAATTTGGAGGTAGAAATGATTGGGAAAAAGAAAAGGAAAAAGGAAGAGATCCAATCATATGCTATGATTGCAAGAGACCGGGACACATTCGTTCCGAATGCCCTCAACAAAACAAGTATTTTGGAAAGAAGAAGAAGAAGGCATTGAAGGCAACATGGGATGATAGTGACACATCATCCTCCGAGGAAGAGAAGGAAGAGACCGCCAATTTATGCTTCATGGCGTTCGAGGACGACGAGGTATGTCAAAACCCAACCATAAATTTTACTTTAGAAGAATTGTATGAAGCTTTTCAAGAACTTATGGGTGATTGTAGTATGTTAGGAGCAAAAAATAAAGAATTAAAAGCCTCCAATCAAAAACTAAAGGAAGACATTGAAAACCTATTAATTGAAAAGGAGAGCATTAAAAATATTAATACTACTAACCTAGAAATTAAGAATTCAAAACTTAGTATTGAAAATGAAAAGGGAAAAACAGTAATTAAGGAATTAAATCTAAAATTAAAATCCCTATTCGATATTAATACCTCACTTGCACAAAATGTTGAATCTCTTAAAAAAGATAAGGAAGAACTAGTCAAAGAAAATTTGAATCTTAAGAATGAGGTACATAAGTACAAACCAATTGTTGAAAAATTCACACAAAGTTCTGAAAAATTAAATCTCATTCTTTCAAATCAAAGAGCCGTTTTTAATAAAGCCGGATTAGGTTATAAAACTAATAAACAACAAAAGTATCTAAAGAATTTCTTTGTAAAAGCGAAAGATGTAAAAACTGAAAAACCTACATGCTTTCATTGTGGAAAGACTGGACATAAAGTCTACTCTTGTATTCAAAGAAAAATCCAAACTAACAAGAGTACATTTGTGAAAGCCAAAAACATAACTAAAGTATGGGTGCCTAAGGGAACCAACCACACTAACCACGAAGGACCCAAGAAAACTTGGGTACCTAAGAGCTTCACATGATCATTTTGCAGGTATGCCTTGCAGCCGAAAATAAAAAGAGAATGTGGTATCTTGATAGCGGTTGCTCAAGGCATATGACCGGTGACAAGAGTCTCTTCGTCACCTTGGAATCAAAAGAAGGAGGAGTAGTCACATTTGGAGACAATGCTAAAGGCCGAATCATTGGTGTCGGTAAAATCTCCATATCATCCTCCTCATTTATTGATAATGTATTGTTAGTTAATGGACTGAAACATAATTTATTAAGTATAAGTCAATTTTGTGACAAGGGCTTTAAAGTATCATTTGAATCGTCACTATGCATAATTAGTAGTCCAATTGATAATGAGATCATACTCACAGGACATAGGCATGGAAATGTTTACATGGTAGATCTTGATGATCTCACCATGAAGGATGGCCAATGTCTTGTAGCCATGAATCCTAAAGTCAATGAGACTAGTTGGTTATGGCATCATAGGTTAGGGCATGCTAGCATGGATTTAATTTCTAAATTGATTACAAAGGATCTAGTCAAAGGACTACCGAAAATAGACTTTGAAAAGAATAAAATTTGTGCGGCATGTCAATTAGGAAAACAAACAAGAAGTTCTTTTAAGTCTAAGAACATAGTCTCAACGTCAAAACCCTTAGAACTAATTCACATGGATTTGTTTGGACCCACTAGAACTGCTAGTCTAGGGGGTAAGAAATTTGGTCTTGTCATTGTTGATGATTTTTCACGTTTTACATGGGTTTCATTCCTTGCACACAAAGATGAGTCCTTTCCCGCTTTTATCAAGTTTCATAATAAAGTTTCAAATGAACTCAATCTTAAGCTAAAAGCAATTAGGAGTGATCATGGTACCGAGTTTGAAAATCAACACTTTGAAAAGTTTTGTGACGAAAATGGTATCAATCACAATTTCTCGGCACCTAGGACACCCCAACAAAATGGGGTGGTAGAAAGGAAGAATCGCACACTCGCAGATATGGCTCGTACCATGTTGTGCGAATCGGATCTACCAAAGTATTTTTGGGCTGAAGCAATAAGTACCTCATGTTATATCTTAAATCGTGCTTTAGTTAGATCTATCTTAAAGAAAACACCATATGAATTGATAAAAGGCAAAAAACCAAATATAAGTTATTTTCATGTTTTTGGTTGTCGATGTTTTATTTTGAACAATGGAAAGGACAATCTCAGTAAATTTAGTGCCAAATCAGATGAGGGGATCTTCTTAGGTTATTCCTCATCTAGTAGAGCATACAGGGTCTTCAACAAGAGAACTCTCGTTGTTGAAGAATCCATTCATGTTGTTTTTGATGAAACTAATGGAGATTCTTCTAGAAAAGAAGAAGATGTTGATGCAGGTATACTTGAAGACCGAATCAAGGAATTCTCCATACAAGACAAACAACATGAGGATGAGGTTAAGGAAGATACAAATCAGCAAGATGAAGAAGATCAACCTCCATCAAACAATCAAGATCTTCCTAAAGAATGGAGGTATGCACATGGTCATCCAAAGGATCTAATCCTTGGTGATCCTTCACAAGGTATAAGAACTAGATCTTCTCTAAGAAACACTAGTAATTATCTTGCTTTCGTTTCACAAATAGAGCCTAAATCACTAGAAGAAGCTGAAAAAGATGATAATTGGATGAACGCTATGCAAGAGGAATTAAACCAATTTGAAAGAAATGAAGTTTGGACTCTAATGAAAAGACCCCCAAATGTTTCAATTATAGGCACCAAGTGGGTGTATAGAAATAAACTAGATGAAGATGGAATAGTAATAAGAAACAAAGCTAGGCTAGTGGCCAAAGGATATAATCAGGAGGAAGGAATAGATTTTGATAAAACTTTTGCTCCTGTTGCTAGATTAGAAGCTATTAGATTACTTTTGGCATATGCATGCTTCATGGACTTTAAACTCTATCAAATGGATGTAAAAAGTGCATTTCTAAATGGTTATATAATGGAGGAAGTTTATGTAGGACAACCTCCAGGTTTTGAAAATCACTTACATCCAGATTATGTGTATAAATTGCATAAAGCATTGTATGGACTTAAGCAAGCTCCTAGGGCATGGTATGAAAGATTAAGTAATTTCCTAATTGAAAACAAATTTAAGAGAGGAAATGTAGACAAAACCCTCTTTATTAAAAGAAAAGGAAATGACTTATTGCTTGTACAAATTTATGTGGATGATATAATTTTTGGTGCTACTAATGATAGTCTTTGTCAAGAGTTTGCCAAGCTTATGCAGGGAGAATTTGAAATGAGCATGATGGGTGAGCTCAACTTCTTCCTTGGGCTGCAAATAAAACAATCAGAGGAAGGCATATTCATCAGTCAGTCCAAGTATATCAAAGAAATGTTGGAGAAATTCAAAATGAAGGATGCAAAAGAAATCAGCACACCCATGGGCTCAAGTTGCAAGCTTGATAAGGATGAAAAAGATAAAAGTATAGACTGCAAATTGTACAGAGGTATGATAGGCTCTTTACTTTACCTTACTGCTAGTAGACCAGATATATTATTCAGTGTTTGTATGTGTGCTAGATACCAAGCATGTCCTAAGGAATCACACTTGCAAGCTGTTAAAAGAATATTTAGATATCTAGTAGGGACATCTAATGTAGGCTTATGGTACTCTAAACAGTCTGACATAAACTTAATTGCTTATTCCGATGCTGATTTTGCCGGGTGCAAACTCGACAGAAAAAGCACAAGTGGGACATGTCAATTCTTGGGTGCCAATTTGGTTTCTTGGTTTAGCAAGAAACAAAATTCAGTTGCCTTGTCCACAGCTGAAGCTGAGTACATTGCAGCTGGAAGCTGTTGTGCCCAAGTTCTTTGGATTAAGCAACAGCTTGAAGACTTCGGTATTAAAATGGACAATATACCAATTAAGTGTGACAATACAAGTGCAATCAACTTAACAAAAAATCCTGTTCAACACTCTAAGTCAAAGCATATAGAGATTAGGCATCATTTTATTAGGGATCATGTGATGAAAAATGATGTGATGATTGAATATGTATGTACTGAAAATCAATTAGCTGATATCTTTACAAAGCCCCTTTGTAAAGATAGATTCAATTTCTTAAGGAATGCGTTGAGCTTGTATGATCCTAGCAAATGAAGTGAACTTGTATTGCTTTACTTTGCTACTCGAACTAGTAACCCACCTCAAGGCAAACATATGTGAAAACATGAATTCATCTAAACTAAATGACGAACTGTTTGACTTTCCGGAGGATGGTTACCCTCCCTTGGACTCTTCATAGAGATATTTTCAGAGCCTATAACATGGGTATTCGAAATTTGGTCAAACATTCCTCATTTCAATCTTAATAATCTAAAAGTCATTATCAAATCATTATAGGATGTATTATTAAGGGGGAGGATCACAAACAAATTCACTCTGTGTCTATCAAAAGAAATCACGATTGATTAGGGTGATTAAACAAAAATCTGGAACTGCAGTCTGAAATTTTTTGTGCCGGAGACGTCTCTGGCAAGTCGCAGAGACGTCCCCCCAGGGGGAGACGTCTCGCCTTAGTGGCGGAGACGTCTCGGGGACCGAATGAGGGCTTTTTAAATAGGTCGAAATCGCTCGAGCCGACTCGAGCTTTCTCCCTCATTCCCGACCAAAACGGAAATCCCTAGCCTCCACTTGCTCTCCACTTCAAAACCTAGCTTCCATTTGCCCTAAATCGCAAACCCTAGCATCCATGGCACCAAAGAAAGCTAGGACAACCCGTGGGAGGCGACCTAGAGTAGCGGGCGACGGCGAGGAACGGCGGGAAGAACCCTCCGCGCCTTCTCCTCCGGTTGCTCCGCCGACCATGACGATTTTCTGTGCAAATCGCACAGTCACGACTGGCAGGCACATCGATTTTTCCTTTCTAGATCATGAGGGGTTCTCTATTGGAGAGAGACTCCGAGCCCAAGGGTGGAAGCACCTTTGCACCCTCAAAATCTCGACCTACCCCGGCCTTGTTAGAGAAATGTTTAGTGATATGGCCTTAGGGGACTTAGGGTACACTGCATATGTCCGAGGGACATTGGTAGAAATTAATGAGGATGTCCTATCCACTGTCCTACAAATTCCTAAGGACGGTGAGGCACCGACCTCACATCCCCAAAGGGAAATAGCCCTAAACTTGATTCTAGGAAGAGAGGACTGCGGCCCTCTTGATGTTGTCTACTCCCAGGACCTAAATGCAGAAATGAGACTTCTTTTAAGCATTGTCAATCGGGTCCTATTCCCCAAAATCGGTCGCTTCGATTTTGTTTCGGAGCGTGATTTAGTCATAATGCACCATATCCTACTAGGGATCCCCCTAAACCTCCCTAGACTCATGCTAAATTACATTGCCCAATGTCATAGGTATTCTAGGTTTAGTATACCCTATGGCATGATCTTTACCTTAATATTTAAACACTTCAAGGTTCCCATTCCACCAAATGAACCTGCAAAGGCCCTAAGAAACACCGATTATTACAATGAGGGCTCAATGAGAAGAATGGAATTTCACAAGATAGATGGGTCGTGGGTCAAGGTTCCAAAAAGAAAAGCACAAACCATAGAGCCTGAAATCCCACATCATGAGCCTGACCATCACTCTCCTCCACCTAGCCACATGGACATCCCTGATATTCCCTCCAGCTCAGCTGGACCTTCCACATCCATGCCACAACCTCCTCCAGTCAGTGGGACCTCCTTCCTATCAGAGGAGCAGATGCACACTTTAGCATCTGTTATTTGTCAGCAGATGAGGGAGGAGATGAGATCCATGATGACTGCAGAGCTGGCCCCCATCAGACAAGAGCTGAAGGAAATTAGAGCTCAAATTGAAGCCACAGAGCAGCAAATAGTTGGGGTAGGTGCCACCCAAACATTCAGATCGATAGAGCTCAAAGACAGCTTGAAGGCCATTTCTGAGAGTCTCAAAGAGTTGACAAAGCCAGATGGCAATGTGGGCACCCTAGTTGCCCAACTTAGAGGCAGAATTGAGATGGCAACCTTAGAGTTTGAAGCACTTGTGGCAGGTTTCCACAAGTCACAGGGAGATCACTTTAAGACTCTCATGGATTCTATCAATGGCTTCATAGATGCAGCCTGTAAGGCTTATGCACAAAGTACAATGCCCCATGAGCAACGACGCCGATGATGGATATCCTATAGGATCTTCTTTTTGTAAATCCTAGGCCATTGTGAAACACTTTTGTACTAGAAATCAATACTTGTTATGACTCTTCCTTTTGTACTTGAAATCAATACTCTTATGTACTAACTTCAAAGACTTACAATGACATATGAATGAATACAATTTCTTTTTAAAATCTTGTGTACATTGCCAATTCTGTGTATGTGTTTGATTGTGTGATACAAAGAAACAGGGGGAGCACATCTTGTGATAACTATGTTAAACTAAACGATGAGTATGAAATGAATTCCACAAACAAAGGGGGAGTAATATGAATGACTGAACTCATTGGACAGGGGGAGCACACCTTGAGTATCATTTGTCCCCTTCATTGTTGATGACAAAAAGGGGGAGTAGAATATTGTAAGGGGGAATAGAATATTGAAATATGAATATTGAAAGATATGGATATTGAAAGGGGGGTATAGAATGAATATGGAATATGGTTATTGAAGAATATTAATTTTAAGATCATTGCCCTTCTGGAAAAGAAAGGGGGAGTCAAAAAGAATCTAGTTTTTAAATTATCTTCAGCATCAATATATCATTCTAACTTGATTCAAATTCAGTTCATATGATAAAATCATTTAAGAACTATAAAGATCAATCCTATGCACAAGAAAATTTAAGTGATGCACATCGTATCTAGTTCAAATCAAAACATTATACTTGTATATCTGATCAATACTGTGTATATGTTTAAATTTCAAATTTTGCATATACTCAGTGTTTTGTCATCATCAAAAAGGGGGAGATTGTTGACCCCCTAATGGATTTTGATGAATACAAAACACTAGAGTAAAATTCCATTATATCTTAACAATTCGATTGAGGAATTCATGTGTTTTACTTAAAAAATTGTTAAGAAATGTCTAGGCAAGTTCCCACAATTTTTATGAATTTATTGAAGAATATTCTGAGCTAAAGAAAAAGTTCAGGGACAGCCGAGACGTCTCCTGATAGTTTCAGAGACGTCTCTGGGACAAACAGGAAGAACTGGCACACTTGGAGTCGTCCCCGGCACCTGCCGAGTCGTCCCCGCGTTAGCGGAGTCGACTCTCTCAGAAGCGGAGTCGACTCTCTCAGTGGCGGCAGAAAGACGTTTCTCAAGGGATATGCGCGAGACGTCCCCGCTGTACGCGGAGTCGTCCCCGCAAGCAAAAAGGAGACTCCCCGAGACGTCCCCAAGATGGCGGAGACGGCTCTCTCAGGGTTTTTCAGAGAATGGTTTTTGCGGTGATAAGGAAGCGGAGTCGACTCTGAGATAGCGGAGTCGTCCCCACGCATAAAGTGGACACAAGCGGAGACGTCCCCTGAAAGAGCGGAGACGACTCTCTCAGGGAATTCTAGAGGGCAAGTTTTTCGGAGACAAAGAAGCGGAGTCGTCCCCAAAGAAGCGGAGTCGTCCCCACTCAAAAAGCACAGACAAGGCGAGACGTCCCCGTAAAGTGCCGAGTCGACCCCAGATAAAGTAAAAAGTAAAATCCTGTAGGTGAGACGTCTCTCACTGTAGCGGAGACGTCCCCGGAGCGCCTGGGACGCGACTGACAGCTTTTCAGGTTTGATTTTGAATTTCAAATCCTTCTCTTTTTGTCTCTAACGGCTATATTTGCTTTTTGGGCTATAAAAGGGACCTCTTAAGTGGTTCTCAACAACTCTTCACCAACCCAAAGCAAAATCATTCAAGAGAGAAGTTTGAAAGAAAAGCTCAAGGGAGTGAGTGCATCCAAGGAAGGAAATCAAGTACTTTCAAGTCTCCCAAGTGATTTCAAGCTCAACCACTCTCGCGCGCTCGGGAATCAAAGCTCACACTCAACCCTACGCGGTCTACCTTGGAAGAATCAACATCTCCCACGCTTCCAACGGCAAAAAGATTCTTCTGGGTTTCATTGTTCATAAGTGCTATATTTGCTTTCTAGAGCTTTTATATTCTTTTGTACACTCTTTTATCGTGGTGCTTGTTCAAGTCAAGGAACTTGGAACAAGGGAAAGGCGTCCCAAGCCTAAGAGAAATTGGGGGTTTAGGGTTTGTTGTGAGCCCGGTGTAAAACAACGAGTTGGGTAGTGAACTCGCAAAACTACCGTACTGTAATCTTGGATTATAGTGGAAATACCCAAAGGCGCTTTGGGGAGTGGATGTAGGAGCAGTGAAGGCTCCGAACCACTATAAAACCGTGTGCTTGTGGTTGTCTTCTCTTATCCCTTTATCCTTGCTTTAGTTTATATATTTGTGTGTTTTAATCTTAAATTAGTCAAAAAGTTTTTTAAAACACCCAATTCACCCCCCTCTTGGGTGACCATCTTTGGGCAACAAAGTATTTCAGTGGACCTCCCTGTGTCCTATAAAGGATAATTTGGCCATCTTTCCTTGAAGGCAGAATTCACAAATCAAGTATGACTCGAAAGTCAATGAGCCCAAAAGCTCATGTTTCTCCAATTTGTTTATTCTGTCTTCTCCTATATGGCCAAGCCTGAGGTGCCATAAATACTTTAGATTTATCTCATTTTTGGATCTATTAGATCCTATGGTATTCACTGTTTGCTCAGATATATTCACAGATACATCCATATGTATGTGCTAGAGACTGTCAATCATAAAACCATTTTGAATCAATTTAATTTTCAAATAAATAAAAATCTTTCTGTGCTAAATAAAATACAGAAATCAAATTTCTGCTAGCACTAGGTAACAGTCCCTAAGTATCCTGAGCATATCTGACAAACCTTCTGAAGGTCTGTCACTCTTTATGTTCTTTATGCCTTCCCATGTATGTAGGATAGTTCCTCTTCCAATGGCCGTCCATGATGCAATGGAAACATTTTTCCTTGCAATTGGCCTTTTCTTGGAACTTCCTCATTTGGCATTTTGTCGGTCTTCTGTTTCTTCGCAAGCTTTTTCTTCTTCCAAATAGACTCTCTCTTGGAAGTAGAAATCAACTCAACAGTGAGAACGATGCCCCTTGAACTCTTCAGCGTCCCTAAGGTAGTTACCAATTTTTTTAACAATTCTGTTTTGGTGCATACAATCTTGTTCATATGGTAATTTACTATAAATTGTTCATATGAAGCTAGAAAGGATTACGGAATCAAATCCATTTGCAGTTCCTTGTGCATGGTCATGCCGAGCTTCTCAAGCTTCTTTAAGTCCTTTATCATGGTCAAACCATGATCATGGACATACTGCCCATCGTGCATCTTGGCTTTGAAGAGCCTCTTGGACACTTCAAACCGAGCTGCGTAACTCTGATCACCATACAACTCTTGCAGGTGATTTAATGTCCCTGGCAGTCTTCATGTTCTCATGCTGGCATTGTAATGCATTGGACATGGATGCCATTGTGCAGCACCTAACTTTATTGTCATTGTTCATCCACTTTAACAAGCGTCTTACGCTGATCAGTGATCGGACGGATTGGTAACACGGGGATTCCATGGTCTAGCATATACCCGAATTTCTCATAATTCAAAACTATTTTGAAATTTGCGGAGCCAGTCTTTATAATTGGGTTTGGTCAAACGATTGTTCTATAGGATATGAGTTAAGAGTCTAGAAGCTGACTTTATAATCCTCAAAGAGTAAAGATTCTAGTTAGAATTTTGTACTTGATTCTAATTTATTCTAGGGTCTTTTAGAACAAATGTACCTCCCACTATTTTCTCGAATTCCTCACACTCCCCTGGTAGGAAAACGGAAATCCTACACGACTAGGGTTTCTAGTGGGTACTGCGGTCCCACCGATTTACATGCCACCTCACCTAACAGTTATTGGTGACACATAGATTGATGAATGTACAACTCTTGTACAATGCTTCTCAAGCATGTTGCAGTGTAACTTGGTCTCTAAGCCATGAAAACCTCACCTAACAGTTATTGTTCTCATTTCTTAGTTAAGTCAGACCCACCGTATAACCGTAAGAATAAAGTCGTCATTGGGTCCTCACCTAACAGTTATTGGTGCCCAACCCCATCTTTACCCTACAACATCTCATGTCTATAGAGAGGTCCAGCCCCCCGATGCAACTTGACCACTGTATCCAGCCGAGACAAATCAACATCAGAAAGGCCTTAGCAGCTCTACTACAGTGGAAGACCTATTGACTTAATATTGGTTAATCAGGTCTTAGTGTTTGCAACTTGAGCTCTTCATAAGAGGTAATCGAACAATTGGCCAGGTAAGCAGGTGGGAGGCTCTCCTTACTCAGAGAGTAAGGTCCTAATTAAGTAACCACCTTTCATGCTTTCCTAGACACCAATTAGATCAATTAATCTAATATGACTTGCTCATGTTGGTTCACTCTCGACTTGATTGAGGAGGTTTTAATTAAGGTCTCAATTGGGTTTGCTACATCACATGTAAACCTATCTACCCGACTCTCATTCACATCACATGCAAACGGCATATTGCAGGCAGTTATAATCGCAGCAATAATTAAAGCTAAAGTTTAAATAGGTGATGATCATGGATTCTAGTTAGGTCGTATTACAAGCACATGCACGTCAATCGATCAACTGGTCTTCAACTCTTGAATTGGTTCCAAGCCTCCTTGATTCGATCCTTGATCAACTCTTGATCCAATCGCCATCAACCGCTTAGATCACCTGTTCATCTCATGCCTTGTCTTCAACTTGATCGTTGACGTACATCACATCACAGAAATACAACCAGATGTAAAATAAAAATAATAATAAATTACAACTCCTTTTAGGAGGCACGCAGGCCTCTCAAAACATCAAATAAGATGCATGCAAGCATCTAAAAAATTACATGACATCACAGATCACATCGCAGGTCATTACATTTGATACCAAAAGGGTTTGAATCCTATGATCATCACCACATGCAGCAATTATAATTTTCAGATCTGAAAACTAACTGATTATCTCATGACATAGGTTGCTGATCATGCTAATCATGATTTTAAACTTTGTAATCTCATTAACAATGCAATTAGAATCATCATCTTATCACATAAAAATCAGCATGCAAAAATCAGCACCCTAGAAAAAATCTGCATGCAGAAAATTTTCAGCATGCATAATCTTTCAATTTTCAGATCTAATAAGCCTACTAATAATTAATCCTTACCTTAATCTACGAAGCTTAGGCTCTGATACCACTGTTAGAAACCCGCCCATGCCGCAGAAAATTCAAAAATTTAGATGCAGCGGAAGAGGCATGTGCGGGATCAACCGTTCATCGCATGAACGTTGTTTAAAAACCGTTCGTAGATAGATAAGGATTAAAAACTTTTAAATAACATTAGAAGATCATATCTTCACCTTTGTGCGGGTAGATGATCACCGCAAACTGATGATCGTGGTTTAGGATGAAGGTTCGCTTGAAGCCGTTCAAGTGCCCGGCCTCTACGGGTATCCACACGAAGTAGAAAACCGATCCAAGCTTTCTATCTCCCCAGGGTGCTAGCTCCCTTGCAGAGATAACTTTGATGGCTGATATCCTCCCTTTCAATCAATTCTTGATTGTGCTTGGGAGGAGGAAGAAGAAGGATGAAGAGAAGAAGAGGAACGAAGCCCTGCAGCCTTCTTTTTCTTTCTTGCGTTGGAACCAAACGGTGGAGGAAGAAGGAGGCCACCAAGATCCTTTTTTTTCCTTTATTGTTGGTGGCTGAAAAGAGAGGAGAGGAGGGTGGCCACGTGATGGAGAGGAGGAGGGCTTCACTTATCATTAGGGCACCTCCTTTCAAAGCCTTATAAAGGCATCTAGGGCTCCTATTTGGTTTAGTCCAAATCATGAATCAATTGGGTTCAATCTATGCTAGTCCTAATCCAATTAGAACTTGAATGAACCATGACTCAATTGAACTCTTCAATCCTAATCCAATTAGGAGTCATGTTGATTCATTAGATTAATAATTAATTAGGACTTAAGAAATCCTAATCCAATTAGGACTTGTTTAATTCTAGTCCTAATCCAATTAGGACTCTAATTTGAATTCGAAGTCCTAATTCGATTAGGACTCTAGGAATCCTACTCCAAGTAGGAATCCAAATTTAATTCAAAATTCCTAATCTAATTAGGATTGTAAGAATCCTACTCCAAGTAGGAATCCCAGTCCTACTCCAAATAGGATTCCCAATCCAAGTAGGAATCCCAGTCCAAGTAGGAATCTCAGTCCAAGTAGGTTCCTAGTCCTAATCCAATTAGGACTCTAGAAATCCTACTCCAAGTAGGACTCTTGTTTTAAGTCCAATTAATTAATTCTCTTTGTTCCTTCTTCAGCTTATTATCAATCGAATTGATTACTTGTGATTCCTAATCACGATTCAACCATCGGATCGGTCAATGCCTCTAGTGTGTGTGACCCTATAGGTTCTACTCTGACTGGTAGTGAGATATATTGTGATCTCTATCATAATATCATTGAAAACTCCTTTCAATGGGTCAGAACGATTCCAACTCTACTCATTAGGGCTTATCGATCATCGAGATAATCCCTATGAGTCCCACCATCCACCAGTGACACCTAGCAGCATGTAGTGGCTACCCAGCAGAATAGAATGATGAACCTCTAGGTGCAGTTATCATGTGATACAGTCCTTCTATCGTGGATCCCTACAGGACGGAGGTCATGGATAACTCGTCAAACCCCTTCGTCTGTCATATGTCAAGATTTATTTGACTCGAGTTCGATAGTGAAAAACTCTTTCTCCACTTTATATTACTGCCCTGGCCAAGGTCTTAGAACTCAGTCTAACAAATCACATAGGATCACTCCTCTTCTATCAAGGTCGATAGATTCCATGTAAGTGCATACCCTACTCCTACAGTGAACTTACTGCAGCCAATCTACACTACAAGGACCCATATGACTAGAGACCATGTATACGTGTAGTCAAACTACAATAACCTCACTGTGAGTAGCCGAAGCACCGCAGGTCAAAGGACCAGTCATATTACTGCAACATCAAGCAAGTCACTGACGAGTGGATAGACGTCCAAGTAACTTCTTGTCTTGGTCACGCTCAGTACCCTTGTTCTCTAACAAGCACCTGCACTATCACTTCAGTGTCTCTACACTGTGGACTCAAGTCTCGTCCATCCAGAAGAAAAGTGATCTGTGCACTGATCGGATCGATCACCGTCCTCGTGATGATCTATTGATCAGGAGCATTTAGAAATTAATCACCAATGATACATGGCTCAAATTCTCAACTCTTGAGAATATGCATCATCATCTTATTAATTTCTTGGACGATTCATAGACACATAATTAATATGAATGAAAAGATGCCTTTTATTTATTCAATAATAAATAGTCAAGTACAAAATTATGTCCCTAGAATTAACAATGTGTCAGCCAGATTGGCTTCTAGGGCATACATCTAACAAAAATTCCTCCTCAGATTTTCCTCTAAAAGCTCTGATTGCATCCTTAATTTTTTCAGTTTTCACCATGGGATAGAACTTAGCCATGAACTTCCTAGATAGTTGTTCCCATGATGTGATGGAATTTGAAGCTAGGGAATACAGCCATGCAGCAGCACGATCCTCTAAAGTCATGGAAAATAACCTTAATTTAATACCCTCCTCATCTAAATTTTGATTTCTAAACGTTTGACAGATTGTCAAAAATTTGTTTAGACGAATGTAGGGTTGTTCACTCTCGAACCCATGAAACTTGGGTAACATGTTTATTGTTGCAGCCCGAATCTCGAATTGGGCTGCATTATTAATTGGTAATACTATGCAAGTAGGGGGACTAGCGGATGCGGGTGCGAATAACTCATTCAAGGTTCTAATGTGTTCACCCATTGTAGAGATTGACAGTTGGTTTACAGTTCGCAAGTTGTGATGAAAAGTTTTGTCAATCTCAGGATCAAATGGGGTTAACTTATCCCTTAATGACCTTCTACCATGCATACATTATCAACACTTCATTAGATTTGACTCCT
Organism: Phoenix dactylifera; assembly: GCF_051530095.1. Classification (NCBI taxonomy): domain Eukaryota; kingdom Viridiplantae; phylum Streptophyta; class Magnoliopsida; order Arecales; family Arecaceae; genus Phoenix; species Phoenix dactylifera. The sequence goes on along the minus strand of NC_143192.1, from coordinate 26,587,575 downwards.
ACAATGAACGAAATCTTAAAAGAAGAGAAGGGTTAGACACAGATGACCACAACCAACACCACACAACAATTTGACCCTATTAGTCTTAGAACTAAGTGAGGTTTAGTAGCTTCTTAAATCTAGTTGCACAGAGATGTATCAGGTTAAAAAGTTCCTGAAATTCTCTCCTAGATTAGACAGCTCCTAATCTCTCTCTCAGATTAAGCTTGAGCTTACCAGTTAAGCAATCCAGTAATCAGTGACCAGGAAAGTCCCGGGGTGTGTGGTGGTGCCAGAAGGGATACACCGATACCACAATACCCGTAACAGCTCTCACTGTTGTAAAACTTTCCTAGACATCACCAGTTACTAAATTCTCACTAGAGTGGCTTTCAGCCGCTTCTTTCCAAGAGCCTAATTGAGCTCGAAAACCCTAAGGCCAACGTCTAATTTGATTTTAATTTAATTTGGCTTAGGATAAGTATGCAAGGCGGTGATTTTTGGGCTAAGGACAGGTAATGACTTTCCGACCTTATCTTTTTAATGGGTTTTGAGGATAGCGGTCGTAAGAGGTCGATCCACAGGGAGGCGATTGGAGTTGCATAAAAATTAAAACGTTCACTCGGATTAAAAACCGATTTTTGAATGCTAGAAGAAAAACATTATTTTGAGGATGTTGATGGATTCTCTAGTCTACCGGAGAATATTTTTTAATTGAAATTAACTATAAGACAGGTAGTCAGATTCAAAGAGTATTTATGTATTTAACTAATTAAAGAAAAGCTTTAACATAAATTAAAATGGATGAAAACAGTGTTAGGAAAATTGTAGACTGGAATATAGATTGCATGAAAGAGGATTTAATAGATTGCAGAGCAGAAATTAAAATTGCAGAATAAATATAACCTTCTACCCAAATAAACTCTCAAAAATTAAAACTCAAAACAAAACCTAAAATAAAACTAAAAATAAGAACAATATGCTTTCAAACTCAAAATATACTTCTCAATAAAAACTTTTAACTAAAGTACAACTAAAACAGAAAAAAAATACATTGCTCTCTCAAATAAAAAAAAACTCAAACCGAAAAAAAAAAATTGAAAAAAATTGCAATGCTCTATTTTCAATGGAGTTGAAAATAGAGCAATGCCATTTTTTCTTTCTTCCTCGTCCACCTCTTCCCCTGTTTCTTTGGACAAACCGAAGGAGCCAAACTCCTTCTTCTTCCTTCGACCAGCCAGCCACCACCCCAACCGAGCACTCTTCTCTCTTGGCCTCCACCCCCAATCGAGCACTCTTCTCTCTTGGCCTCCACCCCCCTTCTTATAGCCCTTGGAGACGCTGAAGGTTGGGAGGAGCGGATCCGTTGACTGCTGAAATCGGGCACGGGAGGCTGGGGATGCTGCGGGATCGACGGGATGACTGCTTCTTATTTCCTTCTTTCGGTGATTTGGGAGGTGCATGCGGACGGGATGCTGGCATGGAAGCGGAAGGTGGGGACGCGCTGGCAGTGACGGCTCCGAGATGGCTGGGCTCACGGAAGAGGGGTTTCCTTCTTTGGGTGCCGGATTGGGGCGTTCATGGCATGGGAATCACTGGGGTGCTGATGCGGAAGGGAGGCGCTGGGATCTTCCTTGCTGGGAGGCGAATTGTCCGGGATTGCACGCGGAAGAGGAAGGATGCTGGGGCTTCTTTCACGAACGCGGGATCGCTGGGAGCGTGATCGACAGGGTGACTTGCTGGCACGGTGGCTGGCATGGATGAGGGACCGCCGGGATCACGGAAAGGAAGGAGACGCGGGCTGATTGGGGTGAGCCGAAATGGAGCTTGGCTGCGTTCGAACGGGCGCTTGGATCTCGCTATGGGTCATGTGCCAGTTTCTGCAATGGAATTGAATTTTGGAAGAAGGTCTGGGACTTCCTTTGCCCTCGTGAGATGGAGCTGGGAGACACCAATTTCCATCCAATCAGTCATCTAGATAATAATAAAAAATAGTGTGATATGAAATTTGGCTTGCAGACGGACGAAGTTGGTTCGTCGCGGGTCATCTGTTGAGGTCAATTGCAAGTCTTTCAAGTCATGGGTTACCCAGCAGCTCGTAGTTATGATATGGCCAAATTAGATTTGCCCCAAAAATTATTTCCCAAAAGCACCAAAAAAATGGACCTAATTCGGATCCGAACCCGACTCGGACCCGACCCGATCTTCAACCGGGTCGGATCTGGGAAGGGATCCTTCTTTAGTCAAATTTGTACTCAAAGTGCATTTTATCTCTAATTTATGAAAATCTGTGCCAAACCCAAATATAATATTAATCCAGTGAATTTATCATTATCGGTTAGCAATAATACTAATTTAGGTGACATGTAGGTCGCACTTTTGTGCTCTCATCAACTGGTTTGACTCCATTATTTTGGACCTCTATGTACCCGGGTTATTTAGTTGGGATTGATAGCTCTTTCTTTACATGCGAACCATTCTTGACAAATTTAGACAACATGTGATATTCTGAAAATTTGATAGATCAGGTTCTAATAAATTGTAGAAAACATTTGTGGACTTGAGAAGTGCACCTAAAACTCAGGCGGTGCCCTATTGTGGTGGAGGTATTAGTACTCTGATAAAGTCATATGATTTGATGCACAATACACTTTTATATTCCTTGCTTTGACGGTTGCCATACTTGAAAATATATATCAATTAATTACATGTGTATTAGCTTAGGATTTATTTTTATTAAAATCTCATGTCATATCATTCATGATGTTTGTGGGTAACATCCCTGAAAACCCTCACGAGATAACACTCGTCCACTAGGGTAACTTAGGGGTTTAATGGCTTGTTGCACGTGCTAAGTGCAATCGTGATTCCTACGAAAGTGAGTACATATCTTAGTTTTATGTCTTTAGCTTCAATAAAAAGTCAAAGGTTAAACCATACCTTTTGTACTCTCATTTTATTATTTGCTCGTTAATTGCTAGAGACTAGCAATAAGCTAGTTGGGGGGTGTGATTAGAGCACAAAAGTGCGATCTAAGTACCAATTAACTTAGCCTAATGCTAGCAAAATAATGATAAATAATAGGTGTTAACATTTACATGATTAAATATTTTATCCTTAGCACTTATTATAATTTTTATCATTATATAAATTCATCTCTTCCCAGCTGCAGAACAGAGCCCAGATTCAGCCGTTCGTAAGCACTTCAGCATTCTTGCCGCGTCCGTGAGCCACATCAGCCCTCTCAAGACCCGTCCGCGTCTCAGCATCCGTGATCAAATCATGCTGCGATCAGCCTTTCTCCCAGCTCTTGGAACCTGCGATCAAGTGTTTCTCTCGTGCATCCACGAAGCATCCAGCATCCCGTGTCCGTGTAACCTTCCAACGCATCATCCAAATCCCAGCGTGCGACCCCTCATCCCGATTCTCAGCTTCCTTCACGCGTCCGGAGATCCCGCAGCCAGCCGGGATGCATACTTCGAACGACCACCTAACCTTCCAGCATCTGAGTTCATCTCGTGCATCCCAAGCTTCACTGCGACCGTAATCCCAACGTCTACATGCAGCTCATCAAATCCCGCGATGCATTCCGAAGCTTCCACGCTCCAGCTTCTCCCGAGTTCCAGCCACATCAGCTTCCAGCCGTCCGCTTCATCCGCGCGATTCCACCGCGTCCCAGCTTCCTTCAAGCATCCCCAGATCTTCTCCGCGTACATGAGCCAACGTCCGCAACCTCCCACGAAGCATCCCGGCCATCCGCGAAGCATTCTTCCATGATCCCGTCCGACGAATCATCCCGAATCTCCCGAGATCCCAGCTTCTGTGATCAGCTCCCAGCGTCCGCGTACATCCCGCGAAGATCGCGATCCATCCACCTCTTCCGGATTAAGCAAGTGAATCAGCCTTCCCCAGATCCCACAGCGTCCGTGGCGATTCACCCGCATTCACAGTTTCTCCCAGCGTGTCATCCGAATTCCAAGCCCTGCCATCCACGTCCGAGCTTCTCGCGTCCGGGATACTCGGCATCTCCACGTATTCCGGGAGATCAGGGACTCATCGCATTTTATAGGAGGGTTCTCTCGGCTGGGAAGGGGGATCTCATAGAAGAAAAATAGAGGAGCCGGTCTCAGCCGGTTATTCAAAGAAAGAAAAAAAAAGGGGGAAACAGAGCATGCTCTGTTTCCAAAAAGAATAGAAAAAAGAAAAGAAAAAAGGGGAGTTTTCTTTTATGTTAATGGAGGGCTGATTTCTTAGGTGAAGGGTGATGGAGGAACCTTTGATGTCTTATTTTTTTCAAGTAAATTCTGAACATTGATCTCTTTGCTTCACATCTATTAATATGTTTTTGATTCTTGCATGTTTATTTATGAGATAGATCTTTTATGGTTTATATTTCTTGATTCATGGATTGTTTCGATGTTTGATTTGTCGTAGACGTAATCGCCACGATAAATACTTAGATCTTGAATTCATGTTTTCAAATTGTATACTCCATGATTAGAACTATTCTATCTGATTGATCTTTAATCAAGAATCGCAGAATTTAATTGTTGAAAATAATATCATCGAAGGGGATTCCAGATCCCTACACCATCTTAATCTACCTAAATTTCAATTCTCTGTTTACTGATTTATTTTCTATTTGCAAAACATCATCTTAATCCACAAATTTATTGAATTAATTAATCTAAAATTATATTAAATAATTTTATATATATTTCGTTTCCTGAGAATTCGACCTTGGACTCCCGAAAATTTACTACTTATGCGATTCTCCTGCACTTGGAAGATTAGTTTCGCGAAAGCATCTTTGCGAACGTATCACTCACCATTCACCTAGCCCTGACCATGACCAGGACCACTACACAGCTCCTCCCACTTTTCCATTCACTTCTAGTCCCTCATTCCCATCCACTTCAGCTGGACCATCTACAGCTCCACCACCTCAGCAACCCCTAGAAGTCCGGATCAGCACTGAGCAGCTCCGGGAGATGAGAGAGGAGATAGTGAGGGAGCTGAGAGATGACATATTGAGAGAGCTGTGAGGTCCACTTAGTGCTCCCTCCACTAACGTCATTCCCTCCACAGCAGCGGTATCCAAGATGATAGCAGACCTTAAGGAGGAAATGTCCAACATAAGGAGCCTAGTCCAGGGTCAATACTGGAGCCTTAGCGATATAAAGGAAGACACAAGGAAGATGCGAGACAGCATCAGAGAAGAGATGGGAAGCCAGAGTCAGGGTGCGGAAAGGCTTGCAAATGCATTAATCCTCAAGCTTGACACTATTCAGGAGACTGTGACCCAACTAACTGACATACATTCTACGGCCACCTCGGAGATCATCACACAACTAGGGAATGTATCTGAGGGGATAAGCTTGGTCATGAAACATGCTAGAATGAGTACGGAAGCCACATCCTCCACTACTAGACCGAGTACGGGAGCCACATCCTCTACTACTAAACGACCCTAGTGTATTTTTGATTTTATGATGTACAGTCCCTTGAGGACTTTTCTAATATGTATTCACTTTTGTACTCAATCTTGACTTTAATACAATGAATAGAAATTTTCTTTCAAAAAAAATATGCAATTTGACTTATTATCTCTTTCTGTGTTATGTGCCTTTTTGCTATGATGACAAAAAGGGGAAGAAAATATGATGAATAGAAATGTAAAGGGAATCACTAAACAAAAGAAAATTCTTAAAGCACAATGTATTTTGTTCTTAGTGGATTCAATACCTCGAGGCTCATTATCTCTCTATTGGGCTCCTCAAGGAGTAATCTCCAGAATCTATTCAAGGGATATTTGGAGATTAGTTGAATCATACTCAAGAACAAATTGTCAGATTTTTTCTCTGAAAGTAAGAATTTAAGCTCAAAAGTTTCAAAACATTAAAAAATTCAGAAAACTTGAAATAGACTTAAATAAAATTGAATGCACATGTTGAGGGGGAGGATCTGAAATCTTAAGAAAGCAAATTCATAAAATACATATAAGCCAAACAATTGATTGCATGATTTGAAGGCTTATATAATTCCAAATGAAAGAGGGAGCTTTAATTTCAGGATTTACTGATTCATACCTTTCAATTTTGGATAAATTAAATGACTAGACATTTGAATTTATTTCAAAACTTTACTATAAATCATCTCTTGGTTGAGCAATTCACTTTACAAATACTCAATGTTTTGTCATCATCAAAAAGGGGGAGATTGTGGAGTGATTGATTATACCCCTATTTGATTTTGATGAGCTCAAAGCATTTGAGTATATTTCATGTGGTACTAATGAATTCAATCCAGTGTTTCAGGTGAATATATGTGAATTTATGATTAAGTGCCTCAAGCTTTGGTTCAAAATAAGTTGGACAAGTTTTGAACTCTATTTGAACCAAGGGCTGATTCTCGAGTCGACTCCGGAAGATTACAAGTCAACTCCAAGTGTTTCAGAGGTTCTAGCACAAGCTCGAGTCGACTTCGGTACACTACGAGTCGACTCCGACTGAGAACAGACAGAAGGACAGAAAGATGAATTTCAGACCCTATCACCGAGTCGACTCCGATGCTTGCCGAGTCGACTCCCGACGGTTCCGAGTCGACCCCAAAGGGTAACAGAAGAAAGATAGAACGATGTTTTTTAGACCCTGTTACCAAGTCGACTCCAGAAGGTTATGAGTCAACTCTGAAGTTTTACGAGTCGACTCTCTACAGATCCGAGTCGACTCCAAGGAGTAACAGACAGAAAGACAGAGAGGTGTTTTCTAAACCCTGTTACCGAGTCGACTCCAGAAGGATGCGAATCGACTCCAACGTTTGGCGGTCGACTCCTAATCATGCCAGAGTCGACTCTCAGAGGAAAGCGGACTGAAAGGAAGATAACCAAACTCAGTGACCCTGTGAACGAGTCGACTCCAAGAATTTCAGAGTCGACCCCAAGTCAGCCGAGTTGACCCCAACAAAGTGCGAGTCGACTCCGAGGCAGCTCAGATCAACAGACAGAGGATCGATTTTTCGGGCTCTGAGAGCCGAGTCGACTCCAAGAGGATCCGAGTCGACTCGAGAGAGAAATGCAGAAAAATAGATCTCTGGAATCCTGAGAACGAGCCGTCTCCAAAATGCCGAGTCATCTCCAGATGTTGGCGAGTCGACTCCAGGTTTGGTCCGAGTCGACTCCAGGACGGGACAACACTTTAATTCAAATCCTGAACAGTGGGCGAGTCATCTCCGGTAAAGCATGAGTCGACTCCAGCAACAGCCGAGTTGACTCCAGATCGAGCGAGTCGACTCCGACCCCAATGGATACATGTCAGGAGGTGTAGACTGTGCAGAACGGGTACAAATCAGTATCTAACGGCTATTTTTCAAATGGGACTGTTTAAATAGCCAGAGAAAACAGTAGTAGATAACTAGAGAGTTACTCCATCTGTGCATTAAGTCATTTCCAACTACCAAGAGTCCATTGAGAGAAAAGACAAGCAAAAGAAGGAAGAAAAGCATTCAATTCATTTCTAGAAGTTTTTCCTTCGCATTCAAGGCTCTTCTTCTGACATCAAATCTTCAGTGCACTCAAAGAGGAGATTTAGAGTTCGAGAAGCCCTTTCTTCCTCTTCTGAAATCTGTTTGAGGGCTTCTAACTTCACTCTATTCATATTGATTCATATTTGCTTTTTAAGAAGCTTTCCTTGTATCTTTTTCCAAACTGTTTTTCTTACTTGATTCAATCAGGGGATTGAACCAAGGGTTGTAAGATTTGTTGGTGTGCCAAAGATAAAACCAACGGTGTAAGGGCTTGATTGTGATCCCGGAAAAACAATCGGGTGGTTCTAGTCGGTGAGCCTGTGAAAACCGACCGAGTTCGTTGTGATCTCGCGAAAACAACAAGTTGGGTTGTGAACTTATAAAACAACCGGCTGTAATCCAAAGAATTATAGTGAACTTGCAAGTGAAGCTTGGGGAGTGGACGTAGGAGCAAGGGTTGGCTCCGAACCACTATAAAATTTTCTTGTGTTTACATTGGCTATTTGACTCTTCCAATCTCCTCATCTAGTAGCTTAATTAACCTGCTTGCATTAGATTTTTGAAAGTTTGACAAATTGCCATGAATTTATTTAGATGAATGTAGGGTTGTTCACTTTCAAACCTGTGGAGTGATTGATTATAATCCTATTTGATTTTGATGAGCACAAAGCCATTGAGTATATTTTATGTTATACTAATGAATTCAATCCAGTATATCATGCAAAATTTATAAGAATCCTCTTTTGAGTGCATGTGGAAAACAACTTAAGTCAAAGGCTGAAACTCGAGTCGACTCTGGAGGATTTCGAGTCGACTCCAAGTGTTTCAGATGTTCTGGCACAGGCTCGAGTCGACTTAGGCACACTGCGAGTCGACTCCGACTGAGAACAGACAGCAGGACAGAAAGATGAATCTCAGACCCAGTCACTGAGTCGACTCCTGAAGAATTCGAGTCGACTCCAATGCTTGGCGAGTCGACCCCCGGTAGTTCCGAGTCGACTCCGATGCTTGCCGAGTCGACCCCCGGTAGTTCCGAGTCGACTCCAAGGAGTAACAGACAGAAAGACAGAGAAGTTGTTTTTGGACTCTGAGAGCCGAGTCGACTCCAGAAGAACTCGAGTCGACTCCGACGGTTGCCGAGTCGACTCCTAAAAAGGCAAGAGTCGACTCTCAGAGGAATGCAAGACTAAAAGTCAGAGAGCCAACTTCGGTGTCTGAGAGCCGAGTCGACTCCAGCAAAGTCCGAGTCGACTCCGAGGCAGTTCAACTCCAAAGACAGAAGACCAGTTTTTCAGGCTCTGAGAGCCGAGTCGACTCCAAGAGAATTCGAGTCGACTCGAGGAAGTAAACCCGAAAGAAAGACCTTTGGATTCCTGAAAACGAGTCGCCTCGAGAAGGCAGAGTCATTTCCGGATATTGGCGAGTCGACTCCAAGTTTGGGCGAGTCGACTCCAGAACGGGATAGCACTTTATTTCAAATTTTGAACAGTGGGCGAGTCGTCTCCAGTAAAGCATGAGTCGACTCCAGCAACAGGCGAGTCGACTCCAGATCGAGCGAGTCGACTCCGATCCCAACGGACACTGTGTCAGAAGTTGCAGATTGTGCAGAACAGCTCTAAAAGTGTGTCTAACAGCTAGTTTTCGATGGTGATTGCTTAAATAGCCAGAGTGAACAGTAATAGACATCAAGAGAGAGACTCCATTCAAAGAGAAAGGGATTTCCACCTACCAAAGCTACTCAAGAGTAAATACAAGAGAAAGAAGGAAGAAGTGCATTGAAGTCCATCCTCCAAATGTCTTCCTCGCATTCGAGGCTCCCCTTTTGACAGCAAATCTTCAGCACACTCAAGAGAAGTTGCAGAGTTCGAGAAGCCCCTCACTTCACATCCAAAAATCTGTTTGAGGGCTTCTAACTCTTCTTTATTCATATTGCTTATATTTGCTTTTCAAGAAGCTATCCTTGTACTCTTTTCAAACTGCTTTTCTTACTTGATTCAATCAGGGGATTGAATCAAGGGTGTTAAGGTTGGTTGGTGAGCTGAGGGTAAAACCAACGTGTAAGGGTTCGATTGTGATCCCGGAAAAACAATCGGGTGGTTCTAGTCGGTGAGCCTGTGAAAACCGATTGAGTTCGTTGTGATCTCGTAAAACAACAAGTTGGGTTGTGAGCTCGTAAAACAACCGGCTGTAATCCGAGGAATTATAGTGAACTCCCAAGTGAAGCTTGGGGAGTGGACGTAGGAGCAAGGGTTAGCTCCGAACCACTATAAAATCTCTTGTGTTTGTGATTGTTTCATTGTCTCTTCCATTCCCTTCATTCACTGCATATAGTAAACTAATTAATCCACTTGCAATAAGGTTTAATTAGTTACTCATTAAGTTTTTATTTGCAATAATTACTTAAAACCCAATTCACCCCCTCTCTTGGGTTGTCTTTTTGGGCAACAAGTGGTATCAGAGCCGGAACTCTTCTATCAAAAGAGTAAAAGATCAAAATGACAATCCCATTTGGATCTTCTCATATTGAGGGGCAATCCACCCATAGACCTCCATTCTTCAACGGAACCGACTACTTCTATTGGAAGGCTAGGATGAGGATATTTATCCAAGCTCAAGACTATGAGATTTGGAGCACCATAGTTAATGGACCATACATCCCATCAATTTTTGTAGAGGGTGTTACTATACCCAAACTTGAAAAAGATTGGGATGACAATGATATTAGGAAGGCACAACTAAATGCCAAAGCCATGAATGTGCTTTATTGTGCCTTAGACTGTAATGAATTCAATAGAGTCTCTACTTGCAATTCTGCAAAAGAGATATGGGATAGACTTGAAGTGACCCATGAGGGCACGAATCAAGTAAAAGAATCTAAAATAAACATTCTAGTTCATAAATATGAACTATTTAAGATGGAATCTAATGAAACTATCACTTGCATGTTTACTAGATTTACTGATATTGTCAATGGCCTAAAAAGCCTTGGCAAAAATTACACTAACAGTGACCTTGTCAGAAAAATTCTTCGATGTTTGCCACGGTCATGGGAGGCCAAAGTAACGGCAATCCAAGAAGCCAAGGACTTGAACAAGCTTCCACTTGAGGAGCTTCTTGGATCCCTGATGACGCACGAGCTCACAATGAAACAACACAGCGAAGAAGAATCCCCTCATAAGAAAAAGGTAATAGCCCTCAAATCTATTTCTTCTAACAAGGATTTATCTTGCAGTAGCAGCAGCGAAGAAGAAGATAATGAGGGAGATGATGATGAGGCTCTTCTCGTGCGAAAGTTCAGAAAATTCATCAATCGAAAGAAGTCCTTTCATCAGAGGAGAGGTCCTTCAAGTTCCTACAACAAGGATAAAGGTAAGAAAAGGGAAAATGAAGGAATCGGATGCTATGAATGCAAGAAGCCGGGATATTTCAGAGTTGACTGTCCTTTGCTTAAGAAGAGCAGCAAATATAAGAAAAAGAAAGTCCTCGTCTCCACTTTGTCGGACTCCGATTCATCATCATCATCATCGGATGAGGAACAAGAGGAAAAGGCCAACTTCTGCTTCATAGCGAATGAAAATGAGGTAACATCTGAAACGTATTTAGATTTTACCTTTGATGAATTGTATGATGCGTTTAATGAATTAATGGATGAATATAAGACAATAAATCTTAAGAATAAAGAGCTAAAACTAACCAATCAATCTCACTTCCATAAATACGATAAATTAATTAAGGATAAGGATTTTATCATTAAAGAAAATTTAGAACTTAAAACAAGCAACCAAATGTTAATTCAAAAAACTAATACCTTAATTAAAGATAACGAAAAACTAACCAAGAAAATTTTAGAACTTAAAAATGATAAACAAACTATAAGAGATAATCTCACAAAAGACTTAAACACACTAAAAACAGAAAAACAAAAGCTAACAAAAGAACTTGAAAAATACAAACCTTTTGTTGAAAAGTTTGCATATAGTTCTGAAAAATTGAAAATGATACTTAATAATCAACGAGCTGTGTTTAATAAAGCTGGTTTAGGGTATAAACCTAAGAATAAGCAAAAGCTCCTTAGTACCTTTTCTGTGAAAGCAGGGGAAAGTAAAATTAAGAATATAACTTGTTTTTGCTGTGGAAAAGTAGGACATAAAGCTAATGTGTGTGACCATAGGAAAGTAGGAGCTAAAAGAGAAACTAAAAAGGTTTGGGTTCCAAAAGGAACCAACTTTACTAACCTTGAAGGACCCAAGAAAACTTGGGTACCTAAAATTGTATGATTTCCTTGTGTAGGAGTGTCTTGCAGCCAAAGTCGACAAAAACTGTTGGTACTTGGATAGTGGCTACTCAAGATACATGACGGGTGACAAGGAGCAATTCTTCACCCTAGAGCCTAAAAAGGGAGGTGCAGTGACATTTGGAGACAATAACCAAGGTCACATCATTGGTATAGGTAAAGTACAAATCACCTCCTCAACCTTTGTTGATAATGTACGATTTGTAGATGGTCTCAAGCATAACTTACTTAGCATAAGTCAATTATGTGATAGGGGTTTTGATGTTCTGTTTAAGCCAACCCTATGCATCATAACCAACTCAATTGATAATAGCTTAGTATTCAAAGGAATAAGACGTGGAAATGTGTACGTAGTAGATCTTGAAGATCTTGCCAAAAATAACCCTTGCTTAGTAGCTAGTGATACTAAGGTTAATGATACAAGTTGGTTATGGCACCGTAAGTTAGGTCATGCAAGTATGGATACAATATCAAAACTAGTTTGCCAAAACTAAAATTTGAGAAAAATAAAATTTGTGAAGCATGTCAATATGGCAAACAATCTAGGAGCTCTTTTAAATCCATAAACTGTGTCACTACTACTAGACCCCTTGAACTACTACACATGGATCTATTTGGACCAACTAGAACCACAAGTCTTGGTGGAAACAAGTATGGCCTTGTCATTGTAGATGATTTTTCTAGATACACATGGGTCATGTTCTTAGCTCATAAAGATGAAGCATTTTTAGTATTTAAGAAATTTCATAAGAAAGTTACTAATTCAAGAAATGCTTCAGTTGTAGCTATTAGGAGTGATCATGGAACGGAATTTGAAAATTATCTATTTGACGAATTTTGTAGTAAAAAGAGGATAACTCATAATTTCTCTGCCCCTAGGACACCACAACAAAATGGAGTTGTAGAAAGAAAGAATAAAACTCTAGAGGAAATAGCTAGAACCATGTTGTGTGAAAGTAACCTCCCTAAGTATTTTTGGGGAGAAGCCATTAATACATCATGTCATATATTAAATAGAGTTTTATTGAGACCCATTATAAAAAAAACACCTTATGAACTTTGGAGAAATAGAAAACCTAAAGTAAACTATTTTCATATTTTTGGATGTAGGTGTTTCATTCATAATAATGGCAAAGATAACTTAGGTAAATTTGACTCTAAATCTGATGAAGGTATCTTTTTGAGATATTCTACATCAAGTAAAGCTTATAGAGTCTTTAACAAAAGAATCCTTATTATTGAAGAGTCTATACATGTTGTTTTTGATGATACTAATGATATCTCTTCTAGCAAGAAAGTAGCTCTTGATGATGATGCAGAAATTCTTGAAGAAAAGATTGATGAGATGACATTATAAGAAGATGAACCAAAGCAAATTGGAGAAGCATCAACAAACCAAGAGGTAATTGTTGATCATGAGCTGACTAGGGCTTGGAGGTATTCTCATGGTCATCCTAAGGAATTAATTTTAGATGATCCTTCTCAACCTGTTAGAACTAGAGCATCACTTAGGAAGTTAAATAATCATCTAGCATTTGTCTCACACTTTGAACCTAAAAACATAGAAGAAGCTGAAAATGATGTAAATTGGATAAATGCAATGCAAGAAGAGCTAAACCAATTCACTAGAAACAAAGTATGGAACCTAGTTGAACGACCCACTGAATACTCAATAATAGGAACTAAATGGATATATAAAAATAAACTTGATGAAAACGGAATCGTGATTAGGAACAAGGCTAGACTAGTAGCAAAGGGGTATAATCAAGAAGAAGGTATAGACTTTGATGAAACTTTTGCTCCTGTAGCTAGACTTGAAGCAATTAGATTGTTACTAGCATTTGCATGCTCTAAAGATTTCAAATTATTTTAAATGGATGTAAAAAGTGCCTTTTTGAATGGGTATATTAATGAGGAGGTGTATGTAGAACAACCTCCTGGTTTTGAAAATCATAAATACCCCAATCATGTTTATAAACTAAACAAAGCACTTTATAGTTTGAAAGAAGCTCCTAGAGCATGGTATGAAAGATTTAGCAAATTTCTGTTAGACCATGAATTCTCTAGAGGGAACGTTGATACAACACTGTTTTTTAAAGAAGAAAAACAAAAATATGTTAGTAGTTCAGATTTATATAGATGATATTATTTTCGGTGCTACCAACAATCGCCTCTGCGAAGAATTTGCTGACCTAATGCAGAGTGAATTTGAAATGAGCATGATGGGAGAGCTGAACTATTTCCTTGGAGTCCAAATCAAACAATCTAAAGAAGACATCTTCATCTGTCAAGCAAAATACATCAAGGAGATGCTTAAAAAGTTTGACATGGAAGGAAACAAGTCAATCAGCACACCCATGAGTTCATCATGCAAACTAGACAAAGATGAATCAGGTAAATCAGTAGATCAAAAGATGTATAGAGGTATGATAGGATCTTTATTATATCTTACTGCAAGTTGACCTGATATCATGTTTAGTGTATGCATGTGTGCTAGATATCAATCTAATCCTAAGTAATCACACTTAATTGCTGTTAAGAGAATCTTTAAATACCTAATAGGAACAAAAACCATAAGGTTATGGTACTCTAAAGATTCGAGCATAAACTTAATAGGGTACACTGATTCAGACTTCGCTGGTTGCAAACTTGATTGTTGCCCAAGGTGACAAGCCAAGAGGGGGGGGTGAATTGGTTTCTTCTAAATTTTGGTGCTTTAAACGTTTTCTTAATTAAGTGCGGTGGATGCTTCCTTAAACTATTTGAATGATTTAAACTAGTGCAAAGATAGAAGATGATGCAAGAATAAACGTAAGCACAAGCACAACACAAACACAACAATATATAGTGGTTCGGTGCTCTCCTTAGCACCTACATCCACTCCCCAAGCGTCCCCTTGGGAATTCACTATAATCCCGCGGATTACAGTTGGATTGTTTTCCGGGCTCACAATCCAAAAACCTTTGTTGGTTTTACGGGCTCACCAACGAACCTATACACTTGGTTTTCCGGGTTCACCAAAAACCTTTGTTGGTTTTGCGGGCTCACCAACGAACCTATACACTTGGTTTTTCGGGTTCACCAAAAACCTTTGTTGGTTTTGCGGGCTCACCAACGAACCTATACACTTTGGTTTTCCGGGTTCACCAAAAATCTTTGTTGGTTTTGCGGGCTCACCAACGAACCTTTACAAAGTGTTTAATAACAAAAGGAAAGATTCAAACTCCTAAATGAGCATATGAAACAATATGAACTACAAAGAAGAGTTAGAAAGTATTTATCGCTTTGAAGTCGCTTTGCTCTTCTTTGTCAAGGATGCTTCACTCTTCAAGGGAGGATGGAGCTCTTGATGACTCTTTGAATCTGCTCAACCCCTTTCTTTTGACTCTTGAATGAAGCACTTGGATGAAGCTTGCCTTGCTAGGGTTCTCTCTTGAATGCACTTGATGTATTTTCCCAAAAGCTTGCTTCCTCTGATGAATACTCCCTCTTAAATACTTCTCCAACCTCCAAATAGTCCTTTCTGACCGTTGGATTGAAGAAACTAGCCGTTTATAGCCGTTGGGAGTCCAAAAAGCATTTCTGCACAACTAGCCGTTATGTTCAGCCCGTGTTTGGGTCGGCTCAACCTGTCCTTGGGTCGACCCAACCTTCACTTGGGTCGACTCAAACATTCCTTGGGTCGACCCTCTCAGAAACCACAAAAACCTCAATTTCAGCCTTCCTTCCCATGGTCGACCCAACCATTCTTTGGGTCGACTCAAAGTTCACTTGGGTCGACTCAAATTCTTCTTGGGTCGACCCTCTCAGTAATTCCAGAGAACCGTTTTCTGTCTGTCTTTCTGTCTTGCCCTTTGGGTCGACCCTCTCAGAGTTTGGGTCGACTCAAGCTTGGGTCGACTCAACCACTGTGTGGGTCGACCCTCTCAGTAAATCCAGAGAGCATTCTTCTGTTGTGTTTTGAGGTTCTTTGGAGGTTGGGTCGACTCATGCTTACCTTGGGTCGACCCAACTCACTGTTCATTTGTGCCATTTTTGCAGGAGTGTGCCAGATGACTTCTTGATGTGCCGGGGTCGACCCAATCAACCTATGGGTCGACTCAATCCACACTTTGCTGCATTCTCAAGGTTAGATTCATCCAAATGAACAAGACCATATATATATTTTCAATTAAACAAATGTACTGAGAGTAATGAACTTATAAATGAAGTATCAATTTAACTTATAGCATGCTCTAGATAATTACTTGTTAATCATCAAAATAACACTATCATCCTCAATCTCCCCCTTTTTGATGATTACAAAATAAAGAGTATAAGCCTATTGATACTTGTCTTTAAAATCAGTTTATAAAAGGGATTAAATTGCTGAATTTCAGCTTTTCATATATACTTGTGAAATCTCCCCCTATATCATTCAAATGTTGCCAATTTGACTTTTTGAATTGCTCCCCCTTTCATTTATAATTCATTAGCAATGAAACTTCAAAAATTGGAGATAAACTCTGAGTTTCAGGTTATGTATCGGGGTGCGAGAGGTGCGTGCCAAATTCTGAATTTATGTGTGCCAAATTCTGAAATTTGATATAAATTTTTGAGTTGATCATTTTCATTGTTGCAAATTGCTCCCCATTGGATGTATATGCTTTCCTATATGATTTTCAATTTGTTTTACAAATTATTTCTCTTTCTTTCTTTACTTCTCCTCTTATTACTCTTTCTTTACTTCTCTCCCTTTTTGTTACTCTATTTACTCTAAAGATATCTTTACTTCTCCCCTATTACTCTTTCTTTACTTCTCCCCCTTTTTGTTATCATCAAATAGGTACATGGAAAAAGATGCAATAAATACCAAACTTCAAACTTCATTGATCAAAAATAGGAACATTTTAGTATATCAAAAGCAAAAGCAAATACAATATTCCTCAATCAAAGTTTAAAGATGCATGATAACCACCAAATACATATGAGAACTAGATACATATCCTAGTCTCTAAACAAGATCGTGAGACTCTCCGGATGGCTTGGCTACGGCTCTCTCGGGTCCCATTTCTCCAAGATCTTGAAGTAATCTACTATTTGGAGATGATTGGAGAAGATTTGAGAGTGGAAAATAAGGTTTTCGGAAGAGGACAAAGGGTAAACAGTGCCCTAGATAGCTCATGGGTCCCCCTTTTAACAGTGGGATCCCGACGTTGGGTCGACTCAAGAAACTTCTTGGGTCGACTCAACGTTGGGTCGACCCTTGGGTTGACCCAAGTGCAGAATTTTTCTTTTCTCTTCCTTTTTGCTTCTAAAAATTTTTCTTGCTTCCAATCCTTATAAATTCTTTCTGGGACAATGATACATGAGTAAGGAATCTATAGATAACAAATTTGACTCATGTTTCATGGATTTTTAGAAATTGGAGGAATGTATCATGAGACTACTTGCTCCCTTTTATATTTCTTCAATAAAAAGGATCACATATACCTAATTCTCTCCTTAGCGTGCAAAATCTATCTTCACTCAAGGGTTTTGTGAATATGTCGGCTAATTGTTTTTCAGTGCATATATGCTCAATACATATGTTTCCATTTTGCACATGATCCCTAATATCATATCTTATTTCTATGTGTTTGGCTTTAGGAATGAGATATTTAGGATATAAGCCAGAAGTGATCTCTAAATGTAGATTCCAAAGATAGTTTTGAAATCAAGTGTAGATGGAATCTTTTTCAAGTTATTTCAAGGAGTATCAAGAATAATATTCAAAGAAGGCACGAATGAAAACTCAACATCTTTATATATATATATTAAGTATATAACAAGATGAGAGCAATCTAATTAATTTTCAGAGTATAGTATAAGAGCAAATAAAGATCAAAACTTATATACTCGAAAAACATAAGATTATGTTGAATCCTTAATTCTTAATGACTTCAAAATTCTTTCATGATATAAAAGTATTGGAGCATAGGTACCAAAGTATGAATTTATGCAATGTAGGATACATAAAATTCAGGGCTTTGAAAGCTCTCTCAAAGACTTTCTTTTACTCCTTTAAAGATCATATCATCAAAATCAATTAAAATGAATTGGCTCATGATTGAAACACTAAAGTGCAAGCCAATAAGAGCTCATTAGTAGATTCCAAAGTAAATTTCCAATACTAAGACAAATGGAATCCTTTTCACTTAGTTTTCAAAACAAGTGATTTACCAATTAAGTACAGATGAAAATCCAACTTTCAAAAGATATTCAATGAGGCACAAAGTTCAATACCACTTTACATTTAGTATTCTTTCTCTCATCTTTAGTTGTGAATTTACATGATTAAGTTCTATATGATCTCTCCCTCTGAAATTTTCTTTCTCCTCCTTAATTAATCATTCCATTTGAGAGTTTTAGAATTTGTTCAATAAAATTGTCAATCTCGAAAATATATTTTATTTTCATAAGACTCAAGGTTTGAGATAAGACAACCTTTATAGAACTCATCTCAAGGTATAAACTTATTATATAATTAAAGCAAGTCTTGCAATATAAGGAGGTTCATCAAAATCAATCCATAAAATTCAAGGTATGCATCAAATTAAAGTAACTTTAGGATAAGATACTGAATATCTAAAGCTCCCCCTTAAAAGATGCATTCTTCTTTAATTATTCTTATCTTTTGTTGAATTTCAGATTTTAATGATAAACGTGAATAAAACTGAAACTTTATGATATCAAGAATGTAGAGTGATCTAGAATTATTCAAAATTTATAGCAATCACTCTTTTTAATCTTTTAAGAACAAGTTATGCTTTCTCTTAATCTTTGAGAAAATGTACTGAAATATTAATCAGAAAATAATTCATTTGAAGCTCAAATTCTTTCAAAAGTATTTACATTTTCTTTCTTTTAAGAATCATTTGAGTGAGCTGAAATATTTCTAAACTTAAGATCATTCACTCTTTTAATAATATATATATATACATATATATTTTGATAGAAGTCTTTAATAATGTAGGAGAGAAAAAAAAATATAGATGATCATTGAAGTATATATATTTATAGAACTCAATTTCTTAATCAAAGTTTTTCAGCAATGTATATATGAAGCACAATAAATCTTTTCAATATCAAAATAAAATCACATATTTAAAAATATTTGTTTGCAATCAAGATCATCGAAAGACACATCATTCAGACCAATATTAGTACACTTTGAAGATAAGAAATGATATGTTTCAGATGCGTATCGGGGCAAGCAATCAAGGCATCAGAATTATTCTATTTTTCTTAAGCTGTAGTTTTATCTAGAAATTCATATTGAGTTTAAGCTTTTATACAAAATCAGATTCTGAATTTCATAAAGATTCTCAAGGAGGCTTTCAAGGTTGTAATTTGAGATATGTATCTTCTCATTTGTTGCTCATCTTAAACTATTAAGATTGAAAACACATATTTCAAAAACATTAGCGTACATCCAGAATCTTTGTAATTCATATTGAATTTTGGTACAAATTGGAGGACATTATGTACTAATGTTAGGCAAGTTGAAAGATAAATTATAATCAATTCATTCTGCCTAATTTTTTTTAATTTCTTTCTTTAACCATTCAATGAACATTTTGATTATCTTCATTTATTTTTCGGTTTTACTTTTCTATGCTCTATATTCTATTTGCTCCCTATCCGGTGGAGTTGGAAGGGGCACGAGGTACTACCACTAGCCTCCCTCTTGTGCCGTCCCTAATATGCCCTACACCGAATAGTTGGGTCAAATAGTGTCGGGTACTACCACTAGCCTCCCCATTGACACCATCCCTATGATGAGCAATATAGAAGGGTTAAAATGTTCACTTCAAACTTTTCTTGTAATTAATTACGGATTTTATCTCTTCCAAAGGAATGTTCATATTAGTCTTACAAATGTGCCAAATATATTATGCTTGTTTTGCTTTTCCTAAAGATTGGAGCATTTGTCTTTACTTAGATTTTACTTTCCTTGAATAATTGTTCATTTTCTTTTCTTTATCTCTTCCTCTTTTTGTTATTCTCAAGTAATTTACATGAAAGAGCAGAATAAAGAATTAATCTAATATGCTGCATATAAATATATATCATGCAAACAGCATTTTCATTATGCCCAATGATTCATAGCTTATCACAAGTTATTTTGAATTAGAGATTTGAGGCATAAACTTGTGTATTTCATGGTTATGCATTATAAAGGAAAGAGTAAGCTTCAATTTAATCACACCATGAAACAATTATCACTAGCATGAGAATGAAGCATGATATCAAGATGATCAGCAATTAAATGTTTAATCATGCTACCATATAATTTCAAACTATTGATTTTGCTCAACTAACTCACAAGAGAAGAGTTTAGATTACCAGTGCATTTAGCGTTCTTCAAGCCAAATACCTTTTAGATTCTTTACACCCTTGGCTGAAGAAAATCTCTCTTTTTTTTTTTTGTTTGCAAGGGAATGTTTATTGTATCTTTCATCGAGGTGTCCTTCAAGTTGAAATTTCTTGCTCATAAATCCTGTATCATTAATAAAATCTTTTTCTTTCTTGAAGGAAAGTCATTAGTTTCTTCAAGATACAAAACATTCATACAATATATTTCTTAGCTAGATGACTCAACATAAGATATGACAATAATTGAATATTAAGTCACTTTACTCAAGAGATTGTCTAAATATAAGCAAGCACAAGTCACTTGAACTAAAGAGATAACTTCATTAAGTAAAATGGTTCAAGGACAAGCATGTGAGGCAATAGAAGGATTCATCAAGGTCAAATCAATTTTTTTTTTATTTTCAGAATTAATTTAGCTTAGATTCTATTTGCTTAAGATAATTATCAATAAGATATACAAGTTGAGTTTTAATCAAATTATCTTAAACAATTGTTTCTATCAAAATTCAGATTGTTACATAGAATCAAAGTGATAAACTATATTCTCAATAAAAGATCTAGTTTTAATAAGAATAATATAAATTGATCTTTCTACAACTAGCATCTTTTCATTGAATATTCTATATGCATTGCTTAAAGAGTAATATCCAAAGAAATACTTGTTTTATCAGATTTGGCATATATTTCATTCTTGAGAATATAATATGTATAACTAAAAAACATGAAGGTATGCAACATTTGATTTTCTGTTTTTCATGAGTTCATATGGGGTTTTCTTTAAAAATAGATTTAATAGAAACCTTATAATATGACAAGCTGTGATGATAGTATTAATCAACTGCTATCACAAAGCATTGTCCTTACACAACAAAGGTTCTATTATTTATTTATTTATTTTTTTTTTTATAACCCCTATATGCAATAGTGTTCTTGGTGCAAGCACAATTGTATTCAATACCATTTTATCAACAAATTGGTTTTCAAAGCTGTGCCATGAATTTTCACAGGTTGCAAACCTTTTTCATTTGAAACCTTTTGTAAGTTTGTGCCAAGGCAGAAAATATTTCAATTTAAGTGCCAAGAATAAAACCAACATTAGCTTTGAGAAATCATTCATAATTACAAAATTAGAGAGCTTATCTCCTAGGTTCACAATCCTAGAGATCCAAATAAGTTCTTATGGAGAATTTCCAACGGCTAAAAGGTGGAAACAATATTTTCAAATTTAGAAATGATTCTAGTTTATTTTTCTAGATGACATACATAGCAAACTTTGACCTTGCAAAAATTAATCTAAGTGAACCAATGATAAGGTCTTTTGAGATTAAGTCCATACTAGTATGAGTTGATTTTATATGCCAAAAGTAGTTTCTTTAATCTTGGTATTCATAGTGCATATATTTAAAGGCATACCAAGTATACATTCTCATGTCTATGATCAATAAGATAATACCATTGATAAAAACTCTCAATCAAGTAGATAGAGAATTCATAGAGTTATTCTTAATAAATTGATTAATCATTTAGCAACTTATCCAGCAGTAAGTAAGGCATACTATAAAATGAAGTGATTTGATTATATTTTTAAAAATATTACCTATATCACAAAATTGATTAAAACCTCCAATTTATGTTTTAATTAGATACTAAGGCAGAGAGAATGATGAGATGCAAGGATTACTAATTTCATTGTTCTTTTCATTTCAATTATTTTTCTAAAGTATATTTTAAGTTTCATTCTTTAATATATGTCTAGAGCACCCAATTTCTAAATTAGCATCTTTTGTTGGAGCCTTGAGTGCTAGACACACCTACAGAAAATATTCAGATTTTCAACTTAGGAACCCAAGCTCTTTTGGGTCCTTGTAGGTTAGCTATTATTGTTCCTTTTGGAACCCATATTTTCTTAATGGCTATTTTGTCCATAGGCTTGCAGAATTTAGGATTATAAGGAATGTATTTCTGCATACTCTTATTAAATTTAACAAACATTGATTTAATATAAGTGGATGATGGATTTTTAATTTTCTGTTTTTGTTCATTAGGTTCATTAGATAAATTAGAATTCGTTTTAGGATAGATAGTGGAGGATTTAACACATATATCATTAAGGGATTTTTGTGTGTACCAAGATTGATATCCTAATCTAGCCTTTTCAAATTCAGCTCTTTGATTATTTATCATTAAGTTCAGTTTTTCAGAGCTGATAGTAAATTTTTCAACTATAGGCTTAAATTTGTTAACTTCTTTAGTTAGCCTTTCATTGTCTTCTGAAAGTAATTTATTATTTTTCTGAGTTATATTATAGCTTTCAGCAAGAGATAGATTTTTCTGATTTAGCTTTTTATTCTTTAAACTAAGCTTCTTATATTCTAAATATAAATCAGAAAAAGCATCATGAAGTTCATCAAATGTAAAATTAGATTGAGCTTCAGTATGTACTTGATTTTTGAATGAGAAATCACTTTGTGTTCGAGTACATACCTCATCTTCATGTGCTCCAAAGCATAGATTTTCAGTTTCAGTTTGATGCTCTTCTTCTTCGAAACTAGTTTCAAATTCACTAGAAACGTTAGTGCATTCATATTTAACTTCAAGCATATTCCATATTTCCTTAGCAGTTATGCAAAAAGATATGCTATTAAGTTCACTATCATCCAATGCACAATATAGAATATTCATGGCTTTTGCATTTTGCTGAGCCCTTTCTTTATCATGATTAGTGTTTGTGTGTAGCCCATTGACTATGATACTCCATAAGTCGTAGTCATGTGCTTGAATGAAAATGCGCATGCGTGCTTTCCAATATGTGTAGTTTATACCATCAAATAGTGGAGGTCTATCAATTAATTGTCCCTCACTCATAGAATATCCCACTTGGGTTGTCATGATCTTTAACTCTTGATTGTGAGATCAATGAGTACTATTAGAGCACCTTGCTCTGATACCACTTGTTGCCCAAGGTGACAAGCCAAGAGGGGGGGGTGAATTGGTTTCTTCTAAATTTTGGTGCTTTAAACGTTTTCTTAATTAAGTGCGGTGGATGCTTCCTTAAACTATTTGAATGATTTAAACTAGTGCAAAGATAGAAGATGATGCAAGAATAAACGTAAGCACAAGCACAACACAAACACAACAATATATAGTGGTTCGGTGCTCTCCTTAGCACCTACGTCCACTCCCCAAGCGTCCCCTTGGGAATTCACTATAATCCCGCGGATTACAGTTGGATTGTTTTCCGGGCTCACAATCCAAAAACCTTTGTTGGTTTTACGGGCTCACCAACGAACCTATACACTTGGTTTTCCGGGTTCACCAAAAACCTTTGTTGGTTTTGTGGGCTCACCAACGAACCTATACACTTGGTTTTCCGGGTTCACCAAAAACCTTTGTTGGTTTTGCGGGCTCACCAACGAACCTATACACTTTGGTTTTCCGGGTTCACCAAAAACCTTTGTTGGTTTTGCGGGCTCACCAACGAACCTTTACAAAGTGTTTAATAACAAAAGGAAAGATTCAAACTCCTAAATGAGCATATGAAACAATATGAACTACAAAGAAGAGTTAGAAAGTATTTATCGCTTTGAAGTCGCTTTGCTCTTCTTTGTCAAGGATGCTTCACTCTTCAAGGAAGGATGGAGCTCTTGATGACTCTTTGAATCTGCTCAACCCCTTTCTTTTGACTCTTGAATGAAGCACTTGGATGAAGCTTGCCTTGCTAGGGTTCTCTCTTGAATGCACTTGATGTATTTTCCCAAAAGCTTGCTTCCTCTGATGAATACTCCCTCTTAAATACTTCTCCAACCTCCAAATAGTCCTTTTTGACCGTTGGATTGAAGAAACTAGCCGTTTATAGCCGTTGGGAGTCCAAAAAGCATTTCTGCACAACTAGCCGTTATGTTCAGCCCGTGTTTGGATCGGCTCAACCTGTCCTTGGGTCGACCCAATCTTCACTTGGGTCGACTCAAACATTCCTTGGGTCGACCCTCTCAGAAACCACAGAAACCTCAATTTCAGCCTTCCTTCCCATGGTCGACCCAACCATTCTTTGGGTCGACTCAAAGTTCACTTGGGTCGACTCAAATTCTTCTTGGGTCGACCCTCTCAGTAATTCCAGAGAACCGTTTTCTGTCTGTCTTTCTGTCTTGCCCTTTGGGTCGACCCTCTCAGAGTTTGGGTCGACTCAAGCTTGGGTCGACTCAACCACTGTGTGGGTCGACCCTCTCAGTAAATCCAGAGAGCATTCTTCTGTTGTGTTTTGAGGTTCTTTGGAGGTTGGGTCGACTCATGCTTACCTTGGGTCGACCCAACTCACTGTTCATTTGTGCCATTTTTGCAGGAGTGTGCCAGATGACTTCTTGATGTGCCGGGGTCGACCCAATCAACCTATGGGTCGACTCAATCCGCACTTTGCTGCATTCTCAAGGTTAGATTCATCCAAATGAACAAGACCATATATATATTTTCAATTAAACAAATGTACTGAGAGTAATGAACTTATAAATGAAGTATCAATTTAACTTATAGCATGCTCTAGATAATTACTTGTTAATCATCAAAATAACACTATCATCCTCATTGATAAAAAAGCACCAGCGGGTCATGTCAATTCTTAGGAGAAAACTTAATCTCTTGGTTTAGCAAGAAGCAAAACTCGGTTGCACTATCTACGGCTGAAGCCGAATATGTTGCTGCCGGAAGTTATTGTGCTCAAATCTTATGGATTAAACAATAACTTGAAGATTATGGCATTAAACAAGATAAAATTTTCATTAACTGTGATAATACAAGTGCCATTAATCTAACTAAAAATTTAATTCAGCATTCAAGAACTAAGCACATTGAGATAAGACATCACTTCATAAGAGATCATGTACTGAATGGTGATGTGACACTTCAATTTGTTTGTACTGATGATCAACTTGCTGATATCTTCACAAAATTTTTGAGTGAAGATCGATTTTGCATACTTAGAAGAGGGTTAGGAGTGATTGATCCATTCTAATGATACTCTCCTCTAGTTCATTGATTTTGAAGATTAGTTTATATTGGACATAGGATTTCTTATCTATGATCAACAAATCAGTTTTTAAATCCCAGATAAGTCCATAACTCTCTCTTTTGGCACGAAAATAACAAGATTTTTGGTTGTGTGCCAGAGTTCGAGTCGACTCGGATACATTTTAGAGTCGGCTCATGGGGGAGTCGACTCGCGCATATTTGGGAGTCGACTCGAGGTCGAGTCGACTCACGACTTACCGAAGTCGACTCAAGGTCGGGAATCCGACTTTTAACCCTAAGCGGAATGCTTTTCTTTTTACTTCTATTTTCAGCCGCCACTGCTCAAAAACTCTAGAGCCGTCTCCGACCTCGTCTCCGACCCACTTTAGGTCATCTCCGTCGAGGTTTCTCCCTATTTTCTGTGTCCTTCCACGTTTTTAGGTCAAAAATGCCTAGGAAGGTCATTGTCCCGAGCCGAAAGACATCCTCCTCCGCGAGTCGGGCCGAGCGACGGTCCAAGGCTCGGAACGAACCGGCGAGGCCACCACCTCCGGTTCCTTCCCCGCCTAGGCCGGTTCCCTCGCGCTCATGCGCCGGAAAGGTTGTCTCTACCGGGAGGCAAGTCAACTTTGACTTCCTCTTCCGAGAAGGGTTCAACATATGGCATCACCTTAGGGCCCAGGGTTTAGAGTTTTTCTGCACACTTGACCTCCCTACCTATCCAGGGTTAGTTAGGGAATTCTATGGTACAGTCGCACGGGTTAGCGGGGGTATCCAGGGAACTGTTCTGGGTGTCCCTATTTTCATCTCGGAGGACTTCATTGCTCGAGTCCTTCATCTTTTGAGTGAGGGGATTGTTCCCACACATCCCTCCGATAGGACAGAGGCCCTTACGGCCATCTTAGGGAGTCCACCTCTGTCCCCCATAGAGGAGGTGTTCGCAAATCAGCTCTCGGCTGAAATGCGGCTTCTCCTTAGTATCATCTCTAGGACTCTCTTCCCAAAGACTGGTAGGTTTGACTTCATTTTGGAGAGAGACCTAGCCTTGATGTTCTACCTCCTCCAAGACACTCCCATCAACTTTCTTAAACTCATCTACAAATACCTTTGTGAACCCCTAGACAAACCTAGGTTGAGTCTCCCTTACGGTATGCTATTCACTCTCATTTTTAGGGAGTTAGAGGTCCCTATCCCTAAGGGGGAACCCTCTCGCTCACTGCGTTTTACAGATCGCATGGGTGAGGGGACCTTTCATCGGATGGGATTCCACAAGGTAGGGGGAGTCTGGGTTAGGAAACTATCCACATCTACACCATC
Source organism: Phoenix dactylifera (assembly GCF_051530095.1). Taxonomy (NCBI): domain Eukaryota; kingdom Viridiplantae; phylum Streptophyta; class Magnoliopsida; order Arecales; family Arecaceae; genus Phoenix; species Phoenix dactylifera. The sequence goes on along the minus strand of NC_143192.1, from coordinate 26,561,063 downwards.
TAACCCTACCACTCATCACTCTCCTAGCTCTGACCATGACCAGGAGCACTGCACACATCTTCCCACTTCTGGTCCTACCTATACTGAGCCCTCCACCTCCACTACCCCACCTTCTCAGCAGCAGCCCCTGGAGGTCCGGATATCTTCGGAGCAGCTCCGAGAGTTGCGGCAGGAGATAGTGAGGGAACTGAGAGATAATCTACTGAGGGAGCTCCGAGGTCCTCAGAGTGCTCCCTCCACCGAGCTAGTTCCCTCCCTGGCAGCCGTAGCCGAGATGACTGCGCACCTGAGGGAAGAGATATCCAATGTGCGCAGCCTGGTCCAAGCTCAATACTGGAACATGAGTGACGTCAAGGACGACACGAAGAAGATGCGAGACGGCATCCGACAGGAGCTAGGCAGCCAAAGCCAGGGTGCGGAGCTACTAGCACATGCATTGATCTCCCAGTTGGACACCCTTCAGAAGAGTGTGACCGAGCTTACCACGATCCAGTCTAGGGCCACCTCGGAGATCATAGTTCAGCTAGGGAATGTTCAAGAGGCGCTCAGCTTGGTCTTGCAACACACGAGACTAGGTTCAGGAGCCTCATCCTCAAAGAAACCCTAGTGTAGCCTTGTTTTCTATCTTATGATGTATTTGTATCTATACTTGTATTTCTTTTCAATTGTACTCAAATTAGCATCAATACAATGAGTAGACACTTTCTTATGGCTTTTCTATGTTCTGCGCTTCTTTTTGCTATGATGACAAAAAGGGGAAGAAAATATGATGAATTGAATATAAAGGGAATCACAAAAAAAAAGAAAAATTCTTAAAGCAAAATGTAATTTGTTCTAAGTGGATTCGATACCTCGAGGCTCATTATCTCTCTGTTAGGGCTCCTCAAGGAGTAATCTCCAGAATCTATTCAAAGGATATTCGGAGATTAGTTGAATCATACTCAAGAACAAAGTGTCAGATTTTTCCTCTGAAAGTAAGAATTTAAGCAAAAAAGGATTCAAGACATTAAAAGAAAATTCAAAAATTTAAACAAAATTGAATGCATATGTTGAGGGGGAGAATCTGAAATCTTAAGAAAGCGAAATCATTAACTACATATAAGCCAAACAATTGATTGCATGATATGAAGGCTTATATAATTTCAAATGAAAGGGAAAGTTTTAATTTCAGAATTTACTGATCCATACCTTTCAATTCTGGATAGATTAAAATAACCAGACATTTGAATTCATTTCAAAACTTCTACTGAATGTTTGAGCAATTCACTTCAAAGATATTCAATGTTTTGTCATCATCAAAAAGGGAGAGATTGTGGAGTGATTGATTATAATCCTATTTGATTTTGATGAGCACAAAGCCATTGAGTATATTTTATGTTATACTAATAAATTCAATCCAGTATATCAGGCAAAATTTGTAAGAATCCTCTTTTGAGTGCATGTGGAAAACAACTTAAGTCAAAGGCTGAAACTCGAGTCGACTCTGGAGGATTTCGAGTCGACTCCAAATGTTTCAGATGTTCTGGCACAGGCTCGAGTCGACTCCGGCACATTGCGAGTCGACTCCGCCTGAGAACAGACAGCAGAACAGAAAGATGAATCTCAGACCCAGTCACCGAGTCGACTCCTGAAGAATTCGAGTCGACTCCGATGCTTGCCGAGTCGACCTCCGGTAGTTCCGAGTCGACTCCAAGGAGTAACAGACAGAAAGACAGAGAAGTTGTTTTTGGACTCTGAGAGCCAAGTCGACTCCAGAAGAACTCGAGTCGACTCCAACGGTTGCCGTGTCGACTCCTAAAAAGGCAAGAGTCGACTCTCAGAGGAATGCAAGACTAAAAGTCAGAGAGCCAACTTCGGTGTCTGAGAGCCGAGTCGACTCCAGCAAAGTCCGAGTCGACTCTGAGGCAGTTCAACTCCAAAGACAGAAGACCAGTTTTTCAGGCTCTGAGAGCCGAGTCGACTCGAGGAAGTAAACCCGAAAGAAAGACCTTTGGATTCTTGAAAACGAGTCGTCTCCAGAAGGCAGAGTCATTTCTGGATATTAGCGAGTCGACTCCAAGTTTGGGCGAGTCGACTCCAGAACGAGATAGCAATTTATTTCAAATTTTGAATAGTGGGCGAGTCGTCTCCAGTAAAGCATGAGTCGACTCCAGCAACAGGCGAGTCGACTCTAGATCGAGCGAGTCGACTCCGATCCCAACGGACACTGTGTCAGGAGTTGCAGATTGTGCAGAACAGCTCTAAAAGTGTGTCTAACGGCTAGTTTTTGATGGTGATTGCTTAAATAGCCAGAGTGAACACTAATAGACATCAAGAGAGAGACTCCATTCAAAGAGAAAGGGATTTCCACCTACCAAAGCTACTCAAGAGTAAATACAAGAGAAAGAAGGAAGAAGTGCATTGAAGTCCATCCTCCAAACGTCTTCCTCGCATTCGAGGCTCCCCTTCTGACAGCAAATCTTCAGCACACTCAAGAGGAGTTGCAGAGTTCGAGAAGCCCCTCACTTCACATCCAAAAATCTATTTGAGGGCTTCTAACTCTTCTTTATTCATATTGCTTATATTTGCTTTTCAAGAAGCTATCCTTGTACTCTTTTCAAACTGCTTTTCTTACTTGATTCAATCAGGAGATTGAATCAAGGATGTTAAGGTTGGTTGGTGAGCCGAGGGTAAAACCAACGTGTAAGGGTTCTATTGTGATCCCGAAAAAACAATCGGGTGGTTCTAGTCGGTGAGCCTGTGAAAACCGACTGAGTTCGTTGTGATCTCGTAAAACAACAAGTTGGGTTGTAAGCTTGTAAAACAACCGGCTGTAATTCGAGGGATTATAGTGAACTCCCAAGTGAAGCTTGGAGAGTGGACGTAGGAGCAAGGGTTAGCTCCGAACCACTATAAAATCTCTTGTGTTTGTGATTATTTCATTGTCTCTTCCATTCCCTTCATTTACTGCATATAGTAAACTAATTAATCCACTTGCAATAAGGTTTAATTAGTTACTCATTAAGTTTTTATTTGCAATAATTACTTAAAATCCAATTCACCCCCCCTCTTGGGTTGTCTTTTTGGGCAACAAAACCCATGGAATTTGGGTAGCATATTTATTGTCGCAGCCCGAATTTCAAATTGGGCTGCGTTATTTATTGGCAACACTATACATGTAGGTGGACTAGCGGATACAGGAGCGAATAATTCATTCAGGGTTCTAATATGATCACCCATTGTAGAGATTGGTGGTTGATCAATAATTCGTTGGATGTGACGATAATTTTTTCTAACCTCTGGGTTAAATGGTGTTAACTTATCCCTTAATGATCTTCTACCATGCATATATTATCCACAACTAATTAGACTCGACTCCTAAACGAAATCCTAAAAGAAGAAGGGCTAGACCAAGATGACCACAATCAACACCACACAACGGATTGGCTCTTTAATCTTGAGATTAAAGAAGGTTTAGTAGCTTTTAATCTAGTTGCACAGAGATTTATTAGGTTAAAAAGTTTCTGAAATTCTCTTCTAGATTAGACAGCTCCTAATCTCCCTTTCAGATTAAGCTTGAGCTTACCAGTTAAGCGATCCAGTAACTAGTAACCAGAAAAGTTCCGGAATGTGTGGTGGTGCCAGAAGGGATACACCGATACTACAATACCCATAACAATTCTCACTGTTGTAAAACTTTCCTAGACATCACCAATTACTAAATTCTCACTGGAGTGGCTTTCAGCCGCTTCTTTCTAAGAGCCTAATTGAGCTCGAAAATCCCAAGGCCAACGTCTAATTGATTTTAATTTAATTTGGCTTAGGATTTGTATGCAAGGTGGTGATTTTTGGGCTAAGGACAGGTAATGACTTTTCGACCTTATCTTTTAATGGGTTTTGCCCTTAAATTATTTTATGCAAATGCTTAATACTAAATGCAGCAAATATTCAATGATTCTTTTAAAGTTTATAGAATGTCACTAGGTTGTACTGATTAAATGAGCAAGCAAAACTTTTTTCTTTTTTTTTGTCTTTTTTTTATTTCAAATTTCAAATTTCAGAATTCAAATTTTGAATTTAAACTTTTAAATTTTAGAATTTTGGAATTTTTTTTAATTTTTAAATTTTTTTTTGAATTTTTTTAAAAAATTTTAAATTCTGAATTTCAAATTTAAAAATTTAATAACTACAAAATTATTAACTAAAAATAAACAAAACAAAAAAAATTTAAAAAAACTTACTATCGGAGTGCGTTCACTCCGGGCATCCAAAATTCGATTTGATCTTCGTGATCGTTCTTGCTTCTCGATTTGCCTCCCCAGCAACGGCGCCAAAATTTTGTTGTCCGATTTCTGTTTACGTAAAAATATGCTAAACAGATCGTTGTTAGAACCGACAAACAAAGTTTAATTTAATTATACTCATACCTTTTCTACTCGAAGAATAGTGGTTGTAAGAGAATGTTTTCTATTTGAAATTAATAAAAAGACAGGTACTTAGATTCGAAAAGCATTTATATATTTAACTAATTAAAGAAGAGCTTTGGTATAGAAGATGGATAGAAGCTAAGAAGATTGAAGCCTGGAATATAAATTGCATAAAAGAAAAATTAAATATATTGCATAAAAGAAAAATTAAAAGATTGCATAAAAAGCAGAAATTAACTTGAACCTAGAACAAGGATTGCATGAAAGAAAAATTTAATAGATTTCATAAAAAGAAATAATTACAAGAAGTAAAAAAAATTGAAGATGAAGCCTAATGCTTCTTTTCTTCTGCAAATAAAAAGGGAACAAGAAATAAAAGAAAATCAAATAGAAAACTCCCCTTTCTTCTCTCCCCTATTTTTTTATTCTTCTTTTCAAACAAAACAAAGTGTTGCCCAAAGAGACAACCCAAGAGGAGGGGGTGAATTGGGTTTGGATTAATTCTCGACCAATTAAAAACTTGATTAGTAAATAATTAAATCTAATGCAAGCAAGTTAATTGAGCTTCTTGATAAGGAGATTGGAAGAGACAAATAGCCAATGCAAACACAAGAAGATTTTATAGTGGTTCGGAGCCAACCCTTGCTCCTACGTCCACTCCCCAAGCTTCACTTGGGAGTTCACTATAATTTCTTGGATTACAGCCGGTTGTTTTACAAGTTCACAACCCAACTTGTTGTTTTCACGAGATCACAACGAACTTGGTCGGTTTTCATAGGCTCACCGACTAGAACCACCCGATTATTTTTTCGGGATCATAATCAAACCCTTACACCGTTGGTTTTAACCTTGGCTCACCAACAAATTTTACAACCCTTGATTCAATCCCCTGATTGAATCAAGTAAGAAAAGTAGTATTTGGGATTTCACAGAGAAAGCTTATAACCAAGCAGATGTGAAAACAATAAATGCAAAGTAAAGGTTAGAATCAAACAGATTTTGGAATGGAAAGTAGGAACTTCTCGATTTTTGGGTCTCCTCTGGAAAGTACTGAAGATTTGAGGACAGTAGGAGAGCCTTGAAAGCGAAAGAAGTGCTTGTCGGATGGAGTTGAATGCACCTCTTCCTTTTTTTGCTGATATTTACTCTTGAGAACTCTTGGTAGGTGGAAATGCCTTTTTACTTGAATGGAATAGCTCTCTGGTTGTCTACTATTGTTTACTCTGGCTATTTAAACAGTCCCTTTTGAAAAATAGCCGTTAGACACTGATTTGTGGCTGTTCTGCACAGTCTGCACTTCCTGACAATGTATCCGTTGGGGTCGGAGTCGACTCGCTCGATCTGGAGTCGACTCGGCTGTTGCTGGAGTCAACTCATGCTTTACTGAAGACGACTCGTCTACTGTTCAGGATTTGAATTAAAGTGCTGTCCCGTTCTGAAGTCGACTCGGACCAAACCTGGAGTCGACTGGCCAACATCTGGAGATGACTCGGCATTTTGGAGATGGCTCGTTCTCAGGATTTCAGACATCTATTTTTTTGTATTTCTCTCTCGAGTCGACTCGGATCCTCTTGGAGTCGACTCGGCTCTCAGAGCCCGAAAAATCGATCCTCTGTCTGTTGATTTGAGCTGCCTCGGAGTCGACTCGCACTTTGTTGGGGTCGACTCTGGAATCTCGGAGTCGACTCGTTCACAGGGTCACTGAGTTTGGTTCTCTGCCTTTCAGTCCGCTTTCCTCTGAGAGTCGACTCTGGCATGACTAGGAGTCGACTCGCCAAACGTTGGAGTCGACTCGCATTGTTCTGGAGTCGACTTAGTAACAGGGTCTAGAACATACTTCTCTGTCTTTCTATCTGTTACTCCTTGGAGTCGACTCGGATTTGTAGAGAGTCGACTCGTAAAACTTCGGAGTCGACTCGTAACCTTATGGAGTCGACTCGGTAACAGGGTCTAAAAACCATCGTTTTGTCTTTCTTCTGTTACCCTTTGGGGTCGACTCGGAACCATCGGGAGTCGACTCGACAAGCATCGGAGTCGACTCGAGATCTTCGGAGTCGACTCGGTGACAGGGTCTGAAATTCATCTTTCTGTCCTTCTATCTGTTCTCAGTCGGAGTCGACTCGTAGTACCGGAGTCGACTCGAGCTTATGCCAGAACCTCTGAAACACTTGGAGTCGACTCGTAATCTTCCGGAGTCGACTCGAGAGTCAGCCCTTGGTTCAAATGGAGTTCAAAACTTGTCCAACTTATTTTGAACCAAAGCTTGAGGCACTTAATCATAAATTCACATATATTCACCTGAAACACTAGATTGAATTCATTAGTACCACATGAAATATACTCAAATGCTTTGAGCTCATCAAAATCAAATAGGGGTATAATCAATCACTCCACAATCTTCTCCTTTTTGATGATGACAAAATATTGAGTATTTGTAAAGTGAATTGCTCAACCAAGAGATGATTTTTGAAATGAATTCAAATGTCTAGTCATTTAATTTATCCAAAATTGAAAGGTATGAATTAGTAAATCTTGAAATTAAAGCTCCCCTTTCATTTGAAATTATATAAGCCTTCAAATCATGCAATCAATTGTTTGGCTTATTTGTATTTAATGAATTTGCTTTCTTAAGATTTCAGATCCTCCCCCTCAACATGTGCATTTAATTTTGTTTAAGATTTCTGAATTTACTTTAAATGTTTTGAAACTTTTGAGCTTAATTTCTTACTTTCAGAGGAAAAATCTGACAATTTATTCTTGAGTATGATTCAACTAATCTCCGAATATCCCTTGAATAGATTCTGGAGATTACTCCTTGAGGAACCCCAACAGAGAGATAATGAGCCTCGAGGTATTGAATCCACTAAGAACAAATTACATTTTATTTTAAGAATTTTCTTTTGTTTAGTGATTCCCTTTACATTTCAATTCATCATATTTTCTCCCCCTTTTTGTCATCATAGCAAAAAGGCACATAACACAGAAAAAGATAAGAAGTCAAATTGCACAGTTTTGAAAAAAAATTTCTATTCATTGTATTAAAGTCAAATTGAGTACAAATGTGAATACATATCAGAAAAGTCCTCAAGGGACTGTACATCATAAAATCAAAAATACACTAGGGTCGTTTAGTAGTGGAGGATGTGGCTCCCGTACTCAGTTTGGTAGTGGAGGATGTGGCTCCCGTGCTCAATCTAGTATGTTTCATGATCAAGCTTATCCCCTCAGATACGTTCCCTAGTTGTTCGATGATCTCCGAGGTGGCCCTTGATTGTATCTCAGTGAGTTGGGTCACACTTTCCTGAATAGTGTCAAGCTTGAGCATCAAGGCATTTGCAAGCCTTTCCGCTCCTTGACTCTGGCTACCCAGCTCTTCTCTGATTCTATGTCGCATCTTCCTCGTGTCATCCTTTATGTCGCTAATGCTCCAATATTGACCTTGGACTAGGCTTCTTATGTTGTGCATTTCCTCCTTAAGGTCTGCTACCATCTTGGACACGGCTGCTAAGGAGGGAACAACGTCAGTGAAGGGAGCACTCAGTGGACCTCGCAGCTCTCTCAATATATCATCTCTCAGCTCCCTCACTATCAGACTAAGAAAACACCAAGTAAGGAAGTTCCAAGAAAAAGGCCAATTGCAAGGAAAAGTGTTTCCATTGCATCATGGACGGCCATTGGAAGAGGAACTGTCCTACATACATGGGAAGCATAAAGAACATGAAGGGTGACAGACCTTCAGAAGGTTTGTCAGATATGCTCAGGATACTTAGGGACTGTTACCTATTGCTAGCAGAAATTTAATTTCTGTATTTTATTTAGCATAGAAAGATTTTTATTTATTTGAAAATTAAATTGATTCAACATGGTTTTATGATTGACAGTCTCTATCACATACATATGGATGTATCTGTGAATATATCTGAGCAAACAGTGAATACCATAGGATCTAGTAGATCCAAAAATGAGATAAATCTAAAGTATTTATGGCACCTCAGGCTTGGCCATATAGGAGAAGAATAAACAAATTGGAGAAACATGAGCTTTTGGGCTCATTGACTTTCGAGTCATATTTGATTTGTGAATTCTGCCTTCAAGGAAAGATGGCCAAATTATCCTTTGTAGGACACAGGGAGGTCCACTGAAATACTTACCCTAGTACACACTGATGTGTGTGGCCCATTCGATGTGCAGGCTAGGAGTTGTAATTTTTACTTTATTTTACCGATGATTACTCACGGTATGGATATGTGTATGAGACACAAATATGAAACTTTTTGAAAGGTTCAAAAAGCTTAGATATGAAGTAGAAAAATAAGCACAAAAACTCATTAAGGTTCTTCGATCAGATCGAGGAAGTGAATAACTTAATGGAGAGTTCCGTGATTATCTCGAGGAGAATGGTATAGTTTCATAATGGACTCCTTCTGGTACACCTCAGCTCAATGGAGTGTCAGAGAGGAGGAATCGGACTCTATTGATATGGTCCAGTCCATGATGAGCTTCACTGATTTACCCTTGTTTCTTTAGATAGATGCCCTATTTTTAGCTATTTACTTGTTGAATAGAATTTCCTCTAAATCCGTTCCTACCACACCGTATGAGATATAGCATGGTAAGAAACCAAGTCTTGGTCATCTCAAGATTTGGGGATGTCCGGCCCACGTCAAGAGACTATAGACGGACAAACTAGAGGCTAGGACCATAAGTGCTCATTTTATAGGATATCCTAAAGAGTCATTAGGATACAATTTTTACGTCTCAGAGGAGCACAATGTGTTTGTGAGCCGTCATGCCATCTTCTTGGAAAACCAGTTTATCCTTGATAGAGGCAGTGGGAGGAAAATTGAGCTTGAAGAGAAAGTCTCTGAAAAGCAACGAGTCATGGATCCTATCGAACCCATTAATACAGAGCCAGTACACGATGTCCCTCAACCACCTCGCAGATCAAGTAGGGTCTCCCATCCTCCCGATAGATACTTAGGTATACTAGAAGAGGATACCGAGAAAATGTTCCTAGTGGGAGATAGGGATCACACGCAGGATCCCAAAACCTACAACGAGGCGATATCTGATATCGATTCCGAGAAATGGTTGGAAGCTATGAAGTCAGAGTTAGACTCCATGCATTCCAACCAAGTCTGGAGCTTAGTAGATCCACCAGAAGGTATTGTACCTATTGGATGCAAATGGATCTACAAAAGGAAGATAGGTTCGGATGGAGAGGTAGAGACCTTTTCACCTGTAGCCATGCTGAAATCCATCCGAACATTGCTTGCCATTGCAGCATTTCATGATTATGAAATCTGGCAGATGGATGTGAAAATAGCTTTTCTGAATGGATATCTTGATGAAGACATCTATATGGAACATGTTAGGGTTTCCCAGTGCCCTAGGGCGCAGCGGAAGATACGGGATTATAAAATTTTCTTATAAAACCCATTATATGAAACCCTAATAAGCCAAGATCGCCTTAATAGTATAACCAAATAATGTAGAAAATATAATCTTGGTATAGAAGAATACCTATCACGCTATATCCAATATGTATGAAGATGTCCTAAGGTGCCCAAATGTTCACCCTCCGATGTTGATCCACACAGGAATGGGTTCAAGACTCTAGCTCCACCAAAACTTGATTCTAATTGTTCAATCCTTCCAAAGGATTTAATTGGCTGATTTTCCTTCACTTCTTCCTTTCTACCTCTAAAACATTCACTAGCCTTTTTGTCCTAAAGAAGACCCTCTTGTCTTGGGTTAGGACAAAAGAGAGAGACTTGTAAGAAAGAAGGGATAAGGGAGAGAGAAGGAAAGGCTTTTTCTTGGATGATCTTTAGAACCCCAAGGCACCTCCTTATTTATAAGAGATGGAGGGATGCATCATAAAGGGATGCATCCCATCCACACACCTCATCATGATGAGGCATGTGCCAAGAGATGCATCCCATCATGATGGGGTGCTAAGGAGAAGGGTGTATCAACTTCTTTCTCACATCTCCCTCTTAAATCCTGATGATCCAAGGGCCCAAATGCAGTGAACCAAAGCCAATGGTCCAGATCTAGGTGCCATCTAATGGTCCAGATCAAGACATCATCATCCAGGGTGCCATCCAATGGTCCAGAAGTAAGATGCCATCACCGATGGTCCAGATTCAGGCGCTGAGCAACGGTCCAGATCTTTCATCCAGAGAGCCATCCAGTGGTCCAGATTCAGGCGCTGAGCAACGGTCCAGATCTTTCATCCAGAGAGCCATCCAGTGGTCCAGATTCAGGCGCTAACCAGTGGACCAGATCCTTCATCCAGAAAGCCATCCAATGGTCCAGATGAAGGCGCCAACCAGTGGACCAGATCCTTCATCCAGGAAGCGATCCAATGGTCCAGAAGTGAAGGCCCTATCAAACCCAATCCAATTGGGTTTAACCAACTTAAAGAAAACATTAAACCTAATCAAATCAGGTCTAATTAAAGCCAAATGGGTTTCAACTCTTGGCTAACCCATATTAGGTCATGATCTAATCATATTAGATCAACCAAATCTAAGAATCATATTCGAATTTAATTTGAATCAGGAGCTAGGGTTTGCAACACGTGCTAGCATGTTCATCTTGCAGACATGATCTAATCCAATTAGACCCTTGATCAATTCCCTTGTGTGTGACCCATTGGGTTCCTTATCTTAGCCAGCAGTAGGTGCAGGTGCAAGTTGACCTAACCTGATTAGAATACCTCTAATCCAATTTAGGTTCAATTTAGTGCTAAACCTGACTTAGCAATCAGAACCTTTCTGATGCTTTGATCTAATCAAACTCTTTGATCCGATCAACCCACAAGACATGATTGACGTCTAGCAACATATCATGTCTACCCGGAAGATGAGAAATGTATTGGACAAATCCAAACATACTCTTCAGTGGAAAGTTACTGTGCAATTCAATCCCTCAGTCATACTACATCCTGAATAAGTGCTCGAGTATGGATCAATATCAAACTCAATCACTTATTCATGTCTCTCTCAATCTTTTATATGATAATTCAAACAATGAAACATTAGAAACTCTTTCTAATATTCATTTTGCTTTGATCAAAGGCTTCGTGAATCATCATAAGATTAGAGTAAGTAGGATGTTACCTTCTCTTACTAGAAGTGACTGATTCCTTGTTGACCTACTCACAACCTTCGTACAAAATCCACCATATCTAGAATATCCCGTACACAACGCAATGTCGTGAATGAGGGTAAACCAAAACATAGCTTCAAGTGCACAAGGTACCATGGTGATCTCAGGTCTAAGGATCACTTGCACAACTCCCACTATGAGAACCATCTTTTGATAATTAAGTAAGAATCCATAAGATGTTCTCATGGCTGGTCATTTCAGTGAACTCATTCCTCTAATGAGCACCCACATCTTTGTATTAGTGTCTCACACAAGTGATTGTGAGATCAATCACCCTCTACATTGAGCATACATAAGATGTGCCAGTCTTTCCGGTAATATTGATCCCCGACTCAATATACCAATTTGACTGGGAATATTCTAAATTAGGATTTTAGGATTTTAGGTCTCACTGGTATGATCTCATCATAACCCTTAAAACCAATGTCCTAATTTATGGGGTTCATCATCCAATAATAAAATAGATAAGCAACAAATGATGAAACACAATGCCTTTATTGATATATATCGAGTGTCAAAGTACATGATTTGGAGGTTTACAAAGAAAAACCCATCAAATGATTGGCTTATAGGGTATCTACTCTTTCAATCTCCCACTTGCACTAAAGCCAATCGCCCTTATATTTTAACCCCATACAATCGAGGTGACGATTGAATTGCTGCTGTGGTAGAGCTTTAGTAAATGGGTCTGCTATATTGTTCTTTGTGTCTACTCGTTCAATCTTGACGTCTTGTCTTTCGATTATCTCTTGAACAAGGTGGAAGCGTCTCAAAATGTGCTTGGATCTATGATGAGACCTTGGTTCCTTAGCCTGTGCAACTGCTCCAGTGTTATCGCAATAAACTGGGACTGGTCCGGCAATCTCAGGAACTACACCCAGCTCTGTGATGAACTTCTTCATCCAGACTGCTTCCTTAGCAGCTTCACTAACAGCTATGTATTCTGCCTCAGTAGTTGAGTCAGCTACAGTTTGCTGTTTGGAACTTTTCCAACTCACAGCTCCACCATTCAAAGTGAAAATATATCCAGAGATTGACTTGCTATCATCTGGATCAGATTGAAAGCTAGAATCTGAATAGCCTTCTAGTTTCAATTCTGATCCTCCATAAATCAGAAAAACATCTCTAGTCCTTCTCAAGTATTTGAGAATGCTTTTCACAATTTTCCAATGATCCTCCCCGGGATCTGCCTGAAATCTACTTACCATACCTAAGGCATAAGCTACATCAGGCCTGGTGCATAACATAGCATACATGATCGGCCCTACTGCTGAAGCATAGGGAATAGAACTCATTCTATTCCTCTCTTCAGATGTCTTAGGAGACATCTTCCTAGAGAGTTGTATGCCATGTCCTATGGGTAAGAAACCTTTCTTACTTCCATCCATGCTGAACCTCTTCAGCACATTATCTATGTACCTAGACTGGGACAAACCTAGCATCCTTTTAGATCTATCTCTATAGATCCTTATACCAAGTATATAGGATGCTTCACCCAAGTCTTTCATGGAAAATTTCTTTGATAGCCAAGTCTTGACCGATTGCATCATTGGAACATCATTTCCAATGACCAATATATCGTCCACATAGAATATCAAGAAGACAATAGCACTCCCACTAGTCTTCTTGTACACACAAGGTTCATCTATATTTTTAATGAAGCCAAACTCTTTGACTATCATGTCAAAATGGATGTTCCAACTTCTAGATGCCTGCTTTAATCCATAAATGGATTTCTTAAGCCTACATACTTGATTTGCTCTCCCTCTTGAGACAAATCCCTCTGGCTGTGTCATATAGACCTCTTCCTCAAGGTGACCATTAAGGAAGGCGGTTTTGACATCCATCTGCCAGATCTCATAATCATAGTATGCAGCTATAGCAAGCATAATCCGAATAGATTTGAGCATAGCTACTGGCGAAAAAGTTTCATCATAATCAATGCCTTGTTTTTGCCTGAAACCTTTTGCCACTAGCCTGGCCTTGTAGGTTTCTACTTGGCCATCAGCTCTTATCTTCTTCTTGTATACCCATTTGTACCCTATTGGAATCACTCCCTCAGGTGCATCAACCAAAGTCCACACTTGGTTTGTATACATAGAATCTATCTCGGATTTCATGGCGTCCAACCGTTTGTCAGAGTCCCTACTCTTGACAGCTTCCGAATAGGTCAGAGGGTCATCGTTATCAACGATGTGGGCTTCATCATTCTCAATAATAAATCCATACCTCTCAGGTGCATTTCGCACTCTTTCTGACCTTCGAAAAGGAGTAGTGTGTAGTGGTTGTACCTCTTCCATGGGTACATCTGGTTGAGGATTATTATGTGTCTCACCTTGTAGGTCTTGAACTTCATCAAGTTCAATTCTTCTATCCTTGCCCTTTTCTAAAAAAAACTCTTTTTCCAAGAAAGTGGCATGCCTAGCAACAAATACCTTTTGTTCGGTAGGATTATAGAAGATATATCCTAAACTATCTTTAGGATAACCTACAAATATACATTTGTCCGATCTAGCACTTAGCTTATGTCCAAAATTTTTTTTGACATAAGCATGACAACCCCATATCTTAAGATACTTAAGATTAGGTTTCTTTCTTTTCCATATCTCATATGGAGTGCTAGATACAGACTTAGATGGTACTCTATTTAATACTAATGCAGCAGTTTCTAGGGCATGTCCCCAGAAGGAAATTGGAAGATTTGTGAAGCACATCATGGACCGTACCATATCTAATAAGGTACGATTCCTTCTTTCAGCTACACCATTTAATTGTGGCATATATGGAGGTGTCCATTCAGAGAGTATACCCTTTAATTTAAGATAGTCTAAAAATTCACTAGAAAGGTATTCTTCTCCTCGATCAGATCGAAGGATTTTAATACACTTTCCAGTTTGTTTTTCGACCATACTTTGATACTCTTTAAATTTATCAAAGGCTTCGGATTTATGTTTCATTAGATACACAAAACCGAACCTTGATAAGTCATCAGTAAATGTGATGAAGTAAGAGTATCCATCTCTAGCTTGAGTTGACATAGGACCACACACATCAGTGTGTACGAGTTCTAACAACTCACTTGCCCTTTCTCCATGTCCCGAGAATGGAGACTTGGTCATTTTACCCATAAGACAAGATTCACAAGTTCCTAATGATTCAAAATCATAAGGGTCAAAGAATTTATCTTTATACAACTTATGTAACCTTGTCTCACTAATATGACCTAATCGGTAATGCCAGAGGAGGGTATTATTAATATTTTCTCTTTTTCTTTTATTATCTTTGCCAATATGAAACATAACATTATTAAGACATAATACTAAAAGACCATTTTTCATAGTGCCATGACAATAATACTCATTAGATAAAGAAATAGAGCAACCATTGCTTTTTCCATTTATTTCGAATCCTTTCTTAAGCAACAAAGGAATTGAAATTACATTTCTAATGATTTTTGGCATAAAATAACAGTCTTCTAGCTTCAAGAACTTTTCGGAGGGTAGCTCCAGTATGTAGGTGCCAACAGCTTCAGCCTGGATGGATTCTCCTCCAGCGCCATATAGCTCGAAGTCACCTTTCTTCAGTCTTCTAATTTTCTGCAGTCCATGCAAAGATTTGCATATGTGAGAACCACAACCGGTATCCAATACCCATGCATTAGAATCAGAAGAACTTAATGTCATATTGGCATGTAATAAAAACATACCTTTTGATGCAACACTTGCATCAGGCTTCACACTTGCAAGAAAGCTCTTGCAGTTCCTTTTCCAATGCCCCGTCTTGCCACAGTGGAAACAGGTACTGGGTCCAGAGATTTTCTTTCCCTTCTTCTTTTTGATGCGACTCTTAGGGTTTAGTTTTTTCTTTGAACCCTTGTTGCCCGACTTCATCTTTGAGCTCTCACCAACAAGAAGGATCGGACCCTTATCCTTCTTGATGTGAGACTCTGCTGTTTTCAGCATATTTAGAAGCTCAGGCAGGGAGGAATTCAGTTTGTTCATGTGATAATTCACGACAAACTGCGAGAATGAGTCGGGTGGTGATTGCAGGATCAAATCCTGACTGAGCTCACTGTCCATAGCAAAACCAAGTTGACTTAATCGAGTGATTAAGTCTATAACCTTTAAACAGTGGTCTTGCACAGACGATCCCTCGATCATTCTAGCACGGAACAATTGTTTAGATATCTCATATCTGGCAGTTCTGCTCTGCTCACCATACAACTCCTTTAAGTTAAGGAGTATGGAGTGAGTATCCATGCTATCATGCTGCCTCTGCAATTCATTATTCATAGAAGCAAGCATGATACATTTGACAGTCAAACTGTCATTTTTCCACATACGATATGTGGCCAATTCCTCCTCAGTTCCATCTTCCCCTGCTGACCCTAGGTCAGGGGTTTCAAGAATGTAGGAAAGTTTTTCTTGTGTGAGAACAATCTTTAAATTCCTCAACCAATCCACATAGTTGGGACCAGTCAATTTGTTTGTATCTAAGATACCTCTAAGTGAGAGTGAAGATGCCATTTTTGCAGAATTAATCTATAATTACAAAGAACACTAATATAAGCAGACCAATCATGATGACATGTATTCAATCAGACAAGGACTTTTATTTAATTGTTACTCCCACTATTTTTATCGAATATCATAACCCTCAAGTATGATGAACGAGAAAATACCAATTTTCTTAGTGGGGTTGAGATCCAAATTCCTTATAAAAGACCTTGTGGGAATCACAACAAGCCCTTATAAGTTCAAAGGTAGAAAACTCTTTCCAATTGCATCCCATGCAATTTCCAACTTTATTCTGTCCTCTAGCACACATATAGTCTTGTGGGAATCACAACAAACTATTGTGTCTAGTTAAGTCAAACCCTTCATTTTTATACAGTCATATTTGAATAATGCTGCCCTTGTGGGAATCACAACAAGGCAACATATTAAAATATGCCATATGCATCATATGCACCAAGATATTACAATATCAATCCCTAATACTAGCCTTGTGGGAATCACAACAAGCTAGCGTAGATATTGACATAATAATATCTAAGCATGAAGGAAGGATCTTTATAGTGTTATATCAGCAATTAGCTTTTCCATGGAGGTCAATCAAATAGTTGGCCAGGTAAGCAGATGGGAGACTCTCCTTACTTAGTAAGGTCCTAATTAAATAACCATCTGTAGCCTCTTTCCTAGACACCAACTTAGTCAATTGATTCAGAATGGCTCAGCTTAAAACAATTAACACTACGACTTAATTATGAATTTAGTGAGGGCTTTCAAATAGTAGTATCTTACTAACATTAAGCTCAACCATAAAGGACAATCAAATAATTGGCCAGGAAAGCAGGTGGGAGGCACCCCTCACTCAGAGAGTGAGGTCCTAATTAAGTAACCACCTGTGGCTTCCTTCCTAGACACCAACTGAGTCGATTGTTCCAGAATGGGTCAGCCCAAAGTTTTCATACTACTATATTGGTCTCATTGTACATTCTATAATTTAGTACTAGCAATTATACTGTGCTACAACATGAATATAACACTATCTCATAGCATAAACTAATCATGCATACAAACAACCTAGCTATCTCATAGCATCAAGATAATAGCATGTATTATCATTTGGTTAAATTGATTAAGGGTGGCTCTGATACTACTGTTAGGGTTTCCCAGTGCCCTAGGGCGCAGCGGAAGATACGGAATTATAAAATTTTCTTATAAAACCCATTATATGAAACCCTAATAAGCCAAGATCGCCTTAATAGTATAACCAAATAATGTAAAAAATATAATCTTGGTATAGAAGAATACCTATCACGCTATATCCAATATGTATGAAGATGTCCTAAGGTGCCCAAATTTTCACCCTCCGATGTTGATCCACACAGGAATGGGTTCAAGACTCTAGCTCCACCAAAACTTGATTCTAATTGTTCAATCCTTCCAAAGGATTTAATTGGCTGGTTTTCCTTCACTTCTTCCTTTCTACCTCTAAAATATTCACTAGCCTTTTTGTCCTAAAGAAGACCCTCTTGTCTTGGGTTAGGACAAAAGAGAGAGACTTGTAAGAAAGAAGGGATAAGGGAGAGAGAAGGAAAGGCTTTTTCTTGGATGATCTTTAGAACCCCAAGGCACCTCCTTATTTATAAGAGATGGAGGGATGCATCATAAAGGGATGCATCCCATCCACACACCTCATCATGATGAGGCATGTGCCAAGAGATGCATCCCATCATGATGGGGTGCTAAGGAGAAGGGTGTATCAACTTCTTTCTCACATCTCCCTCTTAAATCCTGATGATCCAAGGGCCCAAATGCAGTGAACCAAAGCCAATGGTCCAGATCTAGGTGCCATCTAATGGTCCAGATCAAGACATCATCATCCAGGGTGCCATCCAATGGTCCAGAAGTAAGATGCCATCACCGATGGTCCAGATTCAGGCGCTGAGCAACGGTCCAGATCTTTCATCCAGAGAGCCATCCAGTGGTCCAGATTCAGGCGCTGAGCAACGGTCCAGATCTTTCATCCAGAGAGCCATCCAGTGGTCCAGATTCAGGCGCTAACCAGTGGACCAGATCCTTCATCCAGAAAGCCATCCAATGGTCCAGATGAAGGCGCCAACCAGTGGACCAGATCCTTCATCCAGGAAGCGATCCAATGGTCCAGAAGTGAAGGCCCTATCAAACCCAATCCAATTGGGTTTAACCAACTTAAAGAAAACATTAAACCTAATCAAATTAGGTCTAATTAAAGCCAAATGGGTTTCAACTCTTGGCTAACCCATATTAGGTCATGATCTAATCATATTAGATCAACCAAATCTAAGAATCATATTCGAATTTAATTTGAATCAGGAGCTAGGGTTTGCAACACGTGCTAGCATGTTCATCTTGCAAACATGATCTAATCCAATTAGACCCTTGATCAATTCCCTTGTGTGTGACCCATTGGGTTCCTTATCTTAGCCAGCAGTAGGTGCAGGTGCAAGTTGACCTAACCTGATTAGAATACCTCTAATCCAATTTAGGTTCAATTTAGTGCTAAACCTGACTTAGCAATCAGAACCTTTCTGATGCTTTGATCTAATCAAACTCTTTGATCCAATCAACCCACAAGACATGATTGACGTCTACCAACGTATCATGTCTACCCGGAAGATGAGGAATGTATTGGACAAATCCAAACATACCCTTCAGTGCAAAGTTACTGTGCAATTCAATCCCTCAGTCATACTACATCCTGAATAAGTGCTCGAGTATGGATCAATATCAAACTCAATCACTTATTCATGTCTCTCTCAATCTTTTATATGATAATTCAAACAATGAAACATTAGAAACTCTTTTTAATAT
Organism: Phoenix dactylifera; assembly: GCF_051530095.1. Taxonomy (NCBI): domain Eukaryota; kingdom Viridiplantae; phylum Streptophyta; class Magnoliopsida; order Arecales; family Arecaceae; genus Phoenix; species Phoenix dactylifera. The sequence goes on along the minus strand of NC_143192.1, from coordinate 26,542,123 downwards.
TCATTTTGCTTTGATCAAAGGCTTCGTGAATCATCATAAGATTAGAGTAAGTAGGATGTTACCTTCTCTTACTAGAAGTGACTGATTCCTTGTTGACCTACTCACAACCTTCGTACAAAATCCACCATATCCAGAATATCCTGTACACAACGCAATGTTGTGAATGAGGATAAACCAAAACATAGCTTCAAGTGCACAAGGTACCATGGTGATCTCAGGTCTAAGGATCACTTGCACAACTCCCACTATGAGAACCATCTTTTGATAATTAAGTAAGAATCCATAAGATGTTCTCATGGCTGGTCATTTCAGTGAACTCATTCCTCTAATGAGCACCCACATCTTTGTATTAGTGTCTCACACAAGTGATTGTGAGATCAATCACCCTTTACATTGAGCATACATAAGATGTGCCAGTCTTTCCGGTAATATTGATCCCCGACTCAATATACCAATTTGACTGGAAATATTCTAAATTAGGATTTTAGGATTTTAGGTCTCACTGGTATGATCTCATCATAACCCTTAAAACCAATGTCCTAATTTATGGGGTTCATCATCCAATAATAAAATAGATAAGCAGCAAATGATGAAACACAATGCCTTTATTGATATATATCGAGTGTCAAAGTACATGATTTGGAGGTTTACAAAGAAAAACTCATCAAATGATTGGCTTATAGGGCATCTACTCTTTCAGAACAGCCTTTGGGTTTCACTTCCAGTGATGGAGATCACAAGGTCTGCAAGCTACAAAGGTCCATCTATGGACTAAAGCAAGCATCTTGGAGTTGGAACACTCGTTTCAATGACGCAATCAAAACGTTTGATTTCATCAAAAATGAAGAAAAACCGTGTGTTTACAAAAGGGTTAGTGGGAGCGCTGTCGTATTTCTCGTACTGTACGTGGACGACATCCTCCTGATAGGGAATGATATTGTTGCCCAGATAGACAACCCAAGAGGGGGGGGGGGTGAATTGGGTTTTAAAATAATTTAGATAATTTAAAACGTTATGGATGATTAATTAAAAACTATTGCAAGTTATTTAATTAATTACTATGTGCTGTGAGTAATATGAAATGAGAAGAAGGAGAGACAATCAATCACAAACACAAGTTTTATAGTGGTTCGGAGCTAACCCTTGCTCCTACGTCCACTCCCCAAGTCTCACTTGGGAATTCACTATAATCCCCTTGGATTACAGCCGGTTGTTTTCCAAGCTCACAACCAAACTTGTTGTTTTACGAGCTCACAACGAACTCGGTCGGTTTTCCCAGGCTCACCGACTAGAACCACCCCCGATTGTTTTTCCGGGATCACAATCGAACCCTTACACACGTTGGTTTTAACTCGGCTCACCAACCAACCTCAATCCCCTTGATTCAATCCCCGATTGAACCAAGTAAATACAAGTTGTAGAAAGAAAACAGAAAATGAGCTTCTCAAAAAGCAGATGAAAACAATATGAACAATAAATGAAGTTGAGAAGCCTCAAACGCTTTTAGATTGGAGATGAGGAATGGCTTCTTAAACTTCTGGTCTCCTCTTGAAAGAGTAGTCGACTTGAATGCAGGAGAAGGAGGCTTTAATTGCTGGGAAGATGTAGTTGGAAGCAGTAAATGCAGATCTTCCTCTTTTTCGTTGAAGAGCACGTTGCAGAGCTTGAATGCTTGATTAGTTGGAGTGAAAATAGTTGTTCTCTCTCTTGCTACAGTCCTCTGTGGCTATTTAAGCCAACCCCCACGGAAACTAGCCGTTAGAGTGCTTTTTCTGCCCGTTCTGAACACTCTGCGCAGCCTGACAATATGACCGTTGGTGGGTTGGAGTCGACTCGCGCGATCAGGAGTCGACTCGGCTGTAGCGGGAGTCGACTCAAGCTTTTCCGGAGTCGACTCGGCAACTGTTCCAAATTTGAATTAAAGTTGCCTTCACGACTGGGAGTCGACTCGTCTTGACCTGGAGTCGACTCGTCAACTTCTGGAGCTGACTTGGCAATTTTGGAGTCGGCTCATCCACTGAAGTCCGTGGATCCAATTTTGAATTTTGTCCACTCGAGTCGACTCGACTGTCCTGGGAGTCGACTCGAATCTCAGAGCCCGAACTCCTGATCCTCTGTCTTTTGGCTCGTCCAGTCTTGGAGTCGACTCGAACTTCCTTGGAGTCGACTCGGCTCTCAGTTTCCGAAAGATGGTCTTCTGCCTTTTGACGTGAAGCTGTCTTGGAGTCGACTCGAGCTGTCTGGGAGTCGACTCGAATCTCAGAGGCAGTAACTTGATTTTCTGTCTGTCTTGGGGTCGCGGTGTCTTGGAGTCGACTCGCGTATTGCGGGAGTCGACTCGAATCTCAGAGTCCATAAAATGGTCTCTGACTTTCTTTGTGTACCGCTGAGAGTCGACACTTGCTTTCTTTGGAGTCGACCTGTCAACCATCGGAGTCGACTCGCGTTCCACTGGAGTCGACTCGAATCTCAGACCCGAAAACTGCTCTCTGACTTTTCTGCCTGTGACTGCTTGGAGTCGACTCTTACTTCCCTGGAGTCGACTTGGTGAACATTGGAGTCGACTCGCGCACTTCAGGAGTCGACTCGTTGACAGGTTCTGAGTTGATCCTTTCTGTTCTTCTGTCTGTTCTCAGTCGGAGTCGACTCGTACTCATCTGGAGTCGACTCGAGCTCGTGCCAGTGAACTTGATACGCTTGGAGTCGACTCGTGATACTCGGGAGTCGACTCGAGTCTCAGACATTGGTTCAAACAGACTCCTTAACTTATCCAACAATTATGAACCAAGTCTTGGGACACTTAGACAGGATTTTCACTGAAACACTCAATTGAATTCATTAGTAATTAAAAGATATACTCAAATGCTTTGAGCTCATCAAAATCAAATGGGGTTTTAATCAATCACTCCACAATCTCCCCCTTTTTGATGATGACAAAATATTGAGTATATGTAAAATGAATTGCTCAATAAATAATGAAATAAAATCCATAAATGAATTCAAATGTCTGGTAATTCAATTTTATCCAAGCTTGAAAGAAGTGAAACATTAAATTTTGGAGTTAAAGCTCCCCCTTTCATTTGGAATTATATAAGACTTCATATTATGCAATCAATTGTTTGGCTTATATGTCATTAATGATTTAGTTTGATTAAAATTCAGATTCTCTCCCTCAACATATGCATTCAACTATGTTTTGATTCTCTGAATTTCCTTTTAATGCTTTGAAGTTTTTGAACTAAATTTTTTTGGTTTTTAGAGGGAAAATCTGTCAATTTGTTCATGAGTAGGATTCAGCTAATCTCCGAATATCCCTTGAATAGATTCTGGAGATTACTCCATTAGGAGTCCCAAAAGAGAGATAATGAGCCTCGAGGTACCGAATCCACTTAGAACAAATTTGTGTGTGTTTTTAAGAGTTTATCTTTTTATTGATTTCTTTTACATATTTTATCCATGTTTCTCCCCTTTTACATATTTTATACATATTTCTCCCCCTTTTTGTCATCATATCAAAAAGGAGGTAATCACACACAATCAATGGCACAAATGGCACAACCAATCATCAAATGGCACAGAAATGAAGATAAGATGTCTACTCATTGTATTGATATGAATGTGAATACATTTGAGCATACAATAAGTAAAGCAAAACAATACAAAACAAAACAAAAAGAACATCTATGGTCTCCTCGAGGATGAAGATCCCCCCTCGAGGATGTATCTCCCCCTCTCGATGAGGTGGCTCCTCCTCTCGAGGATGTGGCTCCTCCTCTCGAGGATGGTGCTCCTCCTCTCAATCGGCTCTGCTCCATGAGGAGGGTGACTGCATCTGTAACATGTCCGAGCTGCGTGATAATAGACGTAGTGGCTCTGCTATGTGTAGTGGAGAGCTCAGTCACCGACGTCTGAAGCCCAGTCACTGACGTCTGAAGTGCGTCCAGCTTGTCGATGAGTACATTCGACAAGCGCTCGGCCCCCTCGGTGGTGGTGTGCATGTCACGACCTATGTCCTCTCGCATCTGTCGAGTGGTGCTCGTGACCTCACTCATGCTCTGGAACTGGGCCTGGACCAAACTCCGGACATTGTAGATCTCTTCCCGTACATGAGCCGTCATGTCAGTCACGGCTGTCAAGGTAGGGACCAACTGAGAAGATACGGGTGCAGGAGTGGGAGCAGGCACCGCACCTCGGAGCTCCCGAAGCAGCTCATCCCTCACCTCTCTGACTATCTCCTGTCGCAGCTCCCGGAGCTGCTCAGGATCAATCCGGACCGCCATAGAGGGTGGTGCCGAGGAGGAAGGTCCGGCGGAGGTGGTAGGAGCAGGAGGAGTGGATGGAAGGTCTGGATGGTCTGGAAGGTCTGGGTAGTCTGAATCGGGCTCAAGACTGGGTGAAGGTCTGGTGGTCTGAGCGGTGAGGGTAGACTTCCTAACCCATACCCCCTCTCTCTTTCGAAACCCCATCCTGTATAGGGTCCCCGCACGCGTGCGATCAGTCCATCGCAAAGCGCGAAAGGGCTCCCCCTCAGGAATGGGAACCTCGTACTCCCTAAACAGAAGGGTGAATATCATGCCATATGGGAGGGTGAGCCTAGGTCTATCTAGGGGCTCACACATGTATCGATATATGAGTTTAGGGAAGTTAATTGGGGTGTCATGAAGCATATAGAACATAAGAGCTAGGTCCCTCTCATTTACAAAATCAAATCTCCCTGTCTTAGGGAAGATGGACCTAGACAGTATACTCAAGAGGATCCTCATCTCAATCGGTAGTGAGCTGGCGGATACCTCGTCTACGGGTGACTGGGGTGGATGCCCGAGAACGGCCGTAAGGGCCTCAACTCTGTCCTCGGGATGTGTGGGAGCCACCCCTACTAGTGGAAGGTGGAGGATGTGGCCAATAAGATCCTCCGTGACAAACACAGGGACACCGGCTACTGTGCCCTCGATACCCCCATCTCCCCGATGGACGGTACCGTAAAACTCTCTAACGAGCCCTGGATATGTGGGGAGGTCCAATGTAAGGAAGAACTCTAAGCCCTGGACCCTAAGTCTTTCACCTATGCTGAACCCTTCCCGGGAGAGGAAGTCGAAATCGACATACCTCCCGGTGGAGACAACCTTCCCGGCCAATGGCCTCGCGGGAACCGCCCTAGGCGGGGAACGAGCCGGAGGTGGTTGCCTCGCGGGATCGTGCCGCGCCTTGGAGCGCCGCTCGGGACCGGCCTCGGGACGGGACCTCTTCCTAACCACGGTCTTACGTGGCATTTTGACCTAAAATGGAATGAAGAACCTAAAGGACGGAGAAGGGTCGACGGAGGAAGCTTGGGACGGACCGGAGACGACCTAGGAACGGACGAAAACCCTAAGAACCGGTGAAAAGTCGACGGAAAAAGGGTTGGAGACGATCGGGGACGACCTAGGAATCGGCTCTAGGGCTTTTTGAACAGTGGCGGCTTGAGAGAAAAGTGTTTTCGAAACGACAAATCTAGGGTTAAAAAGTCAGATCCCGACTGCGAGTCGACTCCACTGAGTCTCGAGTCGACTCCAGAATATGCGCGAGTCGACTCTCCTTATGCGTCTGTAGGCCTCGAGTCGACTCCCGACAATATGCGAGTCGACTCCCCCTCTGCTGCCATCTTTGCGAGTCGACTCCCGCCAATGCGCGAGTCGACTCCCCCTTAGGAGCCGGTTCTGTAACTTACTCGAGTCGTCTCTAACCTTGGCACGCACCTAAAAATCATGCTATAATCATGCCAAATGAGGGAAAATCACCTAATTAAGATCTGATTTGATGATCATTGAAAAGAAACTCTATTTTAACCACATTGTAATCATCAAAATCAATGAATCTAGTGGAAACTACCACTAGGATGGATCAATCACTCCTAATCCCCTCCTAAGCACACTAAACCTCTCTTCACTTAGGGGTTTTGTAAAAATATCTGCTAATTGATTATCAGTACAAACAAATTGGAGTGTCACATCACCATTCAATACATGATCTCTTATGAAGTGATGTCTTATCTCAATGTGTTTAGTTCTTGAATGTTGAATTGGATTTTTAGTTAGATTTATGGCACTTGTATTATCACAATTAATGAGAATTTTATCTTGTTTAATGCCATAATCTTCTAACTGTTGTTTAATCCATAAGATTTGAGCACAACAACTCCCGGCTGCAACATATTCAGCTTCTGCAGTGGATAATGCAACCGAGTTTTGTTTCTTGCTAAACCATGAGATAAGGTTTTCTCCTAGAAATTGACACGACCCGCTGGTACTTTTTCTATCAAGCTTACATCCAGCGAAGTCTGAATCTGTGTATCCTATTAAGTTTAGGCTAGATTCTTTAGAGTACCATAGCCCTATGTTCTTAGTTCCTATTAAGTATTTAAAAATTCTCTTAACTGCAGCTAGGTGTGTTTCTTTAGGATTAGCCTGATATCTAGCACACATGCACACACTAAACATAATATCAGGTCTACTTGCAGTAAGATACAGTAAAGATCCTATCATACCTCTATAAAGTTTTTGATCTACAGATTTACCTGATTCATCTTGGTCTAATTTGCATGATGAGCTCATGGGGGTGCTGATTGATTTGTTTCCCTCCATATCAAACTTCTTGAGCATCTCCTTGATATATTTAGCTTGATTGATGAAGATGCCTCCTTCAGACTGTTTGATTTGAAGCTCGAGGAAGTAGTTCAGCTCTCCCATCATGCTCATCTCAAACTCACTCTGCATCAAATCAGCAAACTCTTCGCAGAGGCGATTGTTAGTAGCACCGAAAATGATATCATCAACATAAATCTGTACTAATAACATATCCTTATTTTGCTTTTTCAGAAATAATGTTGTATCTACATTTCTCCTAGAGAATTCATGTTCTAATAGGAATTTGCTAAGCCTCTCATACCATGCTCTAGGTGATTGTTTTAAACCATAAAGTGCTTTGTTTAGTTTATATACATGATTGGGATATTGATGATTTTCAAAACCAGGAGGTTGTTCTACATATACCTCCTCATTCATATACCCATTTAAAAAAGCACTTTTTACATCCATTTGATATAGTTTGAAGTCCTTAGAGCATGCATATGCTAATAATAATCTAATAGCCTCAAGTCTAGCTACGGGAGCAAAGGTTTCATCAAAATCTATGCCTTCTTCTTGATTATAACCCTTTGCTACTAGTCTAGCCTTATTCCTTATAACAATTCCATTTTCATCTAGCTTATTTTTATATATCCATTTAGTACCTATAATTGGATATTCAGAAGGTCTCTCTACTAGATTCCATACTTTGTTTCTAGTAAATTGGTTTAGTTCTTTTTGCATTGCATTTATCCAATTTACATCATTTTCGGCTTCTTCTATATGTTTGGGCTCAAAGTGTGAAACAAAAGCTAGATGGTTATTCAAATTCCTAAGGGATACAAAAGCTAGATGGTTATTCAAATTCCTAAGGGATGCTCTAGTCCTAACGGGTTGAGATGGATCATCTAGAATTAGTTCCTTAGGATGCCCATGAGCATACCTCCAAGCTTTAGTTAGCCCATGATCCACAATACCCTCTTGGCTTGATGATTCTCCTTCAATCAACTTTTGATTATTATCTTGAAATCCCATCTCATCTATCTTTTCTTCAAGTATTTCAACATCATCATCAAAATTAATCTTCTTACTAGACGAGATGTCACTAGAGTCATCAAAAACAACATGTATAGATTCTTCTATAACTAAGGTTCTTTTATTAAAGACTCTATAGGCTTTACTAGTTGTAGAATAACCTAAGAATATTCCTTCATCCGATTTAGAGTCAAATTTACCTAGATTATCTTTTCCATTATTATGAACAAAACACCTACATCCAAAAACATGAAAGTAATTAACTTTTGGTTTTCTGTTTTTCCAAAGTTCATAAGGTGTTTTCTTTATAATGGGTCTTAACAAAACTCTATTTAATATATGGCAAGAAGTATTAATGGCTTCTCCCCAAAAGTACTTAGGGAGGTTACTTTCACATAACATAGTTCTAGCCATTTCTTCTAGTGTTCTATTTTTCCTTTCCACAACTCCATTTTGTTGTGGTGTCCTAGGTGCTGAAAAATTATGGGTTATCCCCTTTTTACTACAAAACTCCTCAAATGACTGATTTTCGAATTCGGTACCATGGTCACTTCTAATAGCTATTACTGAGTTATCTCTAGCATTGGTTACTTCTTTATGGAATTTCTTAAAGACAGAAAATGCTTGATCCTTATGTGCTAGGAACATGACCCATGTGTACCTAGAATAATCATCTACAATGACTAGACCATATTTATTTCCACCTAGGCTTGTTGTTCTAGTTGGACCGAATAGATCCATGTGTAATAATTCTAGAGGTCTAGAAGTAGAGACACATTTTATGGATTTAAATGAGTTCCTAGATTGTTTGCCAAATTGACATGCTTCACATATTTTGTTCTTTTCAAATTTTAATTTTGGCAAACCTATCACGGAGTCTCTTTTAACTAGTTTAGTTATTGTGTCCATGCTTGCATGACCTAACTTACGGTGCCATAACCAACTAGCATCATTTTCTTTAGTTTCATTAACAACTAAACATTGGTTATGTTTTGCAAGATCTTCTAGGTCTACAACATATACATTTCCACGCCTAATCCCTTTAAAAACTAAACTATTATCATTAGGATTTGTTATAATGCATAGTGATGGTTTAAACATAACATCATATCCTTTATCACATAATTGACTAATGCTTAACAAGTTATGCTTAAGACCATCAACATATCTAACATTATCTATAAAAGTAGAAGGGGTGATTTGAACTTTACCAATACCAATGATGTGACCTTGGTTGTTGTCTCCAAAAGTCACAGCACCTCCCTTCTTAGCTTCGAGGGTGAAGAATTGATCTTTATCACCCGTCATGTGCCTTGAGCAGCCACTATCCAAATACCAGCAGTTTTTGTTGACCTTGGCTGCAAGACACTCCTCTACACAAGCAAATCATGTCATCTTAGGTACCCAAGTTTTCTTGGGTCCTTCATGGTTAGTCAAGTTGGTTCCTTTTGGAACCCATACCCTTTTTATTTTCCTTTTTGTTTTACTTTTCCTATAGTCACATACATTTACCTTATGTCCGATAGTTCCACAACAAAAGCAGGTTATTTTCTTAGTTTTAGTTTCCCCAGCTTTAACAAAGAAGTTACTAAGAAGTTTTTGTTTATTTCTTGGTTTATATCCTAACCCCGCTTTATTAAATACGGCTCGTTGACTATTAAGTATCATGTTTAACTTTTCAGAACTATAGGTAAATTTTTCAACTAAGGGTTTGTATTTGTTAAGTTCTTTAGTTAGTGTTTGATTTTCTGCTTTTAGATCATTAAGTTCTTTTGTGAGATCCTTGTTTAGGATTTGTTTATAGTTTTTGGGTTCTAATGTTTCTTTATTTAGCCTTTCATTTTCTTTAGTTAAGGTATTAGTCTTTTGAGTAAAAAGTTTATTGCTTGTCTTAAGTTCCATATTTTCTTTGGTGATTAAGTCCTTATCCTTAACTAATTTATCGTACTTAAGTATGTATGATTGATTAGCTATTTTTAGTTCTTTATTCTTCAGATTTATTGCCTTATATTCTATCATTAATTCATTAAAAGCATCATAAAGCTCATCAAAAGTAAAATCTAAAGGTGATTCGGATGTTACCTCACTTTCATTGGCCATGAAGCAGAGATTGGCCTTTTCCTCTTGTTCCTCATCCGATGAAGAGGATGATGAGTCGGAGTCGGATAGAGTCGTGACAAGAGCCTTCTTCTTTTTGTACTTGCTCCCCTTTTTCAGTAAAGGGCATTCAGCTCTTATGTGACCCGGCTTCTTGCACTCGTAACACCCAATCCCCTCGTTTTTCCTTTTCTTACCTTTGTCCTTGCGGTTGAAATTTGAGGGGCCTCTCCTTTGATGATAGGACTTCTTGTGGTTGATGAATCTCTTGAACTTGCGCACAAGAAGAGCCTCACCATCATCTTCCTCATCCTCTTCTTCGTCACTGCTGCTACTGCAAGATAAGTCCTTGTTAGATGAAGTAGATTTTAGAGCTATTACCTTTTTCTTATGGGAGGACTCTTCCTCGTTGTGTTGCTTCATGGTTAGCTCGTGCGTCATTAGGGATCCAAGAAGCTCCTCTAGTGGTAACTTGTTCAAGTCCTTGGCTTCTTGGATTGCCGTCACTTTAGCTTCCCACGACCTAGGTAGACACCGAAGGATTTTCCTGACAAGATCACTGTTAGTATAGCTCTTGCCAAGGCTTTTTAGGCCATTGACAATGTCTGTAAACCTAGTGAACATGCTAGTGATTGTCTCATTAGAATCCATTCTAAATAGTTCATACTTATGAACCAGTATATTTATTTTGGATTCTTTAACTTGATTTGTGCCCTCATGGGTCACTTCAAGTCTATCCCAAATCTCTTTTGCAGAGTTGCAAGTAGAGACCCTATTGAATTCATTTCTATCTAAGGCACAATAAAACACATTCATAGCTTTAGAGTTTAGTTGTGCCTTCCTCATGTCATGTTCATCCCAATCCGTTTCTAGTTTGGGTACCTTGACACCATCTACATATATGGATGGGATGTATGGCCCATTTACTACAATAGTCCACATCTCATAGTCTTGGGCTTGGATGAATATTCTCATCCTAGCCTTCCAATATGAGTAGTCAGACCCATTAAAGAATGGGGGTCTTTGGGTGGACTGACCCTCAATGTGGAAAGATCCAAATGGGGTTGTCATTTCGATCTTTTACTCTTGGGTGGAAGAGTTTAGGCTCTGATACCACTTGTTGCCCAGATAGACAACCCAAGAGGGGGGGGTGAATTGGGTTTTAAAATAATTTAGATAATTTAAAACGTTATGGATGATTAATTAAAAACTATTGCAAGTTATTTAATTAATTACGATGTGCTGTGAGTAATATGAAATGAGAAGAAGGAGAGACAATCAATCACAAACACAAGTTTTATAGTGGTTCGGAGCTAACCCTTGCTCCTACGTCCACTCCCCAAGTCTCACTTGGGAATTCACTATAATCCCCTTGGATTACAGCCGGTTGTTTTCCAAGCTCACAACCAAACTTGTTGTTTTACGAGCTCACAACGAACTCGGTCGGTTTTCCCAGGCTCACCGACTAGAACCACCCCCGATTGTTTTCCCGGGATCACAATCGAACCCTTACACACGTTGGTTTTAACTCGGCTCACCAACCAACCTCAATCCCCTTGATTCAATCCCCGATTGAACCAAGTAAATACAAGTTGTAGAAAGAAAACAGAAAATGAGCTTCTCAAAAAGCAGATGAAAACAATATGAACAATAAATGAAGTTAAGAAGCCTCAAACGCTTTTAGATTGGAGATGAGGAATGGCTTCTTAAACTTCTGGTCTCCTCTTGAAAGAGTAGTCGACTTGAATGCAGGAGAAGGAGGCTTTAATTGCTAGGAAGATGTAGTTGGAAGCAGTAAATGCAGATCTTCCTCTTTTTCGTTGAAGAGCACGTTGCAGAGCTTAAATGCTTGATTAGTTGGAGTGAAAATAGTTGTTCTCTCTCTTGCTACAGTCCTCTGTGGCTATTTAAGCCAACCCCCACGGAAACTAGCCGTTAGAGTGCTTTTTCTGCCCGTTCTGAACACTCTGCGCATTCTGACAATATGACCGTTGGTGGGTTGGAGTCGACTCGCGCGATCAGGAGTCGACTCGGCTGTAGCGGGAGTCGACTCAAGCTTTTCCGGAGTCGACTCGGCAACTGTTCCAAATTTGAATTAAAGTTGCCTTCACGACTGGGAGTCGACTCGTCTTGACCTGGAGTCGACTCGTCAACTTCTGGAGCTGACTTGGCAATTTTGGAGTCGGCTCATCCACTGAAGTCCGTGGATCCAATTTTGAATTTTGTCCACTCGAGTCGACTCGACTGTCCTGGGAGTCGACTCGAATCTCAGAGCCCGAACTCCCGATCCTCTGTCTTTTGGCTCGTCCAGTCTTAGAGTCGACTCGAACTTCCTTGGAGTCAACTCGGCTCTCAGTTTCCGAAAGATAGTCTTCTGCCTTTTGGCGTGAAGCTGTCTTGGAGTCGACTCGAGCTGTCTGGGAGTCGACTCGAATCTCAGAGGCAGTAACTTGATTTTCTGTCTGTCTTGGGGTCGCGGTGTCTTGGAGTCGACTCGCGTATTGCGGGAGTCGACTCGAATCTCAGAGTCCATAAAATGGTCTCTGACTTTCTTTGTGTACCGCTGAGAGTCGACTCTTGCTTTCTTTGGAGTCGACCTGTCAACCATCGGAGTCGACTCACGTTCCACTGGAGTCGACTCGAATCTCAGACCCGAAAACTGCTCTCTGACTTTTCTGCCTGTGACTGCTTGGAGTCGACTCTTACTTCCCTGGAGTCGACTTGGTGAACATTGGAGTCGACTCGCGCACTTCAGGAGTCGACTCGTTGACAGGTTCTGAGTTGATCCTTTCTGTTCTTCTGTCTGTTCTCAGTCGGAGTCGACTCGTACTCATCTGGAGTCGACTCGAGCTCGTGCCAGTGAACTTGATACGCTTGGAGTCGACTCGTGATACTCGGGAGTCGACTCGAGTCTCAGACATTGGTTCAAACAGACTCCTTAACTTATCCAACAATTATGAACCAAGTCTTGGGACACTTAGACAGGATTTTCACTGAAACACTCAATTGAATTCATTAGTAATTAAAAGATATACTCAAATGCTTTGAGCTCATCAAAATCAAATGGGGTTTTAATCAATCACTCCACAGATATTTCCATGCTAACCTCGGTCAAGGTCTGGTTGTCAAAAAGGTTCTCCATGAAAGACCTTGGGGAAGCATCCTATATTTTGGGAATAAAGGTCTATAAAGATAGATCTAAAAGGATGCTTGGCCTATCACAGAAGATGTACATAGAGGAAATGCTGAAAAGGTTCAGCATGAAAAACTCTAAAAGGGGTCTCTTACCCCTAAGGCATGGAATTAATCTCTCCAAGAAGAAGTGCCCCAACACATCTGAAGAGATTCAACGCATGAGCAAGATCTACTATATATCAGCAATAGGGAGCCTCATGTATGCCATGCTATGTACATGACTTGATATAGTACATGCTGTGAATGTCATGAGCATATGTCAATCAGATCCAGGCAAAAAGCACTGGATAGCTGTGAAGAATAGTCTTAAGTACTTAAGAAGAACTAAGGACATGTTCTTGGTCTTTGGGAGAAGATCAGAGTTGAAGGTAGAAGGATGCACACATATTGATGATAGAAAGTCTACATCAGAATATGTGCAATGGTGGTTTAGTAAATTGGAAGAGTTCCAAACAACCGATCATTATAGATTCTACATTAGAAGCTGAATGTTAAGCCGTATCTAAGGGTGCAGTGAAAACCTTCTGGTTAAAAGTTCATTGCAGAGTTAGGTGTAATGTCATTAGATGCCATAACACTTTACTGCGATAACATTGGCACCATAGCACTAGCTATGGAGCCAAGGTCTCATCAGAAGTCCAAGCACATGGAGCGGTGCTTCCACCTCATACGCGACTATGTTGAGAAGAAATATGTAGAGGTGCAGAGAGTAGACTGTTGGGAATTGTTGTTAGATGTATGCCCTAGAAGCCAATCTGGCGGACACATTATTAATTCTAGGACATAAATTTGTACTTGACTTTATTATTATTGAATAATAAATGGGCATCTTTTTCATTCATATTGTTTATGTGTCTATGAATCGTCCAAGGAATTAATAAGATGATGATACATATTCTCAAGAGTTGAGAATTTGAGCCATGTATCATTGGTGATTAATTTCTAAATGCTCCTGATCAATGGATCATCACGAGGACGGTGATCGATCCGATCAGTGCATAGATCACTTTTCTTCTGGATGGACGAGACTCGAGTCCACAGTGTAGGGACACTGAAGTGATAGTACAGGTGCTTGTTAGAGAACAAGGGTACTGAGCGTGACCAAGACAAGAAGTCACTTGGATGTCTATCCACTCGTCAGTGACTTGCTTGATGTTGCAGTAGTATGACTGGTCCTTTGACCTGCGGTGCTTCGGCTACTCACAGTGAGCTTATTGTAGTTTGACTACACGTATACATGGTCTCTAGCCATATGGGTCCTTGTAGTGTAGATTGGCTGCAGTAAGTTCACTGTAGGAGTTGGGTATGCACTTACATGGAATCTATCGACCTTGATAGAAGAGGAGTGATCCTATTTGATTTGTTAGACTGAGTTCTAAGACCTTGGCCAGGGCAGAAATATAAAGTGGAGAAAGAGTTTTTCACTATCGAACTCAAGTCAAATAAATCTAGACATATGACAGACGACGGGGTTTGACGAGTTATCCATGACCTCCGGTCTGTAGGGATCCACGATAGAAGGACTGTATCATACGATAACTGCACCTAGAGGTTCATCATTCTATTCTGCTGGGTGGCCACTACATACTGCTAGGTGTCACTGGTGGATGGTGAGACTCACAGGGATCATCTTGATGGTCGATAAACCCTGATGAGTTGAGTTGAAATTGTTTCAACCCATTGAAGAAGTTTTCAATGATATTGTGATAGAGATCACAATATATCTCACTACCAGTCAGAATGGAACCTATGGGGTCACACACATTAGAGGTAATGACCGATCCGATGGTTGAATGTGATTAGGAATCACAAATAATCAATTAGATTGATAAAAGAAAACCCGCTAAGAGTTAGTGGCTAGAAGAAGGAATAATTGCAATCGGATTGCAATTTAATTTAATTAATTAGATTTAATTAATTAGACTTGACCATGAGTCCTACTTGGAGTGGGAATCATGGAGTCCTAATTGGATTAGAATTTCAAATTAAATTAGAATCCTATTTGGAATAAGATTTCTAAAGTCCAAATTGTCTTAGGGCTGAAAATTGAACAAGTCCTGATTAGATTAGGATTTTCTTAAGTCCTAATTAATTTTAAATTTAATCTAATTAATTTCATGACTCCTAATTGGATTAGGATTGAAGAGTTCAATAGAGTCATGGCTCAATTAAATTCTAATTGGATTAGGAACTGGAGGAAATTGAAATGGGTTCATAAAAATCCTATTTTGACTAGAATTGGACTCATGCAATGGACCCAAATTAAAACCCCCTTTAATTTATTTAAATAGCAGATTTAAATGAACTTGAGGGAGGGGCCCACGCCCCTCCCCTTGGGGTGTGCGTGGGAGAAAGAGGAGGGGCGCACGCCCCTCCTTGTTAGCCAAAAAGAAGAGATAAAGATGAGTTCCTAAAAAATAGGAACTCATCCTTATCTCTTAACTAATTAAAAGGGAAGGGGATTTCGGCCAGCATTTTGATGGGTTTTTCCTTGGCTTTCATGGCAGAAAACCTCCTCTCCCATTCCTCCTTCCATCCGCAAGCAACAAGGGAAGAAATCAAGGGTGATGTGATCTCCTTCCCTTTCTTCTTTTGGTTCTAGCGCAAGGAAAAGAAAAAGGCTGCAGAGAGCCTTTATTTCTTCTTCCTTGGCACTTCCTTCTTCTTCCTCCTCTCAAGCCAATCAAAGGTTGATTCAAAGGAGAGGACTTCAGCCATCCATAGCCATCTCTGCAAGGGAGCTAGCACCTCGGGGAGATACGTAGGCTTCGATCGAATCATTACCTCGTGTGGATACCCGTAGAGGCCGGACGCGTGTGCGGCTTCCATCGACCCTTCTACAAATCCACGTGAATCAGATTTGCGGAGACCATCTACCCGCACAAGGTGAAGATCTGATATTCTTAATAATTTTAAAATAGTTTAAAATAATTTAATTCTAATCTATCTATAAACGAATGGTTTTAAAATATATTCATGCGATGAACGGATCCCGCATAGTTTTTCCGCTGCAATCTGAAAATTATTTCGAATTTTCATGGCATATGTGGGATGCTAACAATTGTATCCTAAATGTCAATCGTCAGCATATTGATGATTGAATTTTATAAATAAATTGACAAATTAATAAAGTATTATTTGGCATTATTCATCATTTCATCTTCAAATGAACTCTTATATGATGAAGTCCTTAGGACTTATGTTATGATAAAGGAGGATTTATCTTTGAGTCCTTAAACTTGTTCGTGACCAAATAATATGTTGTTACTAGGACGACAACATTATCGAGATTAGGTTGTTGTGTGACATATACGTTGGTTGTCCTCTTAACCAAGGAGTGTGGAGACACTGGTATGCCATACAGGTGAAGTGTAGGAGTACATTTCACTGAACGTGACCAATTTCGGAACGCTCTACTGTCGAGAGATGTTTCGAGTGGATATGGGTATAAGTTTGGCCCTCTGACCTGAGACCGTAACCTGTGACTAGCAAGCAACTCACTGTACTTTGGTACCGGACTACCTGAATTTCTAATTCAGTGACGGAAGGTCACTGGGTGCAGTCAAGTACTTGCGTAGTCAGTTGTGAGTCAAAATGGAATTGACCCCTCCTGGAAACAGGAATAATGTCTTGTGATTGATTTAGCAAAACCTTGGCCAGGGTAATCCCAGTGAGGAGTCACGGGATATCTAAAGTTAATCACATAATGGATGTACTAATTATAGGGTTGACAGTGAGCTCTAAGTCATCCTGGCATTAAGAGTCAAAGGGATTGAATTATACAGTAACCATAGTTCAGGGTTCCAGAATATTTGCTTCGCATATATTCGGCCTATTCGGACATCGGGTACCATTGCTAGATGGTCACATCGATTAGTGTAGGAAGTCGTTCCTATACTACCGGCTTAGGTTCGAACCTATGAGGTCACACGCACAGAAGATTCCTGATTAATCAAGAAGGCTGATGAATGATTAAGAATCATTCAGGGGTAATTTGGTCAATTCGATTGGCAAATTATCTTATAAAATAATTAAAGTAATTATCGGAGGATTAATTAGTAATTAGATTGCTAATGAACTCAATTGGATTGAGTAATTAGACTAAGGATGAGCCAAATTGAATTAGATTCAATTCTGGGCTCAATCAGGATTTTTGACCTGATTGGATTAGGTCTGAATCAAGAGGACTTAGGTTGACCAAATTAAATTAGATTAAATTTGTGTTTAATTAGGGATTGACCTAATTGGATTAGGTTCAACCCATGGTAATTGGATCATTCTAATTGTTAGGATTTAATTAAATTAAATGGGTTTGATCTGAAACTGTTCGGATCTTGAAATCCACTTGTCACATATCCATACATGGCGCCATAAATTAATTTTTAATATGATTAAAAATTAATTTAATTTATTTAATGGTGCCATAGGACACTTGGCAACATCAGGGACCTCTTTTGTCATTAGATGGGTCGAAATGGAGAGATAAATTCATGAAAAGAATTGGATAAGATCAAATTCTCTCTCTTCATGACATATGTCATCCTTATCTTTATCTCACTTCTAGTTAAGGTTGAATTTCGAATTTAATCATCACAAAATCACCACATGACCCTCTAATCTGTTTGGGGGCATGGGAATTTCAAAATTGAAAGAGGAAAGTGGCAGCATGATGAATGGTTTAGATTAGATCAAGCTTCATCATGTAATGGCACATGAACTTGAATTTTGAATTCAAAATTCAAAACCCCACAAAATCCTCCACAAATATGGGATGGTTGGCATGAAGTTAGGTAGGAGAGCAACATTAAAAGGACCTCCATCATCTGGTGGTCGAATTCAAGGAAAAAAGAGAGAAAAAGAAGAAGAAAAAAGGGAAAAGAAAAGAGAGGAACCCTAGTTCATGCATGGAAAAATTCTGCATTCAATCTAGCTGACTTCTTCCTCCTCTAAGTCCATCGCGCCATTAGTGTTAAGGGTCCCTGATAAGAGTCTTTAGATCAGATCTAAGTCCTCTTCAATCCCTTTAAACCTTTCCTCCAAGTTCTTCCAAGAAGGTGGATCAAAAGTTGATAGCGTTGGGAAGATCAAATTTCAGCCTCAAGAAATTCTGCGCAAGCTAGCACTTCCGCAGGATTGGATCTCTTCAGGAACTTCGCGTGGACTTCTCGTAGAGGCCATTCGTGTGCGTGGCTGCAAAGTCGAGGATCAGATCCACAAGTTTCATCCATCATAAAAGGTATTAATTATACATTAATCTTTTATTATGGTGTCAAGGTCTAGATCTGATTTCTCGAGGTTTTACCCTCCTTTGGGGCTCCTCACGGAGTTATCTTCAGAATCTATTCAATGGATATTCAGAGATTAATCGGAATAGAGTTCTTAAGTTTCAGATCTGATACTTAATCATGCATGAAAGTTTTAGCATAATTGTTTAAACGATTCCGGCATAATCCTATGTGTTCTTAAGGTGCTGATTTCTAGATTTGATCTTGTAAGCATGCATGAATTAAATTGTTTGATTCGGTTTTTCCGCTGCGTTTTAAAACTTAAAAAGAACTACGTATGGATTGATCTCCCTTATGAAGGGGTACGTAAGCAACCCGATCAGGTTCAGCCATGGTTTTTTTAAAAAAAAAATCAGCATGCTTAACACCGAAGAACCTAGGATCCCACTTTCAGTGGTATCAGAGCCAGGTTCATGTTTAAACTTTTATGTTTTAATTCTTGTAATTAAATCTGAAATCATTAACATATTTAGATTAGATCTAAAGTATTGATTTAATTGCTGATTATGCATGATTAAGTAGATCTGAAATTTTGGATGCATATGATGCATGTTTGTGTTAGGATTAGTAACATGAATAAATCTGAAATTATAATATTATTTAGATTAGATCTAAATAAAGTTTATGATTTATATGATCTCTGATTTTAATGAACAAATCAGATCTGAAAAAAAAGTGAAAAAATAAATACATAAGATGTATGTTGTTTGAATTAATTCATGTTGTTGTGTATATGTGATGCATGAACATAAAACATAATGACTTAAACATGAATTAAATCTGATTACATGTGATTAATTACAAAAACTTAGATCTGAAAATATGTTTTAAGAACTGAAAGATTGTAATTAATATGTAATTAAAAAAAAATATGCAATGATCAAAACTTTCATAAGTCTAAACTTAATTGAGAATTAAGTGTTATGAAACAGAATTGTAACTCAATTAATTGACATTGCATAATTATTTGGGCATATGGGTTAGCTTGAATCAAGTTCCTAGGATTGGGTTAGACCTAAGGTTAGAATCATACATGGACAAATAGAATTAATTGATCAAATCTAATTAAGTAGTAACTAGATTAGGTCAAGGAAATTCTAGGTCAATTTACAATAGTTGTAGATGGATCAAGTCCGTGTCTTTGATTAGACCAAAATGGAACTTGATTTAGGCTCAGAGGTGTAGCCCGAGTCATTTGAGTAATCAAATCGAAATTGATTAACCAGTCGGTGTCTAAGGTAAGTTTGGCAGTTTTGACCGGTGGTTTTTAATTGGGAGCTACTCGCACTGATTCGTCTTTGCCGAGTTAATGGCATATCCCTTCCACCGATCTCACTTACCTGGCCGACATGGTCAATCACATTTTGATTGGATCACTTAATGATTCGAGTTAGCCCATGCCTATAAGGAAAATCAGTTTGACTGATTTAGGTGCCTCCTTAACCGGTTTGAGTCTAATCTGATTTGGTGAAGTCAGTGGGAGAGATTAGACTAACCGGATCTTCTTATCTATCCTAATTAAGAAATCCTCTAAAATTATTAGGTCCTTAAAATAAAATGGTTATGGGGATAACTAGATCATAGCCTCCCATTAAGTTGGGTGATAATGGGTCCAATGCTTTGATAATTATTGGAGGCGCGAAGAACCTAGGGCAAAATTATCACTAGAAGTTGCTTGGTGAAGCAACTGGTTTAGAACCTACCAATAGGTGCATATGGGTTAGCCGAGCCACACTCGGGCCTATATGCGATCTATTGGGTTCTAGTGTCCACTAAAGAATTAGGAGTAATTTTTCGAATTGGAGGTAGAGGCAACCAATTTGTATAAAATAGTGGGAGCACCTTTAGACTAAAGTCCAAGTCTAATGTGTTTAGTCAATTCATATACTAATAGCCAATTTTTTTTTATGCAGAAATGGCCACTAATTTGTCACTTCGCTCATTGTTGGACAATGACAAGTTGACTGGTCTAAATTTTAATAATTGGCATAGGAAACTGAAAATAGTGCTAGAGCATGAAAGGATCCTTTATGTGATAACGGATCCAGCACCTGAGCAGCCCGCTGCTAATGCATCAAGATCGGCCAGAGACACTTATCAGAAGTGGCTTAGTGACCGGATCACTGTTCGATGCATCATGTTGGCAGCAATGAGTGATGAGTTTAGTAGGCGTTTTGAGAATACGCAGCCGGAAGAAGTGTTGAATGAATCATTCGGTGTTCCTGACGACGTTGAGAGGCACAAAACTAGTTGTGCCATCTTCAGCGCCCGAATGAAAGATGGAACCTCGGTAACTGATCATGTACTGTACATGATTGAGTTGATCGAGCATCTAAGCTCTCTTGGTTTTTTCCTTCATGATCAATTGGGGAAGGATGCCATACTAAACTCATTGCCTGGATCATACATTCCTTTTCTCACTCATTTTCGTATGACGAAACCTGTAGTGAATTATCACCAATTGTTGGGGTTACTACAGACGTTTGAGAATGATCACCAACTTCTTAAGAAGACGGTGAACTTTGTGGGAGGTTCATCCAAGGGTCGCCCCTTTAAGAAAGGAAAAAAGAAAAATAAAATCCAAAAGAAACAAGTGCACCATGCTCAGCCTAGTCAGAAAAAGAATAAAAAGGCTGATCAGAGCAAGGCGGAGTGCTTCTTCTGCAAGAAGCAAGGACATTGGAAGAGGAATTGTCCTCTTTACATTGCATCTCTCGATCCGAACCGGCTTAAGAAAAGTGGACAATCAGTTGCCAATCAAGGTACTTATATGATAACACCTTGCAATTTTTCTATTTGTGATAATTCGACCTGGGTATTGGATACCGGTAGTCCTTTTAATATTTGCAATTTGTTGCAGGGGCTACAAGTCAGTGAGAGATTTGAAGAAGGAGAAAGGTTCCTGAATGTTGGAGATGGAAGATCAGTTCCAGTTCTAGCTTTAGAAATTCTTAAACTTGAATTTAGCTCTTATGTAAATGTCCTTAGTTGATGACCCAAAGATTGATTCATAGATTGATTTTGATGATCACAAAACCTTGAAGTATGGATACTAATGTTTATGTTGCAAGGAGAAAGATATTTATTTTGCAAGGAACATAGCAAGTTGGAAGAACACAAGAAGGCCTCCAAAAGCTCTCAAGAAAAGTTAGAAGAAAGCTACAATTCATTGGCCCAAGTTTAAAGTTCAAAAGGTTCAAATTGGAGGAGTAAAATCAAAGGAAAAATTCGAAAGAATAGTCTTCGAGTCGACTCCTGAGGAATTCGAGTCGACTCCAATGTTTACCGAGTCGACTCCGGGGAAGTATGAGTCGACTCCTAGGAGTCACAGGCAGAAAAGTCAGAGAGCAGTTTTCGGGTCTGAGATTCGAGTCGACTCCAGTGGAACGCGAGTCGACTCCGATGGTTGGTAGGTCGACTCCGAAGAAAGCAAGAGTCGACTCTCAGCGGAACACAAGGAAAAAGTCAGAGAGCATTTTTGGGACTCTGAGATTCGAGTCGACTCCCGCATTGCACGAGTCGACTCCGAGACTCCGCGACCATCAACAGACAGAAAACCAAGTTACTGCCTCTGAGATTCGAGTCGACTCCCAGACAGCTCGAGTCGACTCCAAGGCAGCGCTACACCAAGATGGCAGAAGGTTGTGTTTCACAAACTGAGAGCCGAGTCGACTCCAAGGAAGTTCGAGTCGACTCCAAGACTGGATGAGCCAAAAGACAGGATCGGGAGTTCGGGCTCTGAGATTCGAGTCGACTCCCAGGACAGTCGAGTCGACTCGAGTGGATCAAATTCAAAATTGGATCCACGGACTTCAGTGGATGAGCCGACTCCGAAATTGCCAAGTCAGCTCCAGAAGTTGGCGAGTCGACTCCAGGTTAAGACGAGTCGACTCCCAGTCAAGGCATGCACTTTAATTCAAATTTGGAACAGTGGCCGAGTCGTCTCCAGTAAAGCACGAGCCGACTCCTGCAACAGGCGAGTCGACTCCTGATCGCGCGAGTCGACTCCAATCCCAACGGTAATATTGTCAGGAAGTGCAGACTGTGTCCAACGGCTCTATTTTTGTCTCTAACGGCTAATTCTTGTTTCCACGCCATCTAAAGCTATAAAAACAAGAAGAGAGCTAGGGGAGAACGGATGGAAGTGGGAGAGATCATCTAGGAAAGAGATCTCAAAGAGATTACAAAGGAAATCTCCCATAAGCACAAAAGGGCCATCCAAAACGAAATAGAGAGAAGAAGAGCATCCAAGTGAATCCGAAAGCTTCCTCTCCATCCGTGTGCTGCCTCGGGGATCCTCTACTTCATGCCAAATCAGAGGAGGATCAAGTAAAGAAGAAGCCGAGCTCCTCCATCTTCAAAACTCGTTTGAGGGCTTCTCTTTACTCTATTTGTTTATATTGTCATATCTGCTTGTTTAAGAAGCTTTGATTTGTTTTTATTCTTTGTTTTAATATCTTGTAACTTGATTCAATCAAGGGATTGAATCAAGGGGTAAAGGTTTGTTGGTGAGCCAAAGGGAAAACCAACGGTGTAAGGTTTGTTGGTGAACCAAAGGGAAAACCAACGGGGTTTAGGTTTGTTGGTGAGCCGAGGGTAAAACCAACGTGTAAGGGTTTGATTGTGATCCCGGGAAAACAATCGGGGAGGTTCTAGTCGGTGAGCCTGGGAAAACTGACCGAGTTCGTTGTGCGCTCGTAAAACAACAAGTTGGGTTGTGAGCTTGTAAAACAACCGACTGTAATCTGTAGGATTATAGTGAAATTCCCAAGAAGTCTTGGGGAGTGGATGTAGGTGCTGGGGTGCACCGAACCACTATATGTTTGCTGTGTTTGTAATGCTTTTTGTCATTATCTAACTCACACACTTACTCACTTAGATAAATTGCTTGCTTAACTATTATCCGCGAATTCTTTAGTTGCAAGCATACTCAATCAAGTCACATTCTATACATCAAACTGTCGCTAAGTTTAACTTTCACTGCGCATATATACAACTTAGCATAATTAATCAAAAAGTGCTAGAAGTAGCTTAAAAGTTTTAAAAGACCCAATTCACCCCCCCTCTTGGGTTGTATCTACTGGGCAACAAGTGGTATCAGAGCAGGTGCTCAAATATTATTTGTAGTCTTAACCGACTAGAGCCAAAGATCATGACAACCCCACATAACGTATTACTTGCTGAGGGACTTTCCACAAACAGACCTCCACTGTTTGATGGATCTAACTATATTCAATGGAAAGCTAGAATGAAAATCTTTACTCAATCACAAAACTATGAGTTATGGAATGTCATAACAAATGGCCTACACACACCCACGAAATTAATTGAAAGTATGTTCGATAAAAATTTGGCTGAACTAAATGCTAAGGCTATGAACCTTCTCTACTGTGCATTTAATAAAAATATTTTCAACCAAATTTATATATGTTCATCTGCCAAACAAATATGGGATACTCTTGAAGCAACTTATGATATTTTCGAAGAACCCCATGTTAGTTTACTTGAGGATAATTGCAAGACTAACATTGAGCATGCAGGAAACACTCTAAATCAGGAAGAAAGATTCAAAAGCTTCCTAAAGACAAAGAAGAAGAGGAAGCTAGAAGAAAGGAAGAAAGAGATAAAAAGGAAGAAAGCCTTGACCAAGAAAGAGTCAAGCAAGAAATTAAAAGTTAGGAGCAACAATGATGATATTAGCTCCAAGGAACTACAAGAGGTAACTAACTCGTGCTTTATGGCACAAGAAGACAAGGTAAAATCTGAATCTACTCTTACCTCAAATGATTTTCAAGAAGAATTATCTTATGATGAATTATTAAATACTTTTCATGATTTGTATGGTGAATGTAGAAAATTAGCTGTGAAGAATAAAAATCTTAAGAAACTAAATCTGAAAATTTCAAAAGAAAGAAATTCTAATAATGAAATACAAGATAAACTAAATTCTGAAAATAAAATTTTAAGGTTAAATTCAGAACAATTAATTCAGAAAAATCAAAATTTAATTAAAGAAAATCAAAACTTAAGTAAAGAAATTAACCAATTGAAGTCTTTTATTAACAAATTTACTGTAAGTTCAGCAAGATTAAAAATGATGTTTGAAAGCCAACATACAGATTTTGATAAATCAAAATTTGGCTTAACTCCTTCACTTAGCAATGAATCCCTAAAGAAAAAGGTTATCAATTCACCAAGCAATCCATTAAATAAGATAACTTATTTCAAACATGAAAAGAATGGGCATAACAACTTTACCTATCGTTCTAACATAATTAAATCAAGTAGTAAAGTTATTACAATTAAACAAATTTGGGTTCCAAAAGGAACTATATGTCCTAACTCTCAAGGATCCAAGCAAGCTTGGGTACCCAAAATGAAAATATGAGGATGTAGACATAGATGTGCCAAGATACCCATGAAACAAATAGATTCATACAAATGGGTATTCTAGACACATTGAAACTTAAAATATACTTATGAAAAGTAATTTTAAATAATAATAATAATGAAATCAGTAATCCTTGCATCTCATCATTATTTTTGCTTTAGTATGAATTGCTAGTATTGATCAATTTTGTGATATAGAAACTACTTTTGGAAATATAATCAAATCACTTCATTTTATAGGATACTTTACTCACCCTTGGATAAAGTTGCTAAATGATTAATCATTATTAAGATTAATTCTATGAATTCTCTATATGCTTGATTGAGAGTTTTTATCCATGGCATTATTGTTTATTGATCATAGATATGATAATGTGTACTTGGTATGCTTTTGAATATATGCACTATGAATACCAAGATTAAAGAAACCATCCTTGGCACATAGAATCAACTCATGCTAGTATGTACTTAATCTCAAAAGACCTTGCCATAGGCTTACTTAGATTATCTACTTAAAGGTCAAAGTTTTGCTATGCATGCTAACTAAGGAAACAAACAAAAATCATTTCTAAATCTAAAGATGTTGTTTCCATCACTAAGTTTTCAAAAGCTTACATTGGATTTGTTCTTGGAAAATAAAACTGAAGTATTTTTCTGTATTTACTGAATCTTGTAAAAGCGTTTCAAATGAAAAAGGTTTCCAAACTGTGAAGATCATGGCACAGTGTTGAAAACCAAAATCCTGATTAAGGTTATACAGAAAATAATATTAAATTCAATTATTTCAGCTCCAAGGACATCATAAGTAAAATAGGGTTAATAGAATTCTTGAAGAAATGAAAAAGACAATTATGTATGATAGTCATCTACTCAAATAATTTTTTAAAAGACTATCATCACTGCTTGTCATACATATGATTTCTATTAGATCTATTTTTGATGAAAATTTTGATCTTCTGAAAAATGGAAAATGAACCATTGCATATCTTTCATATTTTTCAGTCGTACATGTTATGCTTGATATGCTCTTATGAAAATAATGCCAAATCTGATAAAGATACTTCTATCCTTGGATATCATTCATCAAGCAATGCATATAGAACATTCATGAAAAATTCTAGTTGTAGAGGTATCAATTCATTTTATTCTTTATGAGACTAATGATTTATTATCAAAATACTAAAAACAAATTATATATGTATATGGTTAATCTTTTATATATAACAATCTGAAAAACTTGTTAATAATTAGAACCAAAATTGGATTTTTCAGATATGCACTTAATGAAGAAAAATTGATAACTACTAAAAGACTAAATCAAGAAAAGATAGATCTTGATAAGATTTTTGCATGATTAGAAGTAAAGATCACCATTATTATTTGTTTGCTTCATGAGCTTTATAATCTGTCAAATGAATGTGTAGAATTCACTCCTATGTGGTTATTTCATTAAAAAAAAAGGAGATCTATGTAAAATAACCACCATATTTAAAGATTACACATTACATATATGATAAAGCAATATGTGATTTGGAACAAGCATCAAAAGCATGATAGAATAATTATTTTATCATATACCTAATAGACCAGATTGTGTGATCATTATGTGCCCTTGTGCAAGACTTCAATCTAACTCTAATGAATCATAATTTATTGATAACAAATGAATCATAATCTGAATTTTGATAGAAACAATTGTTTAAGGCAATTTGATCAAAACTTAGCTAGCATGCCTTATTGACAATTATCTTAAGCAAATAGAATCTAAGCTAAATTGATGTTGAAAATAAGAAATTGATTTGATCTTGATAAATCATTCTATTGTCTCACATGCTTGTACTTGAACCATATTGGTTAATGAAACCATCTCTTTAGTTCAAGTGATATGTGCTTGCTTATACTTAGGGAATCTCTTGAGTAAAGTGACTCAACATTCAACTAGTATCATATCTTATATCGAGTCATCTAGTTAAAAATATGGTGGATGAATGTTTTGTATCTTGAAGAAACTAATAACTTTCTTTCAAGGAAGAAAAGGAGCTTGCAGGATCCTTGAGCAAGAAAATGAGAGATTTCAACTTGAAGGATATCTCCACGTAAGATACAATAAACATTCTCATGCAAACAAGAGAGAGGACCTTCTTCAGCCAAAAGTTCATACATAAGAAATCTAGTAGGTATTTGACTGAAGAATGCAGAATGGATTGGTAATTCTAGATACCTCTCTCATAAATTAATTGAGCAAAGTCAATAACTTAAATCTTAGTATGGCATGGTTAAAATCTTTAATTATTAATTCCTTGATATCATGTCTATATATATGTATTGATTGACTTATGCTTTTAGAAATTGTTTCATGGTTTGCCCAAACTAAAATATATCTTTGCCTATGTCATAACCATGAACTACACAAGTTTATGCTTAAAATTTTTGATTTAAAATGACTTGTGAGAAGCTATGAATTCTTGAGCATAATGAAAATGTTGTTTGCATGATATACCTCTATATGATACATTTGATTATTTCTTTATTCTG
The DNA here is from genome assembly GCF_051530095.1 of Phoenix dactylifera. Classification (NCBI taxonomy): domain Eukaryota; kingdom Viridiplantae; phylum Streptophyta; class Magnoliopsida; order Arecales; family Arecaceae; genus Phoenix; species Phoenix dactylifera. The sequence continues at coordinate 26,514,984 of NC_143192.1, read as the reverse complement.
CTCTTTCAAGTAAATTACTTGAGAATAACAAAGAGAAAGAGAGATAAAGAAAAGATAATGGATATTATTCAAGAGAAGTAAAATCTAAGTAAAGGCAAATACTCCAATCTTAAGAAAAAGCAAAACAAGCATAATATATTCAGCACTTGTGTGAGCATTCTTTTGGAAGGATAAAATCCGTAATGAATTACACTTAAATAGAGGGAGAGTTTAAAGTAAATAGTTTAACCTTTCTATATTGCTTATCATAGGGATGGTGCCAATGGGGAGGCTAGTGGTAGTACCCGGCACTATTTGACCCAACTATTCGGTGTAGGGCATATTAGGGACGGCACAAGAGGGAGGCTAGTGGTAGTACCTCGTGCCCCTTCCCAACTCCACCGGATAGGGAGCAAATAGAGTATAGAGCATAAGAAAGTTATAAATGAAAAACAAAGTAAATGAAAGTAGAATTAAGTCAAATTTTTAATCACTTGAAAACACACTTTAAGGATGAAATCAGTGCAAAATTATATTTAAATAGGGGGAGTTTATTTGAAAAGAATTGATTTTGATCCTTAACATTCTTACTCTTAATATTCTAATGCATGACTTAACACATAATATATTTTGCATATGGCATGATGCTTTAAATTATGGATTCTCAATATTTTGTAATGCTTCATGCTTGGACAATTTGATTGATTGTTTGAAATACTACATAAAATTTTTGTTTGTTAAGAAAATTCAGATTTGTCATTCACAATCATCGTTAAAATGTGAAAGTTGAAATGAGAAGAGAAAGATATCTCTATTTAGGCAAAATGAATTGATCTTGATCTATCTTTCTACTTGCCTAACTTTGATACATAATATCCTAATACTTGTTAAAATATCCTCCATTTTGTATCGAAACTCAATACTAAATACAAAGATTCTGAAAGTGCTCTAATGTTATTGAAATATGTGTTTTCAATCTTAGTAATTTAAGATGAGCTACAAAGTAGAAGATACATATCTCAAATTTTGAGAGCCTTCTTGAAAATTCTTATGAAAATTCAGAATCTGATTTTGTATAAAAGCTTAAACTCAATATGATTTCTAAATAAAATCTTAATTTAAGAAAAACAGAATTAATTTTGATGTCTTGGCTGATTGCTCCGATACGCATCCGAAACATATCCTTTCTTATCATTAAAATCTACTAATATTGGTCTAAATGATCAATGATCTTGATTGCAAGCAAATATTTTTAAATATATGATTTTATTTTGATATTAAAAATATTTATTATGCTTCATGTATACATTGCTGAAAAACTATGATTAAGAAATTGAGTTCTATAAATATATATATTTCAATGATCATCTATATGTTTTTCTCTCCTACATTATTAAAGATAAAATAGAGTGAATGATCTTAAAGCTAGAAATATTTCAGCTCACTCAAATGATTCTAAAAGAAAGAAAATGTAAATGCTTTTGAAAGAAACTGAGCGTCAAATGAATCATTTTCTGATTAATATTTCAGTACATTTTCTCAAAGATTAAGAGGAAGTATAACTTGTTCTTGATAGATTAAAAAGGGTGATTGCTATAAATTTTGAATAATTCTTGATCACTCTCCATTCTCGATATCATAGAATTTCAGTTCTATTCACGTTTGTCATTGAAATCTGAAATTCAACAAAAGAAAAGAATGATTAAAGAAGTACGCATCTTTTGAGGGGGAGCTTTAGATATTCAGTATCTTATCCTAAAGTTACTTCAATTTGATGTATACCTTAAATCTTATGGATTGATTTTTATGAACTTCCTTATATTGCAAGACATGCTTTAAATTACCTTGAGATGAGTTCTATAAAGGTTGTCTTATCTCAAACCTTGAGTCTTATGAAAATAAGCTGAAACTTATAGAAAATAAATTTTTGAGATTGACAATTTTATTGAACATTATCTTAGGATTCTAAACTCTTAAATGGAATGATCAATTGAGGGGGAGAAAGAAAATTTCAGAAGGAGAGGTCTTATGGAACTTAATCGCATAAATCTATAACTAAAGGAGAGAGAAAGAATACTAAATGAAAAGTGATTCTAATACTCTCCAATATGTATCATCTGAAATTTAAATCTGAAAATCTTTATGATACACCTTGAGGCGTGTTATTTGGTTAGTATATCTCATGCATCACTCTTGAACCAAATTGCAAATCTTAAGAGCCTCTAATTTAATGAAAAAGGAGGAGAATAATGTGTTAAATTTTCTTGAGTATCTCTTAGAAAATCTATTTTTTTTAAACTTCACTAATGAGCTCTAATTGGCTTGCTTTTTGGAACTTCAATTTTGTGCAAATTCATTATTTTATGTATCAAATTGTGCTTATTTTCTAAAGAAATAAAAGAAAGTCTTTAAAAGAGCTCTAAGATGTATCAAAAATTGCATGAATGTATATTTTGATATTTGTGCCCCAATGCTCCTATTATCATAAAAGAACTTTGAAGTCATTAAGAGAATTAATTAATTTGCTCTCATGGTTGATAAAATACTTAATAGATTGGGCAAAAGGTCCTAAATGAACAAGCTTTCATACTTATTATTGAAGAGAGGTTAGATTTCCATTCGTGTGGTACTTCTTGAATTAACTTAAGAAAGATTCCACCTACACTTGCTTAGAAAACTATCTGTGGTATCACATTCGATGTGTTCTGCTCTGAAATTATCTTAATTGGCTCTGATCTATGATCATTAATCTGATTCTAATATTATTGCCTTGAGTTATATGATTCATATCCTTGCAATAATTTGACTTGCAAATCAGAGTACAATAAGGAAAAGAAATATATGAGCATTCTGATCTTTGTGCTTAATGTTTCACTATCTTTTGATGTTGTCAAAAAGGGGGAGAAATATCTAAGTATATGCTCATAATGCCTTTATGCTTTGAATTGAATACAAATCAGCTTAAATTGAAATATGTTGATTGTGTTAAGCTGATTAAATCTAAAGCATTATCATGAAGTATGTTTTTTTTAAATATATATGTTTTCTACTTCATGCAACTTAGCTATGTATTACTTCTAGAAAACAATATCTTTTATATTGCATATACTCCAAGTTTTGTCATCATCAAAAAGGGGGAGATTGATGACCCAAAGATTGATTCATAGATTGATTTTGATGATCACAAAACCTTGAAGTATGGATACTAATGTTTATGTTGCAAGGAGAAAGATATTTATTTTGCAAGGAACATAGCAAGTTGGAAGAACACAAGAAGGCCTCCAAAAGCTCTCAAGAAAAGTTAGAAGAAAGCTACAATTCATTGGCCCAAGTTTAAAGTTCAAAAGGTTCAAATTGGAGGAGTAAAATCAAAGGAAAAATTCGAAAGAATAGTCTTCGAGTCGACTCCTGAGGAATTCGAGTCGACTCCAATGTTTACCGAGTCGACTCCGGGGAAGTATGAGTCGACTCCTAGGAGTCACAGGCAGAAAAGTCAGAGAGCAGTTTTCGGGTCTGAGATTCGAGTCGACTCCAGTGGAACGCGAGTCGACTCCGATGGTTGGTAGGTCGACTCCGAAGAAAGCAAGAGTCGACTCTCAGCGGAACACAAGGAAAAAGTCAGAGAGCATTTTTGGGACTCTGAGATTCGAGTCGACTCCCGCATTGCACGAGTCGACTCCGAGACTCCGCGACCATCAACAGACAGAAAACCAAGTTACTGCCTCTGAGATTCGAGTCGACTCCCAGACAGCTCGAGTCGACTCCAAGGCAGCGCTACACCAAGATGGCAGAAGGTTGTGTTTCACAAACTGAGAGCCGAGTCGACTCCAAGGAAGTTCGAGTCGACTCCAAGACTGGATGAGCCAAAAGACAGGATCGGGAGTTCGGGCTCTGAGATTCGAGTCGACTCCCAGGACAGTCGAGTCGACTCGAGTGGATCAAATTCAAAATTGGATCCACGGACTTCAGTGGATGAGCCGACTCCGAAATTGCCAAGTCAGCTCCAGAAGTTGGCGAGTCGACTCCAGGTTAAGACGAGTCGACTCCCAGTCAAGGCATGCACTTTAATTCAAATTTGGAACAGTGGCCGAGTCGTCTCCAGTAAAGCACGAGCCGACTCCTGCAACAGGCGAGTCGACTCCTGATCGCGCGAGTCGACTCCAATCCCAACGGTAATATTGTCAGGAAGTGCAGACTGTGTCCAACGGCTCTATTTTTGTCTCTAACGGCTAATTCTTGTTTCCACGCCATCTAAAGCTATAAAAACAAGAAGAGAGCTAGGGGAGAACGGATGGAAGTGGGAGAGATCATCTAGGAAAGAGATCTCAAAGAGATTACAAAGGAAATCTCCCATAAGCACAAAAGGGCCATCCAAAACGAAATAGAGAGAAGAAGAGCATCCAAGTGAATCCGAAAGCTTCCTCTCCATCCGTGTGCTGCCTCGGGGATCCTCTACTTCATGCCAAATCAGAGGAGGATCAAGTAAAGAAGAAGCCGAGCTCCTCCATCTTCAAAACTCGTTTGAGGGCTTCTCTTTACTCTATTTGTTTATATTGTCATATCTGCTTGTTTAAGAAGCTTTGATTTGTTTTTATTCTTTGTTTTAATATCTTGTAACTTGATTCAATCAAGGGATTGAATCAAGGGGTAAAGGTTTGTTGGTGAGCCAAAGGGAAAACCAACGGTGTAAGGTTTGTTGGTGAACCAAAGGGAAAACCAACGGGGTTTAGGTTTGTTGGTGAGCCGAGGGTAAAACCAACGTGTAAGGGTTTGATTGTGATCCCGGGAAAACAATCGGGGAGGTTCTAGTCGGTGAGCCTGGGAAAACTGACCGAGTTCGTTGTGCGCTCGTAAAACAACAAGTTGGGTTGTGAGCTTGTAAAACAACCGACTGTAATCTGTAGGATTATAGTGAAATTCCCAAGAAGTCTTGGGGAGTGGATGTAGGTGCTGGGGTGCACCGAACCACTATATGTTTGCTGTGTTTGTAATGCTTTTTGTCATTATCTAACTCACACACTTACTCACTTAGATAAATTGCTTGCTTAACTATTATCCGCGAATTCTTTAGTTGCAAGCATACTCAATCAAGTCACATTCTATACATCAAACTGTCGCTAAGTTTAACTTTCACTGCGCATATATACAACTTAGCATAATTAATCAAAAAGTGCTAGAAGTAGCTTAAAAGTTTTAAAAGACCCAATTCACCCCCCCTCTTGGGTTGTATCTACTGGGCAACATTAGTGATTGTCACTATTGTCCAAGTTTTTTATTGAATGTCATTTCTGTACGCCTTTTGGCCAAAAATGGTTATGAAATATCAATAAAAAAGGATTATTGCAATATCATTTGGAATGGTGCTGCTGTAATGAATGGAACTCTGAGTAATGGCATTTATATTTTGTCACAGCCTGTTCATGTAATGTACAAGTCCAATAAGCGCCCTAAAATAGATAATGTCACGGATGTCTACCTTTGGCATCATAGGCTAGGACATATTAACAAGAACAGGATGAACATGTTAAGTAAAGTGGGAATCCTCGATGTTAATGATTATGAATCATTGACAACCTGTGAATCATGCCTTCTTGGTAAAATGACCAAATCACCTTTTACCGGAAAAGGTGAACGAGCCAGTGACTTATTGACCCTTGTACATTCTGATGTATGTGGGCCAATGAGCACAAATGCTAGAGGTGGGTATTCATATTTCATTACGTTTACAGACGACCTTTCTAGGTATGGTTATGTCTATTTAATGAGACATAAATCTGAATCATTTGAAATGTTCAAATTATATCGTAATGAAGTAGAAAAACAAACTGGAAAGAGTATTAAAACTCTTCGATCAGATCGAGGAGGTGAATACCTCACCAGTGAGTTTTTGACATATCTAGGAGAAAATGGGATTCTCTCTCAATGGACTCCTCCTGGTACACCACAGTATAACGGTGTATCAGAAAGGAGAAATTGAACTCTGTTAGACATGGTTCGATCCATGATGGGATTTGCTGATCTGCCTATATCCTTTTGGGGATATGCTCTTGAGTCAGCCTGCTACATTCTAAATAAGGTTCCAAGTAAGTCTGTAAATAAAACACCACATGAGATGTGGACTGGACGTAAGCCGATGCTCTCTCACCTTAGGATTTGGGGGTGTCCAGCGTACGTCAAACGTTTGAAGACAGACAAACTTGAACCCAAGTCTGACAAATGTTTCTTTGTTGGTTATCCTAAAGAAACTAAAGGATATTACTTCTACTTTGCTGAAGAACAAAAGTTATTCGTAAGCAATAGAGCTGTTTTCTTAGAGAAAGAATTTCTTAGTGAAGGAATTAAAAGCTCTAATGTTGAGCTTAGGAAAGTTCAACATGTAGAAGATTCGACACCATCTATTGAACTAGTTGAGTCGGATTTGATTAGATCAGATCCAGAACCCATCTTAGATGCACCATTAAGGCGATCAGGTAGAGTACCACGTCCGCCGGACAGATACTACGGTTTCTTGGTCCAGGACGGGGATCCTGTCGAACTTGATGAAAACGATGAGGATCCGATCACCTATATGGATGCTATGCAGAGGCATGACTCTGATGCATGGCTTGGAGCCATGCAATCCGAAATGGAATCCATGAAGGTCAATGATGTATGGACATTAGTTGACCCACCCGAAGGGATTAAACCCATAGGGTGTAAGTGGATTTTCAAAAGAAAATGGGGCGCAGACGGAAAAGTAGAGACCTATAAAGCCCGTCTGGTTGCTAAGGGATATCGTCAACGTTATGGTATTGACTATGACGAGACGTTTTCTCCTGTGGTAATGCTCAAATCCATTCGGATTATGCTTGCGATAGCAGCACACTTAGATTATGAGATCTGGCAGATGGATGTTAAAACCACTTTTCTAAATGGAGATTTAGAAGAGGAGGTGTATATGACGCAACCTGAAAATTTTATATCTACAGATGAGTCTAAGGTGTGCAAGCTTCAAAAATCCATTTATGGATTAAAGCAAGCTTCACGGAGTTGGAACATACGATTTGATAAGGTGATCAAATCATATGGCTTCATTAAGAATGAAGAGGAACCTTGCATTTATAAATGGGCTAATGGTTCAGTTATTATATTTCTTGTTTTGTATGTGGATGACATTCTTTTAATCGGGAATGACATTCCTGCATTACAAGGAATAAAGGTTTGGCTATCATCTCAATTTGCCATGAAGAATTTGGGAGAAGCATCTTACATCCTAGGAATGAAGATCTATAGAGATAGATCTAGAAGATTGCTTGGATTATCCCAATCCACATACATTGATACTATACTGAAAAGGTTCAGTATGATTAATTCCAAGAAAGGCTATCTTCCAATGGGCCATGAAATTAACCTCTCTAAAAGGGATTGTCCGACAACCTCTCAAGAAAGAGAAAGTATGGATAGAATTCCATATGCTTCGGCAGTGGGATCTATAATGTATGCCATGACATGTACTAGACCAGACGTGGCATACTCACTAGGAGTAGTGAGTAGATACCAGTCTGATCCAGGTAGCAACCACTAGAAGGTTGTAAAAACCATCCTTAAGTATTTGAGAAATACTAAAGATCAGTGGCTTGTCTATGGTGATTCTGACTTAAAACTTGAGGGATATACCGATTCAAGTTTTCAGTCAGATCAAGATGATAGCAAGAGCGTGTCGGGATATATCTTCACTCTTAAGAGTGAGGCCATCTGCTGGAAGAGTTCCAAGCAGCATACAGTGGCAGATTCTACATGTGAAGCAGAATACATTGCAGCATCTGATGCAGCCAAGGAAGCCGTATGGTTGCGCAAGTTCATCACCGAGCTGAGAGTGGCACCTTCCATTGATGGTCCAGTTCCTATATTTTGTGATAACACTGGAGCCATAGCTCAAGCAAAGGAACCTAAAGCACATCAGCGGACCAAGCATATTCTGCGATGCTATCACCTGGTTCGAGAGATTATAGAACGAGGTGATATTGATCTTCAGAAGATTGACACAAAAAAAAATCTGGCTGACCCATTTACCAAAGTTCTCGGCATCAAAGAGTTCAACGAACACAAGTCGAAGATGGGTATTAGATACTGTGCCGATTGGCTTTAGGCTAAGTGGGAGTTGTTGGAAATTGTATCCTAAATGTCAATCGTCAGCATATTGATGATTGAATTTTGTAAATAAATTGACAAATTAATAAAGTATTATTTGGCATTATTCATCATTTCATCTTCAAATAAACTCTTATATGATGAAGTCCTTAGGACTTATGTTATGATAAAGGAGGATTTATCTTTGAGTCCTTAAACTTGTTCGTGACCAAATAATATGTTGTTACTAGGACGACAACATTATCGAGATTAGGTTGTTGTGTGACATATACGTTGGTTGTCCTCTTAACCAAGGAGTGTGGAGATACTGGTATGCCATACAGGTGAAGTGTAGGAGTACATTTTACTGAACGTGACCAATTCCGGAACGCTCTACTGTCGAGAGATGTTTCGAGTGGATATGGGTATAAGTTTGGCCCTCTGACCTGAGACCGCAACCTGTGACTAGCAAGCAACTCACTGTACTTTGGTACCGGACTACCTGAATTTCTAATTCAGTGACGGAAGGTCACTGGGTGCAGTCAAGTACTTGCGTAGTCAGTTGTGAGTCAAAATGGAATTGACCCCTCCTGAAAACAGGAATAATGTCTTGTGATTGATTTAGCAAAACCTTGGCCAGGGTAATCCCAGTGAGGAGTCACGGGATATCTAAAGTTAATCACATAATGGATGTACTAATTATAGGGTTGACAGTGAGCTCTAAGTCATCCTGGCATTAAGAGTCAAAGGGATTGAATTATACAGTAACCATAGTTCAGGATTCCAGAATATTTGCTTCGCATATATTCGGCCTATTCGGTCGTCGGGTACCATTGCTAGATGGTCACATCGATTAGTGTAGGAAGTCGTTCCTATACTACCGGCTTAGGTTCGAACCTATGAGGTCACACGCATAGAAGATTCCTGATTGATCAAGAAGGCTGATGAATGATTAAGAATCATTCAGGGATAATTTGGTCAATTCGATTGGCAAATTATCTTATAAAATAATTAAAGTAATTATCGGAGGATTAATTAGTAATTAGATTGCTAATGAACTCAATTGGATTGAGTAATTAGACTAAGGATGAGCCAAATTGAATTAGATTCAATTTTGGGCTCAATCAGGGTTTTTGACCTGATTGGATTAGGTCTGAATCAAGAGGACTTAGGTTGACCAAATTAAATTAGATTAAATTTGTGCTTAATTAGGGATTGACCTAATTGGATTAGGTTCAACCCATAGTAATTGGATCATTCTAATTGTTAGGATTTAATTAAATTAAATGAGTTTGATCTGAAACTGTTCGGATCTTGAAATCCACTTGTCACATATCCATACATGGCGCCATAAATTAATTTTTAATATGATTAAAAATTAATTTAATTTATTTAATGGTGCCATAGGACACTTGGCAACATCAGGGACCTCTTTCATCATTAGATGGGTCGAAATGGAGAGATAAATTCATGAAAAGAATTGGATAAGATCAAATTCTCTCTCTTCATGACATATGTCATCCTTATCTTTATCTCACTTCTAATTAAGGTTGAATTTCGAATTTAATCATCACAAAATCACCACGTGACCCTCTAATCTATTTGGGGGCATGGGAATTTTGAAATTGAAAGAGGAAAGTGGCAACATGATGAATGGTTTAGATTAGATCAAGCTTCATCATGTAATGGCACATGAACTTGAATTTTGAATTCAAAATTCAAAACCCCACAAAATCCTCCACAAATATGGGATGGTTGGCATGAAGTTAGGTAGGAGAGCAACATTAAAAGGACCTCCATCATCTGGTGGTCGAATTCAAGGAAAAAAGAGGGAAAAAGAAGAAGAAAAAAGGAAAAAAAAAAGAGAGGAACCCTAGTTCATGCATGGAAAAATTCTGCATTCAATCTAGCTGACTTCTTCCTCCTCTAAGTCCATCGCGCCATTAGTGTTAGGGGTCCATGATAAGAGTCTTTAGATCAGATCTAAGTCCTCTTCAATCCCTTTAAACCTTTCCTCCAAGTTCTTCCAAGAAGGCGGATCAAAAGTTGATAGCGTTGGGAAGATCAAATTTCAGCCTCAAGAAATTCTGCGCAAGCTAGCACTTCCGCAGGATTGGATCTCTTCAGGAACTTCGCGTGGACTTCTCGTAGAGGCCATTCGTGTGCGTGGCTGCAAAGTCGAGGATCAGATCCACAAGTTTCATCCATCATAAAAGGTATTAATCCTACATTAATCTTTTATTATGGTGTCAAGGTCTAGGTCTGATTTCCTGAGGTTTTACCCTCCTTTGGAGCTCCTCACGGAGTTATCTCCAGAATCCATTCGATGGATATTCGGAGATTAATCGGAATAGAGTTCTTAAGTTTCAGATCTGATAGTTAATCATGCATGAAAGTTTTAGCATAATTGTTTAAACGATTCCGGCATAATCCTATGTGTTCTTAAGGTGCTGATTTCTAGATTTGATCTTGTAAGCATGCATGAATTAAATTGTTTGATTCGGTTTTTCCGCTGCGTTTTAAAACTTAAAAAGAACTACGTATGGCTTGATCCCCCTTATGAAGGAGTACGTAGGCAACCCGATCAGGTTCAGCCATGGTTTTTTTTAAAAAAAAAATGAGCATGCTTAACACCGAAGAACCTAGGATTCACTTTCATAGACTCCACGGATAACGTGGCAGACCCGTTCACTAAGCAGCTGAGTCAGCAGAAGACTGAAGCCCACCTTGAGAAGATGGGCCTAAGATATATGACCAATTGGCTTTAGTGCAAGTGGGAGATTGTTAGATGTATGCCCTAGAAGCCGATCTGGCTGACACATTGTTAATTCTACGGACATAATTTTGTACTTGACTATTTATTATTGAATAAATAAAAGGCATCTTTTCATTCATATGATTTATGTGTCTATGAATCGTCCAAGAAATTAATAAGATGATGATGCATATTCTCAAGAGTTGAGAATTTGAGCCATGTATCATTGGTGATTAATTTCTAAATGCTCCTGATCAATGGATCATCACGAGGACGGTGATCGATCCGATCAGTGCACAGATCACTTTCCTTCTGGATGGACGAGACTTGAGTCCACAGTGTAAGGACACTGAAGTGATAGTGGAGGTGCTTGTTAGAGAACAAGGGTACTGAGCGTGACCAAGACAAGAAGTTACTTGGATGTCTATCCATTCGTCAGTGACTTGCTTGATGTTGCAGTAGTATGACTGGTCCTTTGACCTGCGGTGCTTCAGCCACTCACAGTGAGGTTATTGTAGTTTGACTACACATATACAAGGTCTCTAGTCATATGGGTCCTTGTAGTGTAGATTGGCTACAGTAAGTTCACTGTAGGAGTAGGGTATGCACTCACATGGAATCTATCGACCTTGATAGAAGAGGAGTGATCCTATGTGATTTGTTAGACTGAGTTCTAAGACCTTGGCCAGGGCAGTAATATAAAGTGGAGAAAGAGTTTTCCACTAACGAACTCGAGTCGAATAAATCTTGACATATGACAGACGAAGGAGTTTGACGAGTTATCCATGACCTCCGTCCTGTAGGGATCCACGATAGTAGGACTGTATCACATGATAACTGCACCTAGAGGTTCATCATTCTATTCTACTGGGTAGCCACTACATGCTGCTAGGTGTCACTGGTGGATGGTGGGACTCACAGGGATTATCTCGATGATCGATAAACCCTAATGAGTAGAGTTGGAATCGTTCCAATCCATTGAAAGGAGTTTTCAATGATATTGTGATAGAGATCATAATATATCTCACTACCAGTCAGAGTAGAACCTATGGGGTCACACACACTAGAAGTATTGACCGATCCGATGGTTGAATCGTGATTAGGAATCACAAGTAATCAATTAGATTAATATTCAGTTGAAGAAGGAACAAAGGAAATTAATTAATTGGACTTAAACACAAATCCTACTTCGAGTAGGATTCCTAGAGTCCTAATTGGATTAGGACTGGGAATCCTAGTTGGAGTAGGACTGGGATTCCTACTTGGAATAGGATTCCTACAATCCTAATTAGATTAGGAGTTTTGAATTAAAATTGGATTCCTACTTGGAGTAGGATTCCTAGAGTCCTAATCGGATTAGGACTTCGGATTCAAATTAGAGTCCTAATTGGATTAGGACTAAAATTAAATAAGTCCTAATTTGATTAGGGTTTCTTAAGTCCTAATTAATTATTAATCTAATGAATCAACATGACTCCTAATTGGGTTAGGATTGAAGAGTTCAATTGAGTCATGGTTCACTCAAGTTCTAATTGGATTAGGACTAGTATAGATTGAACCCAATTGATTCATGATTTGGTTAAACCCTAATTGGATTAGGGCTAAACCACATTAGGGGCTCCCAATCCTCATTAGATGAGGATTAGGGCAACACAAGAAGGAGGGGCTCAAGCCCCTCCTCCTTTGCTTCATTGGTGCGGCAACACAAGAGGGGCCGGCGCCCCTCTTGGAAAAAAGTCTAGGGCTCCTAACTTGTAGGAGCCCTAGATGCTTTATAAGGAGGTGAAAGGGCGCTGACGCCCTAATGCATGTGATGCTCTCCTCCTTGCAGCCGTGGCCTCCCTCTCCCCTCTCCTTGATTCAGCCGCAAGCAAGAGCAAAAGAAGAAGAAGGGTGGCGGCCTCCTCCTCCTCTCTTCCTCCTTCCAACGTAGGGAGAATAAAAGAAGGCTGCAGGCTTCGTTCCGCTTCTCTCTATCCCTCCTTCTTCTTTCTCCTCTCAAGCACAATCAAGGGTTGATTGAAAGAGAGGAAATCAGCCATCCAAAGTTGTCTCTGCAAGGGAGCTAGCACCTCGGGGAGACAAGGAAGCTTTGATCGGTTTCTGCTTCGTGTGGATACCCGTAGAGGCCGGGCACTTGAACGGCTTCAAGCGAACCTTCATCCTAAACCACGAACTTCAGTTTGCGGTGATCATCTACCCGCACAAGGTGAAGATCTGATCTTCTAAAGGTTTTAAAAGTTTTTAATCCTTATCTATCTACGAACGGTTTTTGAACAACGTTCATGCAATGAACGGTTGATCCCGCGCATGCCTCTTCCGCTGCATCTGAATTTTTTGAATTTCAGCGGCATGGGCGGGGCTTTCTAACAGCGATCGTCCGGGTTGCGTGATCGATGGGAGGGAGTTGATCACGGATGCAGTGCTTGGGAGATCCGATTGCTGATTTGGGAAGGAAGCTGTGATGCAGAACGGCACGGGATGAGATGCTGGAACTCGGAAGAGGAGGACATGGCATCTTGGATCAGCCTTGCAATCGGACGGAAGAAGCTGGGGCTCGTGGAATCACTGGGAGAAGAAACGGATGCTGGGATCACGGCTTGAAATCGAACGTGGGAGGCTGAAACGGAAGGGAGGGGATGCGAAAGAGGCGGACGGGCGTGGGATCCTTTCTTCTCCCCTGTTTCCGCACAGGATGAAGCTGGAGATCTTTGAAACGGGCGGCCGGAAGTTTTGGACGCTGGGATCTGTGGCTGGAATCACGCTTCATGGATTTCCTCTTTGGACCATGGGAGGATGGGAGCGCCGGCTGTGAATCTTGGCTGCTGGGAGGCAGGCGTGGATCCGGGGAGGAAAGATGCAGACGTGGATGCTTCGTGGGGACCGTTGCTCCTCCTTCATTTTTGCACAGGCTGAGACGGGAAGAAGGCTAATCTGGAAGAGGGCTGTGCGATGCAGGGAGATTGCAGAGTCTTTGGATGCGGGGCTGATTTGGAAGGTGATCCGATGGACGACGCGGATGCTGGGACATCACAACGTGTTGAAGACGTGATGCTGATGATGAACCGTGGGATGGCTAGTATAATGTGGAAAATCACTCGGGGGCAAATGTGCTCGACTAGGTCATGGTAGGATTAGGCCTGCGCAATCTGTACCAAATGCGCATTTAAACTTTAATTTGTAATAACTTGTACCAAACGAAAATATAATATTAAACCAGTGAATTTATCATTATCAGTTAGCAATAACACTAATTTAGGTGATATGTAGATAGCACTTTTGTGCTCCCATCAGGGGATAGAGACTTTCTTTCTCCAACACTCGTAGTAGGCACAAATGTTCTTCTTCCTATCATTTCCTTTCAATTTCTCTTGCCTACATTGTAAGGCAAGTTTTGTGTAGTTGAGCCAATCCTATTGCTGATTTCAATGTTTAGAGGTATGCATTTGCACATCTATTTGGATTTGATCCTTTAAACCACAAAGACAATAGTTGATCCAAAATACTTCAGTTAAACTCTCTTCAATCTGCAAGCCTCTCAAATTTTGACGGGTGCTCTTTGACTGCATATGTGAAAACCTAGGAAAAAAGAGGGTGGACGGGCCGGCCCAAAAAGACCGGGCCCATCCACCTTTTACGATCGTGCCCTAGGCACGATCGTGGAAGAGAGGGATACAGGGGGGCGGCAGCGTGAGGGGAGGCCGATTGTCGGGGGAGGTTGACCGCCGGAGAAGAGGGCGATCGTGGGGGAAGGCGGCGGATTTCGCGAGCCGGCCGGCGAAGATCCCTACCAATCGCACGAAGAGGCCTCGGATCCGTGGATTTCAATACGAGTTGCTCACGAATTTCTCCACCGATTCCTCGCCGGAAGGGTCACCGGAGCACCCCATCGGACTGAGGTAAGCGTGGCTCCTTCCCTTATGCTTCATTTTCTGGATTGGGGCTGTGTGAAATTGGGTTTTGGCCAGTGAAATTGCCGGAGAGGGATCCGATACAGGGTACCCCTGTTTCGGCCTCCCTCTTCCAGATCTCACCGCCGCCGGCCGCCGGGTTGGCCGGGATTCATGGCGGGTGGGGTTGATCGGGTCTGTGTGAGGGTCGGAGAGGGATTCTGGGTTTGGTTGGTGATGGGGGATGGTGGATCCGAAGTCTTCTTCCTCGTGATCCCGTCCTCTCCTCCTCTTCCTCTCGTCGGTTGGCCATCGACGGCGACGACGGCGGTCGTGGGCCACTTGGCTGCCGTCGGGTGGGGGGCCGAGCCACCATCAGGGTGGTCCTCGGTGATGATGGTGAGGGGAGGGGATCCGGGTCTTAGGGAAGAAGAAGGAGACAGAGGGCCTGTAAGCACCTCTCTTCGGACCTCTGTCGACTTTTTCTTCCCTCCCTCTCTTGGCCGGCCCCCATCGCCGGCGACTGCAACAGTGGCAGCCGGCAATGGTTCGGCCAGTGGTGGCCGAGGTGTGTTGGGTTGGGGAAGGAGAGGGCAGCCACCATGGCTATTACCCTTGGACCAAAGAGATTTGAGGGAGGGGGATGTACTCCCAACCATGAAGAGAGAGGGATCTTCCTTTCTCTTGGTCTCTTCACTGGGACCGGCCATCATCGCCGGCGTGGCTGCGGCCATGGCTGGCGACGACATAGGCCGGTGGTACAAGGATGGAAGTCGGGCCACCCCGACTGCCCCAGATCTGGAGGGATTGAGATGTTTGGAGACCTGGTGATGGACCCCATAGTAGATGTGAATTATGATTTAGAATATTTAAATATTAAATAATTTAGTTTGTGATTTATAATTGATGTTGTAGGGGAAGAGTCAACGGTGCCAGGAGATTTTGATCAGGGAACTCAGCACCCCAGCGCGTAGGTTGTGATTTGGATCCTTGTTTGAGTCAGTCTATAATTTCTTGTAAGAATCCTTACATCTGAGCACCTCTATTTATACATGTATTGGATTTATCGTTGGATATATTTTTATCAGTATGTTGTTATTAATTTTATGAGCTCGTATGACACATATGAGGTGTGCATTTGGTTTATTATGAAAGTATTGGAATAATTAAATTAGGAAGAATTATCATATTTTTGAGAATACATTAAAATATGTGATGTGATGGGAATTTAATTAAACATGTGAAATTAGACATGTAAAATGGTTTGGACTAGCCTTGTCATGAGATAGCCTCTACAAGCTTATGCGTAGGATAGCCGCCACGAGCTTATGCGTGGGATAGCCTCCACGGGCTTACGCGTGGGATAGCATCTACGAGCTTATGCGTAGGATAGCCTCCACGGGCTTACGCGTGGGATAGCTGCCACGAGCTTATGCGTGGGATTTGTGCAGTCTTGGACTGGGTTATAATCTTGGTTAGTCCAAAGCTAGAAGTGAAAAGTCTTAAAACTTGGGGATCAGAGTAATACAAAAGTGAATCACATAATGTGTAAAGAGAATTTATGTATATGTACTAGTTTTATATACTTGTTGTTTGTTGAGCTTTTGAAATGATGAAATGACATTTATTTGTTATTTTGATTATTTTATTATTATTATCGTGTGTGGCTGTTGGAATTCTTACGGGGCTGGAAAAGCTCATACTACACTTACTTTCTTTTTCAGAGACACTGGATTTGTAGAGACCATTGGATGGAACGAGAAATGAGATCAGCATGGAGTCTGACTGCTAGATAGATAGAAGTTAATTTATCTTTTGCTTATGGATATTTGAAATTATGTAATTAATCAGTACATTTTAGTTGGATTTGATTTAATTACATTAATCATTGATGTTGGCATTTATGTGAATATTGTACCTTTTAGGCCTTACATGATCTCTAGGGTTCTACTTTAGGGATTATGTGGCCGTGTCACGTGGTCGACCCGAGTGATGGGTTTGGGGCGTGACAGAAATGGTATTAGAGCTTAAGGTTAAGATATCCTAGGGTTTAGGTTCAGGTGAGTGTGAGTAGAAAATTATGATAGAAAAACTATCAGAGACTTGGTTTATAATCACTTGAGATTGTAACAAGAATGATATTATAATCTAAGGTTTAAGACCACTAGGGACTGTGGCCTTAGTGGCATCAGAGTTCGAGGTTTAAGATCATTGAAAATTGTGACAAATTGGAATCTGAGCATATGTTTAAGATCATTAGGGATCGTGACATAAATATATCATAGCTTAAGGTTATGATCACTTGGGACATAATAATTAAATTTAGTGCTTACGGTGTAAGATCACTGGGCATTATGATAAAATGTATGTATCGGGTTTAGTTTTCGATGAGTGTGGAAGGAAAGTATAAATTATCTTTGATCATGATAAGAAAGGTTTGACCTAAGATAACTGTAGGAATGTCAACAATGGCATATCGGTTATACCATGCTCAGATATTATTTAAATGACCTGGAAGTTCAAACTTGATATGGGTTTTGATGTGATCGTACTTTTGGTTTTACTGCTAATTATTAGAGTGGGGTTTGTACGTAGATCTTCCATAGTATTGGAGTGAGCTAAGAAGATTTCATAATATTGAAAGGAATGTTCTTCGAAGTTGAATATGTATGTGGATTATATCTGGTATTGGCATGTTGGATATTGCAAATAGGTCTATTTCCTATTGATGTATTTGATTATTTTAAGGCCATAGAGTATGCATATTGACGGGAAAATTCTAATTATTTGAATTCTCATATTTGGATTGGGCTACTGGATTTTATTTATAATTGTAGAAGACTATTTGATGTGTTAAATTTAAAACTCAAGCCTAGATTTAAGATTTGAGCAGGATCTTTTGTCATTGTTGATGAAGCCACTAATAAATGTTATATTGAGTAGAGACTTCGGTCATGAGATGCTTACATGAATTATCATATATAGCATTGTTGATGGATGTTAAGAATCTTGGTGAAGAAAGATCTGGAGATCGATAGAGTTAATTTTTAATCATAGTGTATTGGCTCAATGACTTCTAACCCATTGAATTTGAAGCAAATCTTTTGGAAAGAAGATCAACGTAGAATGTCTAATCGAATTGCTGAAAAAATCCAAGGTTAACTTATTTTAAATTAAACCTAGATATTTTGGATTCTAAAATGATTGTGAAGATCATGTAGTGACGTTAAACTTGATTAATGCCTTGAAGGTTAGTTATGGTTAGTATACTCTACATAAATTGAGGACAGAGAGATCTGGAGGTTCTGCTCAATTAAAGTTTTGAAATTTGAATTTTCTTACTCCTAGTACAATGTGATATTTTGGTCATAAATCTTTAGAGACTTTAGAGCATTTAATGGATTAAATCAGAGTGCGCAGCGGAAGTGTGGTGGTTTGAGTTATTTTGAAACTGGTTAAGAACATTAATATTTGATCTAAAAGGTATTGTGATGGAACACTTGAGTTAGTTTGTAATAGAGAAGAATGTTGTTGATTCTATGGATGATCTAGAGGTAGCTATGTTGATTCTATGGATGATCTAGAGGTAGCTATGTAATTTTTACCAGTGGGTTCTTCTATTGTTGACAACTTTTGAAAGAATCTTGGGCATCTTAAATTTAGCATTAACGGTTGATGATTCCTTGGTTGGTCTTAGGCCAAGAGATAATACAGCAAACTGTGGATAAGATACAAGTGATCAGAGAACGGCTCCTTATAGCTCAGAGTAGACAAAAGAGTTATGCTGACAATAGGAGAAGAGAACTGGAGTTTCAGGTTGGTGATCATGTTTTCTTGAAAGTATCTCCTACTAAAGGTATGATGAGGTTCGGGGTTCGTGGCAAATTGGGCCCTAGGTATGATGGTCCGTTCGAGATCCTGGACAGAGTTGGAGAAGTTGTTAGGGGGAGTCTCCACTCCTACATGGGTTCGGTCCTATTAAAAATAGGGTGACACCCATGTATACCTATCAGAGCACGCATCTCTATACGTCTTCAGACGGAGAGCCACGCTTCATTACATGATCACGTGTGAGAGTTCCCGAAGATCGGTCACAACTCTTGGACCTTTTCTCTGATACCACTGAAAGTTAATCCTAGGTTCTTAGGTGTTAAGCATGCTGAATTTTTTTTTAAAAAAAAAAACCATGGCTGAACCTGATCGGATTGCCTACTTACCCCTTCATAAGGGGGATCAAGCCATACGTAGTTCTTTTTAAGTTTTAAAACGCAGCAAAAAAATCGAATCAAACAATTTAATTCATGCATGCTTACAAGATCAAATCTAGAAATCAGCACCTTAAGAACACATAGGATTATGCTGGAATCGTTTAAACAATTATGCTAAAACATTCATAAATGATTAACTGTCAGATCTGAAAGGTAAACACTCTATTCCGATTAATCTCTGAATATCCATCGAATGGATTCTGGAGATAACTCCGTGAGGAGCCCCAAAGGAGGGTAAAACCTCGGAGAATCAGACCTAGACCCTGACTCCAAAATAAAATATTGATGTGGGATTAATACCTCATTACATTAACAGGTTGTGATAACAAGTAGATGCCATTGCTCAATCGTCCATTCATTACAGTAACACCATTCATAATGATATCACAAGAACATTTCTTTATTGAAATTTCATAACCGTTCATGGCCAAAAGGCCTACGAAAATTACATTCAATAAGAACGTAGGACAATAGTGACAATCACTCAAGACAACTACATGAGAATTGAAAACAAGTTTGAGATTTTCTAAAGCTAGAGCTGGAACAGATCTTCCATCTCCAACATTCAGGAATCTCTTGCTGTTTTCAAATCTCTCATTGACCTGAAGTCCTTGCAACGAATTGCATATATTAAATGGACTTCCAGTATCTAATACCCAGGTCGAATTATCACATATAGAGAAATTACAAGGTGTTATCATATAAATACCTTGATCAGCAACTGATTGCCCTTTTCTCTTGCTTGGCCTATTCGGGTCAAGTGAGGCAAGGTACTGAGGATAATTCCTCTTCTAATGCCCCTGCTTCTTACAATAGAAGCATTCTGCCAGATTGTGGTCAGCCTTAATCTTTTTGGTCTGACTTGGCTTAGCACGTTGCACCTTTTTCTTTTGATTCTTATTTTTCTTCTTTCCTTTCTTAAAGGTACCACGACCCCTGGACGAACCTCCCACTAAATTCACCGACCCTTTTAGGAGTTGGTGATCCTTCTCAAAAGTTTATAGTAAATCCAACAATTGGTGATAATTTACTACCAGTTTCGTCATACGAAAGTTGGTGAAAAATAGGCAGTACGAACCAGGAAGAGAATTCAGTATAGCATCCTTCCCCAATTGATCATGTAGGGGAGATCCGAAAATGCCTAGGCGTTCGATTAACTCAATCATGTACAATACAGGATCGGTCACCGAAGCCCTATCCTTCATACGTGCGCTAAAAATAGCACAACTAGTCTTGTGCCTTTCAACATCATCAGGAATACCGAAAGATTCATTCAACACTTGAATGATGTCTTCCGGCTGCACATTCTCAAAATGCCTACTAAACTCATCATTCATTGCAGCGAGCATAATGCAACAGACAGTGATATGATCACTGAGCCACTTCTGATAAGTGTCTCTGACTGTACCCCGTGCATTAGCAACAGGCTGCTCAAGTGCCAGATCTGTTATCACATAAAGGATCCATTCATGCTCTAGCACAATTTTCAGTTTCCTATACCAATTATTGAAGTTGGGACCAGTCAACTTGTCATTATCCAATAATGAGCGAAGTGACAAATTAGTGGCCATTTCTGTATAAAAAAAAATTTGGCTATTAGTATATGAATTGACTAAACACATTAGACTTGGACTTTAGTCTAAAGGTACTTCCACTATTTTATACAAATTGGTAGCCTCTACCTCCAATTCGAAAAATTACTCTTAATTCTTTAGTGGGCACTAGAACCCAATAGATCGCATATAGGCCCGAGTGTGGCTCGGCTAACCCATATGCACCTATTGGTAGGTTCTAAACCAGTTGCTTCACCAAGCAACTTCTAGTGATAATTTTGCCCAAGGTTCTTCGGCAGGCGTGTGGCTCCTCCACCGAATACCCTAGTCAGGTCCAACCATTAAATGATAGGGTTAAGTCTAATCAACTAATAGACGACCAAGCCCGAGTGTGGCTCGGCTCACCTGACCGCCTATTGAAGGTACACTTAACTCATCATATATTGAATGACAATTCCAATGCTTGATAAGTACCAGGCGTGTGGCGCCTCCAATAATTATCAAAACATTGGACCCATTATCATCCAACTTAATGGGAGGCTATGACCTAGTTATCTCCATAACCATTTCATTTTAAGGACCTAATAATTTTAGAGGATTTCTTAATTAGGATAGATAAGAAGATCCGGTAGGTCTAATTTCTTCCACTGACTTCACCAAATCAGATTAGACTCAAACCGGTTAAGGAGGCACCTAAATCAGTCAAACTGATTTTTCTTATAGGCATGGGCTAACTCGAATCATTAAGTGATCCAATCAAAATGTGATTGACCATGTCGGCCAGGTAAGTGAGATCGGTGGAAGGGATATGCCATTAACTCGACAAAGACGAATCAGTGCGAGTAGCTCCCAATTAAAACCACCGGTCAAAACTGCCAAACTTACCTTAGACACCGACTGGTTAATCAATTTTGATTTGATTACTCAAATGACTCAGGCTACACCTCTGAGCCTAAATCAAGTTCCATCTTGGTCTAATCAAAGACATGGACTTGATCCATCTACAACTATTGTAAATTGACCTAGAATTTCCTTGACCTAATCTAGTTACTACTTAATTAGATTTGATCAATTAATTCTATTTGTCCATGTATGATTCTAACCTTAGGTCTAATGCAATCCTAGGAACTTGATTCAAGCTAACCCATAGGCCCAAAGAATTATGCAATGTCAATTAATTGAGTTACAATTCTATTTTATAACACTTAATTCTCAATTAAGTTTAGACTTATGAAAATTTTGATCATTGCATATTTCTTTTTAATTACATATTAATTAGAATCTTTCAGTTCTTAAAACATATTTTCAGATCTGAGTTTTTGTAATTAATCACATGTAATCAGATTTAATTCATGTTTAAGTCATTATATTTAATGTTCATGCATCACATATACATAACAACATGAACTAATACAAACAACATACATCTTATGTATTTATTTTTTCACTTTTATTTTTAGATCTGATTTGTTCATTAAAATCAGAGATCATATAAATCATAAACTTTATTTAGATCTAATCTAAATAATATTATAATTTCAGATTTATTCATATTACTAATCCTAACACAAACATGCATCATATGCATCCAAAATTTTAGATCTACTTAATCATGCATAATCAGCAATTAAATCAATCATAAAAAATACTTTAGATCTAATCTAAATATGTTAATAATTTTAGATTTAATTACAAGAATTAAAACATAAAAGTTTAAACATGAACCTGGCTCTGATACCACTGTTAGGGAGAGTCTCCACTCCTACATGGGTTCGGTCCTATTAAAAATAGGGTGACACCCATGTATACCTATCAGAGCACGCATCTCTATACGTCTCCGGATAGAGAGCCACGCTTCGTCACATGATCATGCGTGAGAGTTCCCGGAAATTGGTCACAACTCTTGGACCTTTTCTCTGATACCACTGAAAGTTAATCCTAGGTTCTTAGGTGTTAAGCATGCTGAATTTTTTTTTTTTTAAAAAAAAAATCATGGCTGAACCTGATCGGGTTGCCTACTTACCCCTTCATAAGGGAGATCAAGCCATACGTAGTTCTTTTTAAGTTTTAAAACGCGGCGGAAAAATCGAATCAAATAATTTAATTCATGCATGCTTACAAGATCAAATTTAGAAATCAGCACATTAAGAACACATAGGATTATGCCGGAATCGTTTAAACAATTATGCTAAAACATTCATGCATGATTAACTATCAGATCTGAAAGGTAAACACTCTATTCCGATTAATCTCCGAATATCCATCGAATGGATTCTGGAGATAACTCCGTGAGGAGCCCCAAAGGAGGGTAAAACCTCGGAAAATCAGACCTAGACCCTGACTCCAAAATAAAATATTGATGTGGGATTAATACCTTTTATGATGGAAGAAACTTATGGATCTGATACTTGACTTCACAGCCACGCACACGAATGGCCTCTATGAGAAGTACACGCGAAGCCCTAGGTAGATCGTCTTCCGCGGGAGTGCTAGCTCGTGCAGGAACGTTGCAATGGCTGGAGCTTTCTCCTTCTAAACACTCAACCTTTGATTGTTCTTCAAGAAGATGGAGGATGGACATGAGGAAGAAGGAGAAGAAGGGATGGAGACCCTCAAAGAATTTTTTCAGAATTTTTTGAAACCTCTAAATATGGTATATCTTGAACCCAAGGCATGGTGGTCTTTTATAGCCAAAAGACCACCCCACGCCTCACACCTATTTTAGCCAACTAATTTGGCTGATAAAATTCCCAAAAACTTCTGGTGGTTTGAAAGCTAAGAGGAGATAAACATATCCAAATTTCATGCATTTTGAATCCCTAAAAGATAGGAATTCATGCATCCAAAGTTCAGCCGCAGACCACCCTATTTCATGCACCATGCAATCCCTACAAATTAGGAAATTCATCTAAATCTTTCTAGAAATATTTAAGGCACCATTTTTATAGAAAATATAGCCCCACGCCTCCTCTCTTCTCACGCCAATTTTTGGCCAAAAATAAAGAGGATAGGCGTAGAAAATATTGGGGAAAAATTAAGATGTCATTCTTCTCCAAGAAGATAAGGATAGGTTCCTAAAATTTAGGGATTCTTCTCCTTATCCAATTCTGATTATTTGAACTCATAATCCTCATCAAATAAGGTCTTCTAATTGATTTGGATCAAGCCCAATCCAATTGGGTCAAGTTCCATCAATTGGGTCAAGCTCAATCTACTTGGGTTGAACCCAATCCAATTAGGTCAAACCCTGATGCAGCCCAAATTAAATCCTATTCAATTTGGCTCAACCTAAGCTTAATTACTCAATCAAATTGAGTTCATTAGCAATCTAATTGCTAATTAATCCTCAAATAATTCAATAATTATTTTAATGCAACTTTTGCTTAGGATAATTTGTCAATCGAATTGACCAAATTACCCCTGAATGATTCTTAATCATCAATCAGCCATTTGATCAACCTAGAAACTTTTATGCGTGTGACCTCATAGGTTCGAACCTAAGCCGGTAGTATAAGAATGTCTTCCTATACTAATCGATGTGACCATCTAGCAATGGTACCCGATGTCCGGATAGGCCGAATATATGCGAAGCAAATATTCTGGAACCCTGGACTATGGTTACTGTATAATTCAATCCCTTTGACTCCTAATGCCAGGATGACTTAGAGCTCACTGTCAACCCTATAATTAGTACACCATTATGTGATTAACTTTAGATATCTCGTGACTCCTCACTGGGATTACCCTGGCCAAGGTTTTGCTAAATTAATCATAAGACATTATCTCCTGTTTCCAGGAGGGGTCAATTCCATCTTAACTCACAACTGACTACGCAAGTACTTGACTGCACCCAGTGACCTTCCGTCACTAAATTAAAAATTCAGGTAGTCCGGTACCAAAGTATAGTGAGTTACTTGCTAATCACAGGTTGCGATCTCAGGTCAGAGGTTCAAACTTATACCCATATCCACTCGGAACATCTCTTGACAGTAAAGCATTCCGGAATTGGTCACGTTTAGTGAAATGTACTCCTACACTTCACCTGTATGGCATACCAGTGTCTCCACACTCCTTGGTTAAGAGGACAACCAACGTATATGTCACACAACGACCTAATCTCGATAATGTTGTCGTCCTAGTAACAACATATCATTTGGTCGCGAACAAGTTTAAGGACTCAAAGATAAATCCTCCTTTATCATAACATAAGTCCTAAGGACTTCATCATATAAGAGTTCATTTGAAGATGAAATGATGAATAATGCCAAATAATACTTTATTAATTTATCAATTTATTTACAAAATTCAATCATCAATATGCTGACGATTGACATTTAGGATACAATTCCCAACAGAAATGGCATATCGTTTGGCTCTACCACCAGCTTTATCAGGTGTACATAATGTATTCCATGTTTCAATGCTGAGAAAATATATTCCGGACCCAAACCATGTGGTAGATTTTGAGCCTATAAGTCTGCATGAGGACTTGACTTATGAAGAGTACTCGGTACAGATTGTGGATAGAAAGGATCAAGTGTTGCGGCGTCGGACCATTCCTTATGTAAAGGTGCAATGGAGCAATCACTCAGAAAGAGAGGCCACTTGGGAGCTCGAGGAAGAAATAAAAGCCAAACACCCTCAACTCTTTGGTATTCCAGGTACGTTAATTTTACGGACGAAATTTTTTTTTAGGAGGAAAGAATGTCAAAACCCAGGGGGAAAAAAAAGGGTGGACGGGCCGGCCCGAAAAGACCGGGCCCATCCACCTTTTACGATCGTGCCCTAGGCACGATCGTGGAAGAGAGGGATATAGGGGGGGCGACGGCGTGCGGGGAGGCCGGTCGTCGGGGGAGGTTGACCGCCGGAGAAGAGGGCGATCGTGGGGGAAGGCGGCGGATTTTGCGAGCCGGCTGGCGAAGATCCCTACCAATCGCACGAAGAGGCCTCGGATCCGTGGGTTTCAATCCAAGTTGCTCACGAATTTCTCCACCGATTCCTCGCCGGAAGGGTCGCTGGAGCACCCCGTCGGACTGAGGTAAGCGTGGCTCCTTCCCTTATGCTTCATTTCCTGGATTGGGGCTGTGTGAAATTGGGTTTTGGACGGTGAAATCGCCGGAGAGGGATCTGAAACAGGGTACCCCTGTTTCGGCCTCCCTCTTCCAGATCTCACCGCCGCCGGCCGCCGGGTTGGCCGGGATTCATGGCGGGTGGGGTTGATCGGGTCTGTGTGAGGGTCGGAGAGGGATTGCTGGGTTTGGTTGGTGATGGAGGATGGTGGATCCGAGGTCTTCTTCCTCGTGATCCCGTCCTCTCCTCCTCTTCCTCTCGTCGGTTGGCCACCGGCGGCGACGACGGCGGTCGTGGGCCACTTGGCTGCCGTCAGGTGGGGGGCCGAGCCACCATCAGGGTGGTCCTCGATGATGATAGTGAGGGTGCTGAGTTACGCCCCGTTCGATGCAACGTTCGCAGTGGAATTCGAACGGGACGTCGTTCATCGCATGAACGCGCCTCGGATCGTAGAATTCAAAAATTTTTCTGGATGCAAATTCAGAAGATCTTTGAATTCATTAGGAAGGAGAGATTAGGATCTGAGGAAGGTTGATTAAGATTCATAAAACTGAAACTAAAATCAGAAGAAATTAATTTGAAGATCTCATCTTCAAAAATTCTGCAGGTGAAGAACACTGCAGCCTGATGATCTATCTAGGTTCCTGTTTGAGCCACACAATTGTCCGGCCTCTACAGGTATCCACACGAGGATCTAATCATCTGAGATAGGGTCTTACCGCTAGCTCCTTGCAAAGACCTCTCATGACTATCATATAGATTAGAAGATAAAAATCTGCAACATATCTCCTTAAAGAAGAACCCTTTCTTCTTCAACCTTGCTCGCGATGGAGGAAGAGGAAGGAGGAACCTTGCACGTGGATCTTCCTTGCCTTGCTACCGTGGAAGAAGAGATGGATGAAGACCCCTTGCTGCCGTGGAGAAGGAGGAAGAAAGAAGAGGAGGCTTGGAGAGGAAGAGGAGAGAATTGATTCATAACTTCTTCCTTGCTACCCTTTTATAGATTGGGTTTAGGGCTCCTCCTAATCTTATTAGGAGTATGGGACTATAACCCACCCTTGGATTAATGCCAAGTGTCCAATCCTTGTGCCCATAGATGCATGACATATGTCTATTTAATCAATTGATTAATTTCCTAATCACATTAGGATTTCTAATCTTAT
This sequence comes from Phoenix dactylifera, assembly GCF_051530095.1. Lineage (NCBI taxonomy): Eukaryota > Viridiplantae > Streptophyta > Magnoliopsida > Arecales > Arecaceae > Phoenix > Phoenix dactylifera. Next base: position 26,488,197 of record NC_143192.1, on the reverse strand, counting down.
TAGGAGAATTAATTGATTTGGGAGCATGCATCCTACGACGCCATGTGGACTTCAAAGTATGCATAGTGTGAACATGACTTAAGTCATATTCATCCTACAACGACATGTGGTCTTTAAAATCCGCACAAACCTTGGTTTAATCAAATTGACCCAATCATGAATCCAAATCAATTTGGGTCGAACCCAATTTGATTTGGCTCATTAAATCAGCCCAATTGCAATCCAATTGCAATCAATTCCACTTAATTCTTCTTCCATTAACTCACTAACACTTAGTGGATTAATTCAATCATCAATCATATTGATGATTGATTTCTATTATGATTCCAAATCATAATTATGATAGTCTGACTAATTAAATTCTCTATGTGTGTGACCCCGTAAGTTCTATTCTGACTGGTAGTGAGAAATATTGAGATCTCTATCTCAATATCATTGAAACTTCTTTCAGTGGACTGAAACGATTTCAGTTCTACTCTTAGGGTTCACTGATCACCAAATGAATGCCTTCGAGTCTCACAATCCACTAGTGACACCTAGCAGTATGTGGTGGCAACCAAGCAGAATGGAATGTCTGAACCTCTAGGTGCAGTTAGTGTATGATACAGTCCCTCTATCATAGATCCCAACGTGATGGAGGTTATGGATATCTCGTCAAATCCCATCGTCCGTCATATGTCAAATTTATATGACTTCCAGTTCGGGATATGGAAAACTCTTTTTCCAAAATACCTGGCCAGAAATTTATCGAACTCAGTCTCATAAATCACATAAGTTCACTCCTAATCTATCAAGGTCGATAGATCCCATCTAGATGCAACTCTATTCCAAAATGAACTTACTGTAGCCAATCCGCACTACAAGGACCCGAATGGCTAGGGCCCAAGTTCACATGCTCGTCAAACTACAACAACCTCATAGTGAATAGCTGAGACATCGCAGGTCAAAGGACCAGTCATACAACTGCAGCATAAGTAGTCACTGACGAGTGGATAGACATCCATGTGACTACTATCTTTGGTCACGCTCAGTACTTTGTTCTCTAACAAGTCCTTGCATAATCACTCCAGTGTCTCTAAACCGTGGACTCGAGACTCGTCCATCTAACTAAGTGATCTGTGCACTAATTTCAACGGATCGATCACCGTCCCTCGTGATGGATCCATCGATCATGAGCATTTAGAAATTAATCCCTAATGACACATGCCTCAAATTCTCAACTCCTTGAAATTATGTGTCATCATCTATTAATTTCTTGGATGATTCATGGACAAATACAAACATGAATGAAAAATAAATTGCCCAATCTTATTTATTAATAAGTATCAAATTACAAATTTATGCCCCAGATTACAAATATGCGTCAGCCATATTGGCTTCTAGGGCATACTTCTAACAATCTCCCACTTGCACTAAAGCCAATCAGACATATATTTAAGTCCCATTTTTGATCGGTTATTTTAATTTCAAAAATAAACCACGCAATAGCACGTATCCTGTAGGATAGTGATTACGGGTGTCGGTCCACAGGGATTGAAGAATAAGTTATTTTTCTTTTAAAAATAAATCAAGAAGAAGGATTTGCTAACTTGATTTAACTAAATTAATCTATGAGTACGAATTGAAATTTATCAAAGTAGATAGATCTAGGGTTTGGAATCCACCTCGTAGCATTGCATTAGGGACTGTGTTCTTAATTTTTATCTTTTGGAGAGGCATGCAAATTGGCTACAAGCCTTTTAAAATAAAAGCATAAAGAGTGTTAGGAAGATCCATCTTCGGTGTAGCATGAAGTGTCTACCTAAGTATGCTAATCTTGATGCAGCACACTTCATCTTCCTAGGCATGAATCATCTTAGACTACTTTAGCAAACATGATTAGTAACTAGCATGCTCAAAGTTTAAATATCATAAAAGAATATTTCATTGAAAATAAGAATTTAAACAAGCTCCAAAATAATAAAAAAAATAAGAATTACAATGCCCTGATACATTGCTAGGGCTTCATCCAGCCCTAGACTAGACGTTTAGCCGCGCATGGCTTCCGGACGACCTCCCATCTTCAAGTGAAAGTCTTCCCCTCTCATTCTTCCCAAAATATCACAAAATATTCTCTTTCCCCCTCCTTTCTCTTTTTTTTTATTTCTTTTTCTCTCCCTCTCGGCTTTCTTCTTCTTTTCACCAAAACAGGGGGTCTCCCCTATTTTTCTGTCGAAGCCCCCCCCTTCTCTTTGCTGATGGCCTCTTCATATAGACCCTCTCACCGGTGATGGATCCCCTGGGAGTACGCTGGTGAGGATGCGAATCCCGGATGCTCATCCGATGGGAGCTGGCTGCGGGATTAATGTGGAGTGAAAGAAGAAGGATTCGCCAATTCCATGGGATTGCGGACGGTTGGAATGGCTCAAATCCAGCAGAGGGAGACGGCTAGATGCTTGATTTCATGGGATGCTGGAAGCGTTGATCATGGAGGAGTGATTTCCGGCTGCTGGGAGGTGGAACGGGCGGCGGATGGCACGCGGTTGATGCGGCTGGAAGGATCGCTCCGAATGGCCGCTGTGCGGAGGCGGAGGCGCAGGCGGAGGAACGGAAGGTTGGCTGCACCGCGTGGAGGATTTCTTAGGCGACGCCATCTCGTGGCTGGAACGGGAGAATCGACGGGAATCTCAGCCGTGATGCACTGCGGGGGAGGGGAGAAGAAGATAAACAGTGAACTCATTTGTTATTATATTTTATTTTTTTTAACACTGTTCATATGAACAGTGTTTTCACAGGACCCTATTCATATGAATAGTGTTTTCAGTGATTCTTTCCGAAATTATTTTTATTTTATTATATTCATTATTTTCTTTTTTTTTCTTGTTTTAAATTTATCAATTTTATATGAAGGCAGGTAATGAATTGGTTGGGAATTGACTTTGGGTTTGAGGTGGATCATGATCGTTGATTTGCTTGAACTTACTCTCGAGCCCAATGTCGTTTAAATTTAATTTTTGCTAAACTGCTTCAGACCGGACTCAACAAGGCTAAAAGCAGGACCGTGACTTAATAAGAGGGTTAATCAAATATTTTCCTATACAATTATAACTTTTAATCTAATCAAGACCAAAGCCCATTTAATTATAATCTTAGCTGGGTCAACACAATCTCCTTATATGTTTTTCTGTAGTTTTCATGAAAGATTGCAATCAAGAGAGAGACAAGTTCAGAATCTGGTTTAAGAAAAGAATTATTTACCTCTTACCATAATTTAAATTTATTTCAATGATCATTCAATTTCATGGTAAAATACGTATTTATCAGTTTAAGAACATTGATAAGTGCTATGGAAAGATAACTAAATTATAGATTATCAAGCACTTATCACACCCCCAAACCTATATTTTGCTAGTCCTCGAGCAAAATAAAACTAGAAAAGAAGAATTCTAACTCACTTTCGCAGGCATCGCGGTTACATTTACCATATGTAACAAGGCTTTAAACCCCTAGGTTATCCTAGTGGACGAGTTATAGTCTCGTGAGGGTTTTCAGTGAAGATACCCACAAACTTAAATAAATCATTTATTATTATTGTTATTATAATTTCTTTTCTTTTTTTTTGATAAATCAATTGATCTCTGAAGTGAAAATCAAATTCCAAATGCATACTAGTAAGGAAATTAAAATCTAATTTAAGATACATAAATGATAAGAATTTCAAAACACACACGGTTTTATTTACTAAGTCAGCCCAAATCCTAGGTCAAAATGCAATTCAAGTTGAGGTCATTAAGTTTCCGTTAGGGAGTTGTAAGACTTATTTATACTGGAATGCTCGGTGAAATCTGGACCGTACACAAGCTAAGGGTTCGGATCAACAAAATATTGCAAAGACTAGTAGTTTCCAAGGATTGGTCGAAAGGACCTGTTCACTGATTCAAAATCATCTTATCTGCATAATTTCGAGAGTTGTAGATATTTACTTTAGTACCTCACGGGCTTTATCTGTAATATTTCAGTTTACTCGAATTTTTACAACGACGGCTTTCACACTATTGTCTTTTTCAAGGTCAATACAGAATTTTTTTTTTTTGTTCCTTTTTATATATATATTGTGCACTTTTACTCTTGTGGTGATTTCTCCATGTAACGAGCAATCAGTCGACAACACTCACACCAGTTGGCACAAGGTGTCAGGCATCAAGACTCCCCTAGGGACTTATACTCGGAGTTCTCATCACAAGCCCACTTGATCCTTGACAATAGGTAGCCCTTTTCGATGTTCCTGACTAAATCCATTATTATTGATGATTTTTTTATTTTTTTTATTTTTTTTTTGGATTCGATAAATATGATTCATTAGGGTCCAAGGTTGCTACTATACTATCAACATAATGTCGAGCTTAGACCTTAGAAGGGTCGGCCAGTGTGTAGTGAAATTCCAAAGTATTAATTAGCTTACAACTCCCTAAGAGAGACTTAATAAAAAGAACTTAAATTTGTATTACTTCCGACTAGTCATTGGGTTGTTTAGATTTTATATACCTTGTGTGTTTATCATTCTCGCATAAATGTATAGAAATTAGGTTTTTAAAAGCAAAAACTTTTTTTTAATTTATTTTTTTTATTATTATTTTAAAAATGAACACATTTTTTTATTATTTTTATATTTTTTATTTTTATTTTTTTTGGATGAAAATCAAGATGAATACCCCCAAACATAAACCTGACATTGTGAAGTGAAAACGAATGCAAGAGATGCAAATAAAACCAAAAATGCTTAAAAATACTTAAAAATACCCCCAAACCTAAACCTAACATTGTCCTCAATGTTAAAAAAATTTAAGAGAATTGGGTTGCCTCCCAACAAGCGCTAAGTTTATTGTCTTCAGCCAGACACAGTGAGGTAGTTTTTGCATCTCCTTCTATGAGTTCATCTATTTTGTCTATCATAAAACACTCAACTTTTCTCGCGGATTGGTCGTCCGCATTGAACACATTTAATTTTACCTTCATGTTCCCAAATGATATGTTCATTACCCCTGTTCTACAATTGATGCATGCATTGGCTGTTGCTAAAAAGGGCCGCCCAAGGATCACGGGGATTTGTTTCTTAGGATTAGGTTCATGTTCCATATCAAGGACGATGAAATCTACTGGAAAATAGAATTTGTCTACCTTGACAAGAACATCTTCAATTATCCCACGGGGTGTTTTTACAGATCGATCAGCCAATTGAAAGGATACCGAGGTTGGTTTTAACTCACCTAAACCAATTTTCTCATAAACTGAATAAGGTAAAAGGTTGACACTTGCCCCTAGATCTAAGAGTGCTCGATCAATGAAATCATTTCCTAAGACACAGGAGATGGTGGGAGCACCAGGATCTTTGAATTTCGGAGGGGTGTTGTGTTGGAGAATAGAACTCACTTGCTCAGTTAGTGTTGCCCAGAGATGGTCACCCAAGAGGGGGGTGAATTGGGTGTTTTAAGATTTTTTTGTCTAATTAAAAATAAAACACACAAGTGTATGTGCTAAAGTAAAGATAGAGGTATAAGAATAGTCAATCGCAAACACAAGATTTTATAGTGGTTCGGAGCTTCCACTGCTCCTACATCCACTCCCCAAACACCTTTGGAAATTTCCACTATAATCAACGATTACAGTACGGTAGTTTTGCGAGTGCACTACCCAACTCGTCGTTTTACACCGGGCTAACAACGAACCCTACAATCCCCCAATTTAATCTAGGCTTGGGATGCCTATCCCTTGTTCCAAGTCCTTTGACTGGAACAAGCACAATAATCAATGTTTTACAAAAGATTTGAAAGCTCTTAAGAAGCAAATATAACAATGAGAAATAATAAAACCCGGAAGAACCCTTTTAGCCGTTGGAAGCGTGGAAAATGGTGGTTCTTCCGATGTGGATCGCTTTGGCTTGAATGTGAGCTTTGAATGCCGAGTGGGAGAGAGTAGTTGAGCACGAAATCAGATGGGAAAGCTTGGATGCACTTGATTTCTTCTCTTGAAAGCTCTAACTCCCTTGAACCTCTTTCTCTTTCTTCTCTCTTGAATGATCTTGTGTTGGGTTGGTGAGAAGTTGTTGGAAGGCACTTAAGAGCTTCCTTTTATAGCCCAAAAAGCAAATAGATCCGTTAGACACAAAGATATGGAAGTTTGAAATTCAAACAAACCTGCAAAAGTGTGTCAGTCGCGTCCCAGGCGCTCCGGAGACGTCTCCGCTTCAACGCGAGACGTCTCGGCTGTATGAATTTACTTTTGACGATGTTGGGAGTCGACTCGGTGCTTTACGGGGGCAACTCTGAGGATGAACAGTTTGAATGCTTGTTTTTCTGTTTTTCTGAGAGAGTCGCCTCGGCCCTTTACGGGGACGTCTCGGGATGTTTGTGCTTTTTGCATGGGGACGACTCCGCTGCTTTATCTCCGAAAAACAAATCCTCTGGAATTCTCTGAGAGAGTCAACTCCGCTACCTAGGGGACGACTCCGCTGTTTTATCACCGAAAAACAAATCCTCTGGAATCCCCTGAGAGAGTCGACTCCGCGCTCTCTGGGGACGACTCGGGAAGTCTGCTTTTTACTCGCGGGGACGACTCCACGTCCTTTGGAGACGACTCGCGCGCATCCCTTGAAATCGGCCTTTCTGCCGCCTCTGAGAGAGTCGACTCTACAGAGTCGGGAGTCGACTCCGACCCTGCGAGACGCCTCGCCAGGTGCCGGGGACGTCTCCAAGCGTGCCAATTCTTCCTGTTCGTGCCAGAGACGTCTCTGGGACAAACCGGAGACGTCTCGGCTGTCCCTGATCTGTTTTCTTCATCTCAAAAATTCTTCAATAAATCCTTGAAAAATATGGGAACATGCCTAGACATTTCTTAACAATATTCTTAATTAAACACATGAAATCCTCAATTAAATTGTTAAGATAAAGGGAATTATACTCTAGTGTTTTGTATTCATCAAAATCCATTAGGGGGTCAACAATCTCCCCCTTTTTGATGATGACAAAACACTGAGTATATGCAAAATTCGAAATTTAAACATATACACAGTATTTGATTAGATGTAGCTAGATAAATGCAAAATTATTGATTTTAATAGCTCTTGAGCAATTTTAGCATATCAACTGAATTTGAATCAAGTTAAAATGTGAATTAATGAAATATTGATGCTAAAGACAATTGAAGGCTAAATACTTTTTGACTCATCCTTTCTTTTCCAGAAGGGCAATTATCTTAATGCTTAAAGCCAATATTCTTCAATTTTATCTTTTCTAATTCAATTTTCTATTCCATATATAGGTTCTACTCCATATACTCCATATATTGGTTCTACTCCATACACTCCATATATAGGTTCTACTCCCCCTTTTTGTCATCAACAATGAAGGGGACAAATTATCCTTCGGTACTTAAGACACAATTCCTAGTGGAATTCAGCATATTACTATGAATCACTCAAGGATATTCAAGTTATGCTCCCTCTGTCCAAGTTTTTGTTTATTAATGAATTCAGCATTCATTTCTCTCCCCCTTTGTTTTGGAATTCATTTCAGACCTTTTAAAAGTAGTTGTGCTCCCCCTGTTTCATATGCATTGATAAGTTGTGTCAAATTTGAACACTTAAGGTATGTTATGAGATTTTTATGGCACATCACAGATTTACATACACAAGATTTGATTCCACAGGATTAGAAACATATACAAAATTTTAAAGAAATTGTATGACATTCATATATCATTGCAATCATTTGAAGTCATTACAAGGTTAAAAGGAAAGGAAATCATTACAAGTATTGATTCCTAATACAAAAGAAGTTTCAAAATTAGCATAGGGCTTTACAAAAAGATGAACCCTAGATGTTTACAAACTGTCCTTCAACGGCGACGTTGCTCAATAGCCCTAGCAGCTGCCTCTATAAATGCATTAATTGAATCCATTAGGGTTCTAAACTGATCTCCCTGAGATTGATTGAAAGCAGCCACTAATGCTTCGAACTCCCGGGATGCCCTGTCAATCTTCCCTCTAAGTTGGGCAGCCACACTGCCCACATTGCCTCCAGGGCTCATCAACTCTTGAAGACTATCTGATATGTTCTTCAAGTCAGCCTGTAACTCAATTGATCTTAAAGTTTGAGTTGTACCCACATGAAACAATTCTGATGTTGCAGCTTCTATCTGAACTTTGACTTCCTTCAATTCTTGGAGGAGAGCTTCATGTGAGGTACGGATGGGGGCCAACTCAGCAGTGATCATCGATCTCATCTCCTCCCTCATCTGCTGGCATATCACAGATGCTAGAGTGTGCATCTGTTCATCTGATAGGGAGAAGGATCCACTGATTGAAGGAGGAGGAGGCATAGATGTGGATGGTCCAGCCGAGCTGGAAGGTACATCAGGGAAGGCCATATGGCTATGTGGAGGAGAGTGGTGGTCAGGCTCCTGATGTGGGATCTCAGGCTCTAAGGTTTGAGATTTTCTTTTAGGTACCTTAACCCATGATCCATCTGTTAGGGTTTCCCAGCGCCCTAGGGCGCAGCGGAAGATACGGGATTATAAAATTTTCTTATAAAACCCATTATATGAAACCCTAATAAGCCAAGATCGCCTTAATAGTATAACCAAATAATGTAGAAAATATAATCTTGGTATAGAAGAATACCTATCACGCTATATCCAATATATCTGAAGATGTCCTAAGGTGCCCAAATGTTCACCCTCCGATGTTGATCCACACAGGAATGGGTTCAAGACTCTAGCTCCACCAAAACTTGATTCTAATTGTTCAATCCTTCCAAAGGATTTAATTGGCTGATTTTCCTTCACTTCCTTCTTTCTTTCTACCTCTAAAACATTCACTAGCCTTTTTGTCCTAAAGAAGACCCTCTTGTCTTGGGTTAGGACAAAAGAGAGAGACTTGTAAGAAAGAAGGGATAAGGGAGAGAGAAGGAGAGGCTTTTTCTTGGATGATCTTTAGAACCCCAAGGCACCTCCTTATTTATAAGAGATGGAGGGATGCATCATAAAGGGATGCATCCCATCCACACACCTCATCATGATGAGGCATGTGCCAAGAGATGCATCCCATCATGATGGGGTGCTAAGGAGAAGGGTGTATCAACTTCTTTCTCACATCTCCCTCTTAAATCCTGATGATCCAAGGGCTCAAATGCAGTGAACCAAAGCCAATGGTCCAGATCTAGGCACCATCTAATGGTCCAGATCAGGGCATCATCATCCAGGGTGCCATCCAATGGTCCAGAAGCAAGATGCCATCACCGATGGTCCAGATTCAGGCGCTGAGCAACGGTCCAGATCTTTCATCCAGAGAGCCATCCAGTGGTCCAGATTCAGGCGCTAACCAGTGGACCAGATCCTTCATCCAGGAAGCCATCCAATGGTCCAGATGAAGGCGCCAGCCAGTGGACCAGATCCTTCATCCAGGAAGCGATCCAATGGTCCAGAAGTGAAGGCCCTATCAAACCCAATCCAATTGGGTTTAACCAACTTAAAGAAAATATTAAACCTAATCAAATCAGGTCTAATTAAAGCCAAATGGGTTTCAACTCTTGGCTAACCCATATTAGGTCATGATCTAATCATATTAGATCAACCTAATTTAAGAATCATATTCGAATTTAATTTGAATCAGGAGCTAGGGTTTGCAACACGTGCTAGCATGTTCATCTTACAAACATGATCTAATCCAATTAGACCCTTGATCAATTCCCTTGTGTGTGACCCATTGGGTTCCTTATCTTAGCCAGCAGTAGGTGCAGGTGCAAGTTGACCTAACCTGATTAGAATACCTCTAATCCAATTTAGGTTCAATTTAGTGCTAAACCTGACTTAGCAATCAGAACCTTTCTGATGCTTTGATCTAATCAAACTCTTTGATCCGATCAACCCACAAGACATGATTGACGTCTAGCAACGTATCATGTCTACCCGGAAGATGAGGAATGTATTGGACAAATCCAAACATACCCTTCAGTGAAAAGTTACTGTGTAATTCAATCCCTCAGTCATACTACATCCTGAATAAGTGCTCGAGTATGGATCAATATCAAACTCAATCACTTATTCATGTCTCTCTCAATCTTTTATATGATAATTCAAACAATGAAACATTAGAAACTCTTTCTAATATTCATTTTGCTTTGATCAAAGGCTTCTTGAATCATCATAAGATTAGAGTAAGTAGGATGTTACCTTCTCTTACTAGAAGTGACTGATTCCTTGTTGACCTACTCACAACCTTCGTACAAAATCCACCATATCCAGAATACCCCGTACACAACGCAATGTCGTGAATGAGGGTAAACCAAAACATAGCTTCAAGTGCACAAGGTACCATGGTGATCTCAGGTCTAAGGATCACTTGCACAACTCCCACTATGAGAACCATCTTTTGATAATTAAGTAAGAATCCATAAGATGTTCTCATGGCTGGTCATTTCAGTGAACTCATTCCTCTAATGAGCACCCACATCTTTGTATTAGTGTCTCACACAAGTGATTGTGAGATCAATCACCCTCTACATTGAGCATACATAAGATGTGCCAGTCTTTCCGGTAATATTGATCCCCGACTCAATATACCAATTTGACTGAGAATATTCTAAATTAGGATTTTAGGATTTTAGGTCTCACTGGTATGATCTCATCATAACCCTAAAACCAATGTCCTAATTTATGGGGTTCATCATCCAATAATAAAATAGATAAGCAGCAAATGATGAAACACAATGCCTTTATTGATATATATCGAGTGTCAAAGTACATGATTTGGAGGATTACAAAGAGAAACCCATCAAATGATTGGCTTATAGGGCATCTACTCTTTCAATCTCCCACTTGCACTAAAGCCAATCGCCCTTATATTTAAACCCCATACAATCGAGGTGACGATTGAATTGCTGCTGTGGTAGAGCTTTAGTAAATGGGTATGCTATATTGTTCTTTATGTCTACTCGTTCAATCTTGACGTCTTGTCTTTCGATTATCTCTCGAATAAGGTGGAAGCGCCTCAAAATGTGCTTGGATCTATGATGAGACCTTGGTTCCTTAACCTGTGCAACTGCTCCAGTGTTATCGCAATAAACTGGGACTGGTCCGGCAATCTCAGGAACTACACCCAGCTCTGTGATGAACTTCTTCATCCAGACTGCTTCCTTAGCAGCTTCACTAACAGCTATGTATTCTGCCTCAGTAGTTGAGTCAGCTACAGTTTGCTGTTTGGAACTTTTCCAACTCACAGCTCCACCATTCAAAGTGAAGATATATCCAGAGATTGACTTGCTATCATCTGGATCAGATTGAAAGCTAGAATCTGAATAGCCTTCTAGTTTCAATTCTGATCCTCCATAAATCAGAAAAACATCTCTAGTCCTTCTCAAGTATTTGAGAATGCTTTTCACAATTTTCCAATGATCCTCCCCGGGATCTGCCTGAAATCTACTTACCATACCCAAGGCATAAGCTACATCAGGCCTGGTACATAACATAGCATACATGATCGACCCTACTGCCGAAGCATAGGGAATAGAACTCATTCTATTCCTCTCTTCAGATGTCTTAGGAGACATCTTCCTAGAGAGTTGTATGCCATGTCCTATGGGTAAGAAACCTTTCTTACTTCCATCCATGTTGAACCTCTTCAGCACATTATCAATGTCCCTAGACTGGGACAAACCTAACATCCTTTTAGATCTATCTCTATAGATCCTTATACCAAGTATATAGGATGCTTCACCCAAGTCTTTCATGGAAAATTTCTTTGATAGCCAAGTCTTGACCGATTGCATCATTGGAACATCATTTCCAATGACCAATATATCGTCCACATATAATATCAAGAAGACAATAGCACTCCCACTAGTCTTCTTGTACACACAAGGTTCATCTATATTTTTAATGAAGCCAAACTCTTTGACTATCATGTCAAAATGGATGTTCCAACTTCTAGATGCCTGCTTTAATCCATAAATGGATTTCTTAAGCCTACATACTTGATTTGCTCTCCCTCTTGAGACAAATCCCTCTGGCTGTGTCATATAGACCTCTTCCTCAAGGTGACCATTAAGGAAGGCGGTTTTGACATCCATCTGCCAGATCTCATAATCATAGTATGCAGCTATAGCAAGCATAATCCGAATAGATTTGAGCATAGCTACTGGCGAAAAAGTTTCATCATAATCAATGCCTTATTTTTGCGTGAAACCTTTTGCCACTAGCCTGGCCTTGTAGGTTTCTACTTGGCCATCAGCTCCTATCTTCTTCTTGTATACCCATTTGCACCCTATTGGAATCACTCCCTCAGGTGCATCAACCAAAGTCCACACTTGGTTTGTATACATAGAATCTATCTCGGATTTCATGGCGTCCAACCATTTGTCAGAGTCCCTACTCTTGACAGCTTCCGAATAGGTCAGAGGGTCATCGTTATCAACGATGTGGGCTTCATCATTCTCAATGATAAATCCATACCTCTCAGGTGCATTTCGCACTCTTTCTGACCTTCGAAAAGGAGTAGTGTGTAGTGGCTGTACCTCTTCAATGGGTACATCTGGTTGAGGATTATTATGTGTCTCACCTTGTAGGTCTTAAACTTCATCAAGTTCAATTTTTCTATCCTTGCCCTTTTCTAAAAAAAACTCTTTTTCCAAGAAAGTGGCATGCCTAGCAACAAATACCTTTTGTTCGGTAGGATTATAGAAGATATATCCTAAACTGTCTTTAGGATAACCTACAAATATACATTTGTCCGATCTAGCACTTAGCTTATGTCCAAAATTTTTTTTGACATAAGCACGACAACCCCATATCTTAAGATACTTAAGATTAGGTTTCTTTCCTTTCCATATCTCATATGGAGTGCTAGATACAGACTTAGATGGTACTCTATTTAATACTAATGCAGCAGTTTCTAGGGCATGTCCCCAGAAGGAAATTGGAAGATTTGTGAAGCACATCATGGACCGTACCATATCTAATAAGGTATGATTTCTTCTTTCAGTTACACCATTTAATTGTGGCGTATATGGAGGTGTCCATTCAGAGAGTATACCCTTTAATTTAAGATAGTCTAAAAATTCACTAGAAAGGTATTCTCCTCCTCGATCAGATCGAAGGATTTTAATATACTTTCCAGTTTGTTTTTCGACCATACTTTGATACTCTTTAAATTTATCAAAGGCTTCAGATTTATGTTTCATTAGATACACAAAACCGAACCTTGATAAGTCATCAGTAAATGTGATGAAGTAAGAGTATCCATCTCTAGCTTGAGTTGACATAGGACCGCACACATCAGTGTGTACGAGTTCTAACAACTCACTTGCCCTTTCTCCATGTCCCGAGAATGGAGACTTGGTCATTTTACCCATAAGACAAGATTCACAAGTTCCTAATGATTCAAAATCATAAGGGTCAAAGAATTTATCTTTATACAACTTATGTAACCTTGTCTTACTAATATGACCTAATCGGTAATGCCAGAGGAGGGTATTATTAATATTTTCTCTTTTTCTTTTATTATCTTTGCCAATATGAAACATAACATTATTAAGACATAATACTAAAAGACCATTTTCCATAGTGCCATGACAATAATACTCATTAGATAAAGAAATAGAGCAACCATTGCTCTTTCCATTTATTTCGAATCCTTTCTTAAGCAACAAAGGAATTGAAATTACATTTCTAATAATTTTTGGCATAAAATAACAGTCTTCTAGCTTCAAGAACTTTTCGGAGGGTAGCTCCAGTATGTAGGTGCCAATAGCTTCAGCCTGGATGGATTCTCCTCCAGCGCCATATAGCTCGAAGTCACCTTTCTTCATTCTTCTAATTTTCTGCAGTCCATGCAAAGATTTGCATATGTGAGAACCACAACCGGTATCCAATACCCATGAATTAGAATCAGAAGAACTTAATGTCATATTGGCATGTAATAAAAACATACCTTTTGATGCAACACTTACATCAGGCTTCACACTTGCAAGAAAGCTCTTGCAGTTCCTTTTCCAATGCCCCGTCTTGCCACAGTGGAAACAGGTACCGGGTCCAGAGATTTTCTTTCCCTTCTTCTTTTTGATGTGACTCTTAGGGTTTAGTTTTTTCTTTGAACCCTTATTGCCCGACTTCTTCTTTGAGCTCTCACCAACAAGAAGGATCGGACCCTTGTCCTTCTTGATGTGAGACTCTGCTGTTTTCAGCATATTTAGAAGCTCAGGCAGGGAGGAATTCAGTTTGTTCATGTGATAATTCACGACAAACTGCGAGAATGAGTCGGATAGTGATTGCAGGATCAAATCCTGACTGAGCTCACTGTCCATAGCAAAACCAAGTTGACTTAATCGAGTGATTAAGTCTATAACCTTTAAACAGTGGTCTTGCACAGACGATCCCTCGATCATTCTAGCACGGAACAACTGTTTAGATATCTCATATCTAGCAGTTCTGCTCTGCTCACCATATAACTCCTTTAAGTTAAGGAGTATGGAGTGAGTATCCATGCTATCATGCTGCCTCTGCAATTCATTATTCATAGAAGCAAGCATGATACATTTGACAGTCAAACTGTCATTTTTCCACATACGATATGTGGCCAATTCCTCCTCAGTTGAATCTTCCCCTGCTGACCCTAGGTCAGGGGTTTCAAGAATGTAGGAAAGTTTTTCTTGTGTGAGAACAATCTTTAAATTCCTCAACCAATCCACATAGTTGGGACCAGTCAATTTGTTTGTATCTAAGATACCTCTAAGTGAGAGTGAAGATGCCATTTTTGCAGAATTAATCTATAATTACAAAGAACATTAATATAAGCAGACCAATCATGATGACATGTATTCAATCAGACAAGGACTTTTATCTAATTGTTACTCCCACTATTTTTATCGAATATCATAACCCTCAAGTATGATGAACGAGAAAATACTAATTTTCTTAGTGGGGTTGAGATCCAAATTCCTTATAAAAGACCTTGTGGGAATCACAACAAGCCCTTATAAGTTCAAAGGTAGGAAACTCTTTCCAATTGCATCCCATGCAATTTCCAACTTTATTCTGTCCTCTAGCACACATATAGTCTTGTGGGAATCACAACAAACTATTGTGTCTAGTTAAGTCAAACCCTTCATTTTTATACAGTCATATTTGAATAATGCTGCCCTTGTGGGAATCACAACAAGGCAACATATTAAAATATGCCATATGCATCATATGCACCAAGATATTACAATATCAATCCCTAATACTAGCCTTGTGGGAATCACAACAAGCTAGCGTAGATATTGACATAATAATATCTAAGCATGAAGGAAGGACCTTTATAGTGTTATATCAGCAATTAGCTTTTCCATGGAGGTCAATCAAATAGTTGGCCAGATAAGCAGATGGGAGGCTCTCCTTACTTAGTAAGGTCCTAATTAAATAACCACCTGTAGCCTCTTTCCTAGACACCAACTTAGTCAATTGATTCAGAATGGCTCAGCTTAAAGCAATTAACACTACGACTTAATTATGAATTTAGTGAGGGCTTTCAAATAGTAGTATCTTACTAACATTAAGCTCAACCATAAAGGACAATCAAATAATTGGCCAGGAAAGCAGGTGGGAGGCACCCCTCACTCAGAGAGTGAGGTCCTAATTAAGTAACCACCTGTGGCTTCCTTCCTAGACACCAACTGAGTCGATTGTTCCAGAATAGGTCAGTCCAAAGTTTTCATACTACTATATTGGTCTCATTGCACATTCTATAATTTAGTACTAGCAATTATACTGTGCTACAACATGAATATAACACTATCTCATAGCATAAACTAATCATGCATACAAACAACCTAGCTATCTCATAGCATCAAGATAATAGCATGTATTATCATTTGGTTAAACTGATTAAGGGTGGCTCTGATACCACTATTAGGGTTTCCCAGTGCCCTAGGGCGCAGCGGAAGATACGGGATTATAAAATTTTCTTATAAAACCCATTATATGAAACCCTAATAAGCCAAGATCGCCTTAATAGTATAACCAAATAATGTAGAAAATATAATCTTGGTATAGAAGAATACCTATCACGCTATATCCAATATATCTGAAGATGTCCTAAGGTGCCCAAATGTTCACCCTCCGATGTTGATCCACACAGGAATGGGTTCAAGACTCTAGCTCCACCAAAACTTGATTCTAATTGTTCAATCCTTCCAAAGGATTTAATTGGCTGATTTTCCTTCACTTCCTTCTTTCTTTCTACCTCTAAAACATTCACTAGCCTTTTTGTCCTAAAGAAGACCCTCTTGTCTTGGGTTAGGACAAAAGAGAGAGACTTGTAAGAAAGAAGGGATAAGGGAGAGAGAAGGAGAGGCTTTTTCTTGGATGATCTTTAGAACCCCAAGGCACCTCCTTATTTATAAGAGATGGAGGGATGCATCATAAAGGGATGCATCCCATCCACACACCTCATCATGATGAGGCATGTGCCAAGAGATGCATCCCATCATGATGGGGTGCTAAGGAGAAGGGTGTATCAACTTCTTTCTCACATCTCCCTCTTAAATCCTGATGATCCAAGGGCCCAAATGCAGTGAACCAAAGCCAATGGTCCAGATCTAGGCGCCATCTAATGGTCCAGATCAGGGCATCATCATCCAGGGTGCCATCCAATGGTCCAGAAGCAAGATGCCATCACCGATGGTCCAGATTCAGGCGCTGAGCAACGGTCCAGATCTTTCATCCAGAGAGCCATCCAGTGGTCCAGATTCAGGCGCTAACCAGTGGACCAGATCCTTCATCCAGGAAGCCATCCAATGGTCCAGATGAAGGCGCCAACCAGTGGACCAGATCCTTCATCCAGGAAGCGATCCAATGGTCCAGAAGTGAAGGCCCTATCAAACCCAATCCAATTGGGTTTAACCAACTTAAAGAAAATATTAAACCTAATCAAATCAGGTCTAATTAAAGCCAAATGGGTTTCAACTCTTGGCTAACCCATATTAGGTCATGATCTAATCATATTAGATCAACCTAATCTAAGAATCATATTCGAATTTAATTTGAATCAGGAGCTAGGGTTTGCAACACGTGCTAGCATGTTCATCTTACAAACATGATCTAATCCAATTAGACCCTTGATCAATTCCCTTGGGTGTGACCCATTGGGTTCCTTATCTTAGCCAGCAGTAGGTGCAGGTGCAAGTTGACCTAACCAGATTAGAATACCTCTAATCCAATTTAGGTTCAATTTAGTGCTAAACCTGACTTAGCAATCAGAACCTTTCTGATGCTTTGATCTAATCAAACTCTTTGATCCGATCAACCCACAAGACATGATTGACGTCTAGCAACGTATCATGTCTACCCGGAAGATGAGGAATGTATTGGACAAATCCAAACATACCCTTCAGTGAAAAGTTACTGTGCAATTCAATCCCTCAGTCATACTACATCCTGAATAAGTGCTCGAGTATGGATCAATATCAAACTCAATCACTTATTCATGTCTCTCTCAATCTTTTATATGATAATTCAAACAATGAAACATTAGAAACTCTTTCTAATATTCATTTTGCTTTGATCAAAGGCTTCTTGAATCATCATAAGATTAGAGTAAGTAGGATGTTACCTTCTCTTACTAGAAGTGACTGATTCCTTGTTGACCTACTCACAACCTTCGTACAAAATCCACCATATCCAGAATACCCCGTACACAACGCAATGTCGTGAATGAGGGTAAACCAAAACATAGCTTCAAGTGCACAAGGTACCATGGTGATCTCAGGTCTAAGGATCACTTGCACAACTCCCATTATGAGAACCATCTTTTGATAATTAAGTAAGAATCCATAAGATGTTCTCATGGCTGGTCATTTCAGTGAACTCATTCCTCTAATGAGCACCCACATCTTTGTATTAGTGTCTCACACAAGTGATTGTGAGATCAATCACCCTCTACATTGAGCATACATAAGATGTGCCAGTCTTTCCGGTAATATTGATCCCCGACTCAATATACCAATTTGACTGAGAATATTCTAAATTAGGATTTTAGGATTTTAGGTCTCACTGGTATGATCTCATCATAACCCTAAAACCAATGTCCTAATTTATGGGGTTCATCATCCAATAATAAAATAGATAAGCAGCAAATGATGAAACACAATGCCTTTATTGATATATATCGAGTGTCAAAGTACATGATTTGGAGGATTACAAAGAGAAACCCATCAAATGATTGGCTTATAGGGCATCTACTCTTTCACCATCTACCTTGTGAAACTCCATTCTACGCATTGTGCTTTCATTGTAGTAGTCGGTGTTTCTTAAAGGTTTTGCCGGCTCATTTTCTGGGATTGGAACCTTGAAATGTTTGAACAGTAGGGTAAAGATCATCCCATATAGTATGCTAAACCTAGAATACCTATGACATATGGAAATGTAGTTCAACATAAGTCTAGGGAGGTTTAGGAGAATCCCTAGTAAGATGTGGTGCATGATGACTAAATCTCGCTCCGAAACGAAATCGAAGCGACCGGTTTTTGGAAACAAGACCCGGTTAACAATGCTCAAAAGCAGTCTCATCTCGGCATTGAGGTCTTGGGAGTTAACTACGTCAAGAGGGCCGCAGTCCTCTCGTCCTAAAACTAGGTTTAGGGCAATCTCCCTTTGGGGATGTGAGGTCGGAGCCTCACCGTATTTAGAAATTTGTAATACACTTGATAGAATATCTTCATTGATTTCTATCAATGTCCCTCGGACATATCCAGTGTACCCCGAGTCCCCTAAGGCCATATTGCTAAACATTTCTCTAACTAGGCCGGGATAGGTTGATGTATTTAGGGTACACAGGTATTTCCAACCTTGGGCACGGAGTCTCTCTCCAATAGAGAACCCCTCACTATCTAGAAATTGGAAGTCAATGTACCTACCCGTGGTTACTATGCGATTTGCACAGGAAAGGGTCGTGGTTGGCGGAGCAACCGGAGGAGACGGCGCAGAAGGCTCTTCCCTCCGTTCCTCGTCGTCGGTCGCTACCCTAGGACGCCTCCCACCCGTTCGTCTAGCTCTCTTAGGTGCCATGGTTTAGAATGGAGGCTAGGGTTTGTGGTGGAGAGCAAATGGAGGCTAGGGTTTGTGGTGGAGAGCAAATGGAGGCTAGGATTTTTTGTTTTTGTCGGGGACGAAAGAAGATAGCTCGGGTCGGCTCGAGCTGTTTCACCTAATTTAAAAACCTTCGTTCGGTCTCCGAGACGTCTCCATGACTAACGCGAGACGTCTCGCCGGGGGGACGTCTCTGCGATTTACCAGAGACGTCTCCGGCACTGAAAAATTTCAGAATGATTTCTATCTTTTTCCAATTTATTTTATTCAACCACAATAATCAACGTGATTTCTTTTGGTGAATATAGAGTGAGTTTGCTTGTGATCCTTCCCTTCAATAATACATCCTACAAAAGTTTTTATAATGATTTTTTTTTTAAAAAAAAAAATTTTATCAATATTGAAATGAGGAATGTTTGACCAAGTTTCGAATACCTATGAAATAGGCTCTGAAAATATCTCCATGAAGAGTCCAAGGGAGGGTAACCATCCTCCGGAAAGTCAAACAATTCGTCATTTAACTTAGATAGATTCATGCTTTCACTTAATAGATACTAGGTTTGCTATTTGTGACCTTGAGGTGGATTACTAGTTTGAGTAGCAAAGCATTGCAATACAAGTTCAATTTATTTGCTAGGATCATACAAGCTCAAAGCATTCCTTAAGAAGTTGAACCTATCTTTACAAAGGGGCTTTGTAAAGATATCGGCCAATTGATTTTCAGTACATACATATTCAATCATCACATCATTTTTCAGCACATGATCCCTTATAAAGTGATGCCTAATCTCTATGTGTTTTGATTTAGAGTGTTGGACAGGATTTTTTGTTAAATTAATTGCACTTGTATTATCACATCTAATTGGTATGTTGTCCATTTTGATACCGAAGTCTTCAAGTTGTTGCTTAATCCAAAGAACTTGGGCACAATAGCTTCCAGCTGCAATGTACTCAGCCTCAGCTGTGGATAAGGCAACTGAATTCTGTTTCTTGCTAAACCAAGAAACCAAATTAGCACCCAAGAATTGACATGTGCCACTAGTGCTTTTTCTGTCGAATTTGCACCCGGCAAAATCAGCATCGGAATAAGCAATTAAATTTATATCAGATTGTTTAGAATACCATAATCCTACATTAGATGTCCCTACTAGATATCTGAATATTCTTTTAACAGCTTGCAAGTGTGATTCCTTAGGACATGCTTGGTATCTAGCACACATGCAAACACTGAATAATATGTCTGGCCTACTAGCAGTAAGGTAAAGTAAAGAACCTATCATACCTCTGTATAATTTGCAGTCTATACTTTTACCTTTTTCATCTTTGTCAAGCTTGCAACTTGAGCCCATGGGTGTGCTGATTTCTTTTGCATCCTTCATCTTGAATTTTTCCAACATTTCCTTGATGTATTTGGACTGACTGATGAAGATGCCTTCCTCTGGTTGTTTTATTTGTAGCCCAAGGAAGAAGTTGAGCTCACCCATCATGCTCATTTCAAATTCTCCCTGCATAAGCTTAGCAAACTCTTGACAAAGACTATCATTAGTAGCACCAAAAATTATATCATCCACATAAATTTGCACAAGCAATAAGTCATTCTCTTTTCTTTTAATGAAGAGGGTTTTGTCTACATTTCCTCTCTTAAACTTATTTTCAATTAGAAAAATACTTAATCTTTCATACCATGCCCTAGGGGCTTGCTTAAGTCCATATAATGCTTTATGCAATTTAAAAACATAATCTGGATGTAAGTGTTTCTCAAAACCTGGAGGTTGTCCTACATAAACTTTCTCCATTATATAACCATTTAAAAAGGCACTTTTTACATCCATTTGATAGAGTTTGAAATCCATAAAGCATGCATATGCCAAAAGAAGTCTAATAGCCTCTAACCTAGCAACAGGAGCAAAAGTTTCATCAAAATCTATCCCTTCCTCCTGATTATATCCTTTGGCTACTAGCCTAGCTTTGTTTCTTATTACTATTCCATCTTCATCTAGTTTATTTCTATATACCCATTTGGTGCCTATAATTGAAATATTAGGGGGTCTTTTCATTAGAGTCCAAACTTGATTTCTTTCAAATTGGTTTAATTCTTCTTGCATGGCATTTATCCAATTTTCATCTTTTTCGGCTTCTTCTAGTGATTTAGGTTCTATCTGTGAAACAAATGCAAGATAATTGCTAGTGTTTCTTAAAGAGGATCTTGTCCTTATCCCTTGTGAAGGATCACCAAGGATTAGATCCCTTGGATGACCATGTGCATACCTCCATTCCTTAGGAAGATCTTGATTTCTTGTTGGAGGTTGATCTTCTTCACCTTGCTGAATTGAATCTTCTTTGATCTCATCCTCATGTTGTTTGTCTTGTATGGAGAATTCCTTCATTCTGTCTTCAAGTATACCTGCATCACCATCTTCTTCTTTTCTAGAAGAATCTCCATTAGCTTCATCAAAAACAACATGAATGGATTCTTCAACAACGAGAGTTCTCTTGTTGAAGACCCTGTATGCTCTACTAGATGAGGAATAACCTAAGAAGATCCCCTCATCTGATTTAGCACTAAATTTACTTAGATTGTCCTTTCCATTGTTTAAAATAAAGCAGCGACAACCGAAAACATGAAAATAGCTTATATTTGGTTTCTTACTTTTCATCAACTCATAAGGTGTTTTCTTTAAGATGGATCTAACTAAAGCACGGTTTAAAATATGACATGAAGTATTTATTGCTTCAGCCCAAAAGTACTTTGGTAGATCCGATTCGCACAACATGGTACGAGCCATATCTGCTAGTATGCGATTCTTCCTTTCTACCACCCCATTTTGTTGGGGTGTCCTAGGTGCCGAGAAATTGTGATTGATACCATTTTCTTCACAAAATTTTTCAAAATGCTGATTTTCAAACTCGGTACCATGATCACTCCTAATTGCTTTTAGTTTAAGATTGAGTTTATTCGAAACCCTATTATGAAACTTGATAAAAGCGGGAAAGGACTCATCTTTGTGTGCAAGAAATGAAACCCATGTAAAACGTGAAAAATCATCAACAATTACAAGACCAAATTTCTTACCCCCTAGACTAGCAGTTCTAGTGGGTCCAAACAAATCCATGTGAATTAGTTCTAGGGGTTTTGATGTTGATACTATGTTCTTAGACTTGAAAGAGCTTCTCGTTTGTTTTCCTAATTGACATGCAGCACAAATTTTGTTCTTTTCAAAGTCTATTTTTGGTAGTCCTTTGACTAGATCTTTTGTAATCAATTTAGAGATTAAATCCATGCTAGCATGCCCTAACCTACGATGCCATAACCAACTAGTCTCATTGACTTTGGGATCCATGGCTACAAGACATTGGCCATCCTTCATGGTGAGATCATCAAGATCTACCATGTAAACATTTCCATGCCTATGTCCTGTAAGTATGATCTCATTGTCAACTGGACTACTAATTATGCATAGTGAAGATTCAAATGACACTTTAAAGCCCTTGTCACAAAATTGACTTATACTTAATAAATTATGTTTTAGTCCATTAATTAACAATACATTGTCAATAAATAAGGAGGGTGATATGGAGATTTTACCAACACCAATGATTTGACCTTTAGCATTGTCTCCAAATGTGACTACTCCTCCTTCTTTTGATTTCAAGGTGACGAAGAGACTCTTGTCACCGGTCATATGCCTTGAGCAACCACTATCAAGATACCACATTCTCTTTTTACTCCCGGCTGCAAGGCATACCTGCAAAATAATCATGTGAAGCTCTTAGGTACCCAAGTTTTCTTGGGTCCTTCTTGGTTAGTGTAGTTGGTTCCCTTAGGCACCCATACTTTAGTTGTGTTTTTACCCTTTACAAATGTATTCTTGTTAGTTTGAATCTTTCTTTGAATGCAAGAATAGGCTTTATGTCCACTTTTTCCACAATGAAAGCATGTAGGTTTTTCAGTTTTGACATTTTTTGCTTTCACAAAGAAATTCTTTAGATACTTTTGTTGTTTGCTAGTTTTATATCCTAATCTGGCTTTATTAAAAACAGCTCTTTGATTGGATAGAATAAAATTTAATTTTTCAGAGCTTTGTGTAAATTTCTCCACAATTGGTTTGTACTTATGTACCTCATTTTTAAGAACCAAATTTTCTTTAGCCAATTCTTCCTTATCATTTTTAAGGGATTCAACATTTTGTGCAAGTGAGGTATTACTATTGAGTAGGGATTTAACTTTTAGATTTAATTTCTTAAATAGTGTTTTTGCCGTTTCATTTTCAATGCTAAGTTTTGAATTTTTATTTTCTAGGTCAATGGTGTTAACATTTTTAACGCTCTCCTTCTCAATCAATAGGTTTTTAATATCATCCTTTAGTTTTTGATTGGAGGCCTTTAATTCTTTATTCTTTGCTCCTAACATACTACAATCACTCATGAGTTCTTGAAAAGCTTCATATAATTCTTCTAAA